>NC_060129.1:135518109-135821946 GCF_021461395.2 Schistocerca americana | reverse complement strand
TTGCATTGATATAGGAGCGTGTGGCGACGTAAAGAAAGACTGGTTTCCACAGTGGAATGAAAGGAGAGTAACGGAAAGTGTTTAATTTGTAACTACATAAGACGAAAAAGTAGCTTTTGCGCGAGTTTGTGTAATCCGTGTTTCTTATCGGATTGTATTCACGTCTTTGAGTGCGTTTTTGCCTGGGACAGTGAGGTCGTATCTAGTTGAAACTGATATCACGTACTGAGAACGGTAGTCGCTTAGCGGTGTCAAAGGTTTAAAATTGTAAGTGAAGGCATCGAGAAGTTACGGACGTTTCTGCAGCGTGTTTTGAAACACGAAGAGCAGAGACGCGGCGCCTGGCCCAGTAGCGTAGTTTGCATTGATATAGGAGCGTGTGGCGACGTAAAAAAAGACTAGTTTCCACAGTGGAATGAAAGGAGAGTAACGGAAAGTGTTTAATTTGTAACTACATAAGACGAAAAAGTAGCTTTTGCGCGAGTTTGTGTAATCCGTGTTTCTTTTCGGTTTGTATTTACGTCTTTGAGTGCGTTTTTGCCTGGGACAGTGAGGTCGTATCTAGTTGAAACTGATATCACGTACTGAGAACGGTAGTCGCTTAGCGGTGTCAAAGGTTTAAAATTGTAAGTGAAGGCATCGAGGAGTTACGGACGTTACTGCAGCGTGTTTTGAAACACGAAGAGCAGAGACGCGGCGCCTGGCCCAGTAGCGTAGTTTGCATTGATATAGGAGCGTGTGGCGACGTAAAAAAAGACTAGTTTCCACAGTGGAATGAAAGGAGAGTAACGGAAAGTGTTTAATTTGTAACTACATAAGACGAAAAAGTAGCTTTTGCGCGAGTTTGTGTAATCCGTGTTTCTTTTCGGTTTGTATTTACGTCTTTGAGTGCGTTTTTGCCTGGGACAGTGAGGTCGTATCTAGTTGAAACTGATATCACGTACTGAGAACGGTAGTCGCTTAGCGGTGTCAAAGGTTTAAAATTGTAAGTGAAGGCATCGAGGAGTTACGGACGTTTCTGCAGCGTGTTTTGAAACACGAAGAGCAGAGACGCGGCGCCTGGCCCAGTAGCGTAGTTTGCATTGATATAGGAGCGTGTGGCGACGTAAAAAAAGACTAGTTTCCACAGTGGAATGAAAGGAGAGTAACGGAAAGTGTTTAATTTGTAACTACATAAGACGAAAAAGTAGCTTTTGCGCGAGTTTGTGTAATCCGTGTTTCTTTTCGGTTTGTATTTACGTCTTTGAGTGCGTTTTTGCCTGGGACAGTGAGGTCGTATCTAGTTGAAACTGATATCACGTACTGAGAACGGTAGTCGCTTAGCGGTGTCAAAGGTTTAAATTTGTAAGTGAAGGCATCGAGGAGTTACGGACGTTTCTGCAGCGTGTTTTGAAACACGAAGAGCAGAGACGCGGCGCCTGGCCCAGTAGCGTAGTTTGCATTGATATAGGAGCGTGTGGCGACGTAAAAAAAGACTAGTTTCCACAGGGGATTGAAAGGAGAGTAAGGGAAAGTGATTAATTTGTAACTACATACGACGAAAAAGTAGCTTTTGCGCGATTTTGTGTAATCCGTGTTTCTTTTCGGTTTGTATTTACGTCTTTGAGTGCGTTTTTGCCTGGGACAGTGAGGTCGTATCTAGTTGAAACTGATATCACGTACTGAGAACGGTAGTCGCTTAGCGGTGTCAAAGGTTTAAAATTGTAAGTGAAGGCATCGAGGAGTTACGGACGTTTCTGCATCGTGTTTTGAAACACGAAGAGCAGTAGCGTAGTTTGCATTGATATAGGAGCGTGTGGCGACGTAAAAAAAGACTAGTTTCCACAGTGGAATGAAAGGAGAGTAACGGAAAGTGTTTAATTTGTAACTACATAAGACGAAAAAGTAGCTTTTGCGCGAGTTTGTGTAATCCGTGTTTCTTTTCGGTTTGTATTTACGTCTTTGAGTGCGTTTTTGCCTGGGACAGTGAGGTCGTATCTAGTTGAAACTGATATCACGTACTGAGAACGGTAGTCGCTTAGCGGTGTCAAAGGTTTAAAATTGTAAGTGAAGGCATCGAGGAGTTACGGACGTTTCTGCAGCGTGTTTTGAAACACGAAGAGCAGAGACGCGGCGCCTGGCCCAGTAGCGTAGTTTGCATTGATATAGGAGCGTGTGGCGACGTAAAGAAAGACTGGTTTCCACAGTGGAATGAAAGGAGAGTAACGGAAAGTGTTTAATTTGTAACTACATAAGACGAAAAAGTAGCTTTTGCGCGAGTTTGTGTAATCCGTGTTTCTTATCGGATTGTATTCACGTCTTTGAGTGCGTTTTTGCCTGGGACAGTGAGGTCGTATCTAGTTGAAACTGATATCACGTACTGAGAACGGTAGTCGCTTAGCGGTGTCAAAGGTTTAAAATTGTAAGTGAAGGCATCGAGAAGTTACGGACGTTTCTGCAGCGTGTTTTGAAACACGAAGAGCAGAGACGCGGCGCCTGGCCCAGTAGCGTAGTTTGCATTGATATAGGAGCGTGTGGCGACGTAAAAAAAGACTAGTTTCCACAGTGGAATGAAAGGAGAGTAACGGAAAGTGTTTAATTTGTAACTACATAAGACGAAAAAGTAGCTTTTGCGCGAGTTTGTGTAATCCGTGTTTCTTTTCGGTTTGTATTTACGTCTTTGAGTGCGTTTTTGCCTGGGACAGTGAGGTCGTATCTAGTTGAAACTGATATCACGTACTGAGAACGGTAGTCGCTTAGCGGTGTCAAAGGTTTAAAATTGTAAGTGAAGGCATCGAGGAGTTACGGACGTTACTGCAGCGTGTTTTGAAACACGAAGAGCAGAGACGCGGCGCCTGGCCCAGTAGCGTAGTTTGCATTGATATAGGAGCGTGTGGCGACGTAAAAAAAGACTAGTTTCCACAGTGGAATGAAAGGAGAGTAACGGAAAGTGTTTAATTTGTAACTACATAAGACGAAAAAGTAGCTTTTGCGCGAGTTTGTGTAATCCGTGTTTCTTTTCGGTTTGTATTTACGTCTTTGAGTGCGTTTTTGCCTGGGACAGTGAGGTCGTATCTAGTTGAAACTGATATCACGTACTGAGAACGGTAGTCGCTTAGCGGTGTCAAAGGTTTAAAATTGTAAGTGAAGGCATCGAGGAGTTACGGACGTTTCTGCAGCGTGTTTTGAAACACGAAGAGCAGAGACGCGGCGCCTGGCCCAGTAGCGTAGTTTGCATTGATATAGGAGCGTGTGGCGACGTAAAAAAAGACTAGTTTCCACAGTGGAATGAAAGGAGAGTAACGGAAAGTGTTTAATTTGTAACTACATAAGACGAAAAAGTAGCTTTTGCGCGAGTTTGTGTAATCCGTGTTTCTTTTCGGTTTGTATTTACGTCTTTGAGTGCGTTTTTGCCTGGGACAGTGAGGTCGTATCTAGTTGAAACTGATATCACGTACTGAGAACGGTAGTCGCTTAGCGGTGTCAAAGGTTTAAATTTGTAAGTGAAGGCATCGAGGAGTTACGGACGTTTCTGCAGCGTGTTTTGAAACACGAAGAGCAGAGACGCGGCGCCTGGCCCAGTAGCGTAGTTTGCATTGATATAGGAGCGTGTGGCGACGTAAAAAAAGACTAGTTTCCACAGGGGATTGAAAGGAGAGTAAGGGAAAGTGATTAATTTGTAACTACATACGACGAAAAAGTAGCTTTTGCGCGATTTTGTGTAATCCGTGTTTCTTTTCGGTTTGTATTTACGTCTTTGAGTGCGTTTTTGCGTGGGACAGTGAGGTCGTATCTAGTTGAAACTGATATCACGTACTGAGAACGGTAGTCGCTTAGCGGTGTCAAAGGTTTAAAATTGTAAGTGAAGGCATCGAGGAGTTACGGACGTTTCTGCATCGTGTTTTGAAACACGAAGAGCAGTAGCGTAGTTTGCATTGATATAGGAGCGTGTGGCGACGTAAAAAAAGACTAGTTTCCACAGTGGAATGAAAGGAGAGTAACGGAAAGTGTTTAATTTGTAACTACATAAGACGAAAAAGTAGCTTTTGCGCGAGTTTGTGTAATCCGTGTTTCTTTTCGGTTTGTATTTACGTCTTTGAGTGCGTTTTTGCCTGGGACAGTGAGGTCGTATCTAGTTGAAACTGATATCACGTACTGAGAACGGTAGTCGCTTAGCGGTGTCAAAGGTTTAAAATTGTAAGTGAAGGCATCGAGGAGTTACGGACGTTTCTGCAGCGTGTTTTGAAACACGAAGAGCAGAGACGCGGCGCCTGGCCCAGTAGCGTAGTTTGCATTGATATAGGAGCGTGTGGCGACGTAAAAAAAGACTAGTTTCCACAGTGGAATGAAAGGAGAGTAACGGAAAGTGTTTAATTTGTAACTACATAAGACGAAAAAGTAGCTTTTGCGCGAGTTTGTGTAATCCGTGTTTCTTTTCGGTTTGTATTTACGTCTTTGAGTGCGTTTTTGCCTGGGACAGTGAGGTCGTATCTAGTTGAAACTGATATCACGTACTGAGAACGGTAGTCGCTTAGCGGTGTCAAAGGTTTAAAATTGTAAGTGAAGGCATCGAGGAGTTACGGACGTTTCTGCAGCGTGTTTTGAAACACGAAGAGCAGAGACGCGGCGCCTGGCCCAGTAGCGTAGTTTGCATTGATATAGGAGCGTGTGGCGACGTAAAAAAAGACTAGTTTCCACAGTGGAATGAAAGGAGAATAACGGAAAGTGTTTAATTTGTAACTACATAAGACGAAAAAGTAGCTTTTGCGCGAGTTTGTGTAATCCGTGTTTCTTTTCGGTTTGTATTTACGTCTTTGAGTGCGTTTTTGCCTGGGACAGTGAGGTCGTATCTAGTTGAAACTGATATCACGTACTGAGAACGGTAGTCGCTTAGCGGTGTCAAAGGTTTAAAATTGTAAGTGAAGGCATCGAGGAGTTACGGACGTTTCTGCAGCGTGTTTTGAAACACGAAGAGCAGAGACGCGGCGCCTGGCCCAGTAGCGTAGTTTGCATTGATATAGGAGCGTGTGGCGACGTAAAAAAAGACTAGTTTCCACAGTGGAATGAAAGGAGAGTAACGGAAAGTGTTTAATTTGTAACTACATAAGACGAAAAAGTAGCTTTTGCGCGAGTTTGTGTAATCCGTGTTTCTTTTCGGTTTGTATTTACGTCTTTGAGTGCGTTTTTGCCTGGGACAGTGAGGTCGTATCTAGTTAAAACTGATATCACGTACTGAGAACGGTAGTCGCTTAGCGGTGTCAAAGGTTTAAAATTGTAAGTGAAGGCATCGAGGAGTTACGGACGTTTCTGCAGCGTGTTTTGAAACACGAAGAGCAGAGACGCGGCGCCTGGTTCAGTAGCGTAGTTTGCATTGATATAGGAGCGTGTGGCGACGTAAAAAGAGACTAGTTTCCACAGTGGAATGAAAGGAGAGTAACGGAAAGTGTTTAATTTGTAACTACATAAGACGAAAAAGTAGCTTTTGCGCGATTTTGTGTAATCCGTGTTTCTTTTCGGTTTGTATTTACGTCTTTGAGTGCGTTTTTGCCTGGGACAGTGAGGTCGTATCTAGTTGAAACTGATATCACGTACTGAGAACGGTAGTCGCTTAGCGGTGTCAAAGGTTTAAAATTGTAAGTGAAGGCATCGAGGAGTTACGGACGTTTCTGCAGCGTGTTTTGAAACACGAAGAGCAGAGACGCGGCGCCTGGCCCAGTAGCGTAGTTTGCATTGATATAGGAGCGTGTGGCGACGTACAAAAAGACTAGTTTCCACAGTGGAATGAAAGGAGAGTAACGGAAAGTGTTTAATTTGTAACTACATAAGACGAAAAAGTAGCTTTTGCGCGAGTTTGTGTAATCCGTGTTTCTTTTCGGTTTGTATTTACGTCTTTGAGTGCGTTTTTGCCTGGGACAGTGAGGTCGTATCTAGTTGAAACTGATATCACGTACTGAGAACGGTAGTCGCTTAGCGGTGTCAAAGGTTTAAAATTGTAAGTGAAGGCATCGAGGAGTTACGGACGTTTCTGCAGCGTGTTTTGAAACACGAAGAGCAGAGACGCGGCGCCTGGCCCAGTAGCGTAGTTTGCATTGATATAGGAGCGTGTGGCGACGTAAAAAAAGACTAGTTTCCACAGTGGAATGAAAGGAGAGTAACGGAAAGTGTTTAATTTGTAACTACATAAGACGAAAAAGTAGCTTTTGCGCGATTTTGTGTAATCCGTGTTTCTTTTCGGTTTGTATTTACGTCTTTGAGTGCGTTTTTGCCTGGGACAGTGAGGTCGTATCTAATTGAAACTGATATCACGTACTGAGAACGGTAGTCGCTTAGCGGTGTCAAAGGTTTAAAATTGTAAGTGAAGGCATCGAGGAGTTACGGACGTTTCTGCAGCGTGTTTTGAAACACGAAGAGCAGAGACGCGGCGCCTGGCCCAGTAGCGTAGTTTGCATTGCTATAGGAGCGTGTGGCGACGTAAAAAAAGACTAGTTTCCACAGTGGAATGAAAGGAGAGTAACGGAAAGTGTTTAATTTGTAACTACATAAGACGAAAAAGTAGCTTTTGCGCGAGTTTGTGTAATCCGTGTTTCTTTTCGGTTTGTATTTACGTCTTTGAGTGCGTTTTTGCCTGGGACAGTGAGGTCGTATCTAGTTGAAACTGATATCACGTACTGAGAACGGTAGTCGCTTAGCGGTGTCAAAGGTTTAAAATTGTAAGTGAAGGCATCGAGGAGTTACGGACGTTTCTGCAGCGTGTTTTGAAACACGAAGAGCAGAGACGCGGCGCCTGGCCCAGTAGCGTAGTTTGCATTGATATAGGAGCGTGTGGCGACGTAAAAAAAGACTAGTTTCCACAGTGGAATGAAAGGAGAGTAACGGAAAGTGTTTAATTTGTAACTACATAAGACGAAAAAGTAGCTTTTGCGCGAGTTTGTGTAATCCGTGTTTCTTTTCGGTTTGTATTTACGTCTTTGAGTCCGTTTTTGCCTGGGACAGTGAGGTCGTATCTAGTTGAAACTGATATCACGTACTGAGAACGGTAGTCGCTTAGCGGTGTCAAAGGTTTAAAATTGTAAGTGAAGGCATCGAGGAGTTACGGACGTTTCTGCAGTGTGTTTTGAAACACGAAGAGCAGAGACGCGGCGCCTGGCCCAGTAGCGTAGTTTGCATTGATATAGGAGCGTGTGGCGACGTAAAAAAAGACTAGTTTCCACAGTGGAATGAAAGGAGAGTAACGGAAAGTGTTTAATTTGTAACTACATAAGACGAAAAAGTAGCTTTTGCGCGATTTTGTGTAATCCGTGTTTCTTTTCGGTTTGTATTTACGTCTTTGAGTGCGTTTTTGCCTGGGACAGTGAGGTCGTATCTAGTTGAAACTGATATCACGTACTGAGAACGGTAGTCGCTTAGCGGTGTCAAAGGTTTAAAATTGTAAGTGAAGGCATCGAGGAGTTACGGACGTTTCTGCAGCGTGTTTTGAAACACGAAGAGCAGAGACGCGGCGCCTGGCCCAGTAGCGTAGTTTGCATTGATATAGGAGCGTGTGGCGACGTAAAAAAAGACTAGTTTCCACAGTGGAATGAAAGGAGAGTAACGGAAAGTGTTTAATTTGTAACTACATAAGACGAAAAAGTAGCTTTTGCGCGAGTTTGTGTAATCCGTGTTTCTTTTCGGTTTGTATTTACGTCTTTGAGTGCGTTTTTGCCTGGGACAGTGAGGTCGTATCTAGTTGAAACTGATATCACGTACTGAGAACGGTAGTCGCTTAGCGGTGTCAAAGGTTTAAAATTGTAAGTGAAGGCATCGAGGAGTTACGGACGTTTCTGCAGCGTGTTTTGAAACACGAAGAGCAGAGACGCGGCGCCTGGCCCAGTAGCGTAGTTTGCATTGATATAGGAGCGTGTGGCGACGTAAAAAAACACTAGTTTCCACAGTGGAATGAAAGGAGAGTAACGGAAAGTGTTTAATTTGTAACTACATAAGACGAAAAAGTAGCTTTTGCGCGAGTTTGTGTAATCCGTGTTTCTTTTCGGTTTGTATTTACGTCTTTGAGTGCGTTTTTGCCTGGGACAGTGAGGTCGTATCTAGTTGAAACTGATATCACGTACTGAGAACGGTAGTCGCTTAGCGGTGTCAAAGGTTTAAAATTGTAAGTGAAGGCATCGAGGAGTTACGGACGTTTCTGCAGCGTGTTTTGAAACACGAAGAGCAGAGACGCGGCGCCTGGCCCAGTAGCGTAGTTTGCATTGATATAGGAGCGTGTGGCGACGTAAAAAAAGACTAGTTTCCAATGTGGAATGAAAGGAGAGTAACGGAAAGTGTTTAATTTGTAACTACATAAGACGAAAAAGTAGCTTTTGCGCGAGTTTGTGTAATCCGTGTTTCTTTTCGGTTTGTATTTACGTCTTTGAGTGCGTTTTTGCCAGGGACAGTGAGGTCGTATCTAGTTGAAACTGATATCACGTACTGAGAACGGTAGTCGCTTAGCGGTGTCTAAGGTTTAAAATTGTAAGTGAAGGCATCGAGGAGTTACGGACGTTTCTGCAGCGTGTTTTGAAACACGAAGAGCAGAGACGCGGCGCCTGGTTCAGTAGCGTAGTTTGCATTGATATAGGAGCGTGTGGCGACGTAAAAAAAGACTAGTTTCCACAGTGGAATGAAAGGAGAGTAACGGAAAGTGTTTAATTTGTAACTACATAAGACGAAAAAGTAGCTTTTGCGCGATTTTGTGTAATCCGTGTTTCTTTTCGGTTTGTATTTACGTCTTTGAGTGCGTTTTTGCCTGGGACAGTGAGGTCGTATCTAGTTGAAACTGATATCACGTACTGAGAACGGTAGTCGCTTAGCGGTGTCAAAGGTTTAAAATTGTAAGTGAAGGCATCGAGGAGTTACGGACGTTTCTGCAGCGTGTTTTGAAACACGAAGAGCAGAGACGCGGCGCCTGGCCCAGTAGCGTAGTTTGCATTGATATAGGAGCGTGTGGCGACGTACAAAAAGACTAGTTTCCACAGTGGAATGAAAGGAGAGTAACGGAAAGTGTTTAATTTGTAACTACATAAGACGAAAAAGTAGCTTTTGCGCGAGTTTGTGTAATCCGTGTTTCTTTTCGGTTTGTATTTACGTCTTTGAGTGCGTTTTTGCCTGGGACAGTGAGGTCGTATCTAGTTGAAACTGATATCACGTACTGAGAACGGTAGTCGCTTAGCGGTGTCAAAGGTTTAAAATTGTAAGTGAAGGCATCGAGGAGTTACGGACGTTTCTGCAGCGTGTTTTGAAACACGAAGAGCAGAGACGCGGCGCCTGGCCCAGTAGCGTAGTTTGCATTGATATAGGAGCGTGTGGCGACGTAAAAAAAGACTAGTTTCCACAGTGGAATGAAAGGAGAGTAACGGAAAGTGTTTAATTTGTAACTACATAAGACGAAAAAGTAGCTTTTGCGCGAGTTTGTGTAATCCGTGTTTCTTTTCGGTTTGTATTTACGTCTTTGAGTGCGTTTTTGCCTGGGACAGTGAGGTCGTATCTAATTGAAACTGATATCACGTACTGAGAACGGTAGTCGCTTAGCGGTGTCAAAGGTTTAAAATTATAAGTGAAGGCATCGAGGAGTTACGGACGTTTCTGCAGCGTGTTTTGAAACACGAAGAGCAGAGACGCGGCGCCTGGCCCAGTAGCGTAGTTTGCATTGATATAGGAGCGTGTGGCGACGTAAAAAAAGACTAGTTTCCACAGTGGAATGAAAGGAGAGTAACGGAAAGTGTTTAATTTGTAACTACATAAGACGAAAAAGTAGCTTTTGCGCGATTTTGTGTAATCCGTGTTTCTTTTCGGTTTGTATTTACGTCTTTGAGTGCGTTTTTGCCTGGGACAGTGAGGTCGTATCTAGTTGAAACTGATATCACGTACTGAGAACGGTAGTCGCTTAGCGGTGTCAAAGGTTTAAAATTGTAAGTGAAGGCATCGAGGAGTTACGGACGTTTCTGCAGCGTGTTTTGAAACACGAAGAGCAGAGACGCGGCGCCTTGCCCAGTAGCGTAGTTTGCATTGATATAGGAGCGTGTGGCGACGTAAAAAAAGACTAGTTTCCACAGTGGAATGAAAGGAGAGTAACGGAAAGTGTTTAATTTGTAACTACATAAGACGAAAAAGTAGCTTTTGCGCGATTTTGTGTAATCCGTGTTTCTTTTCGGTTTGTATTTACGTCTTTGAGTGCGTTTTTGCCTGGGACAGTGAGGTCGTATCTAGTTGAAACTGATATCACGTACTGAGAACGGTAGTCGCTTAGCGGTGTCAAAGGTTTAAAATTGTAAGTGAAGGCATCGAGGAGTTACGGACGTTTCTGCAGCGTGTTTTGAAACACGAAGAGCAGAGACGCGGCGCCTGGCCCAGTAGCGTAGTTTGCATTGATATAGGAGCGTGTGGCGACGTAAAAAAAGACTAGTTTCCACAGTGGAATGAAAGGAGAGTAACGGAAAGTGTTTAATTTGTAACTACATAAGACGAAAAAGTAGCTTTTGCGCGATTTTGTGTAATCCGTGTTTCTTTTCGGTTTGTATTTACGTCTTTGAGTGCGTTTTTGCCTGGGACAGTGAGGTCGTATCTAGTTGAAACTGATATCACGTACTGAGAACGGTAGTCGCTTAGCGGTGTCAAAGGTTTAAAATTGTAAGTGAAGGCATCGAGGAGTTACGGACGTTTCTGCAGCGTGTTTTGAAACACGAAGAGCAGAGACGCGGCGCCTGGCCCAGTAGCGTAGTTTGCATTGATATAGGAGCGTGTGGCGACGTAAAAAAAGACTAGTTTCCACAGTGGAATGAAAGGAGAGTAACGGAAAGTGTTTAATTTGTAACTACATAAGACGAAAAAGTAGCTTTTGCGCGAGTTTGTGTAATCCGTGTTTCTTTTCGGTTTGTATTTACGTCTTTGAGTGCGTTTTTGCCTGGGACAGTGAGGTCGTATCTAATTGAAACTGATATCACGTACTGAGAACGGTAGTCGCTTAGCGGTGTCAAAGGTTTAAAATTGTAAGTGAAGGCATCGAGGAGTTACGGACGTTTCTGCAGTGTGTTTTGAAACACGAAGAGCAGAGACGCGGCGCCTGGCCCAGTAGCGTAGTTTGCATTGATATAGGAGCGTGTGGCGACGTAAAAAAAGACTAGTTTCCACAGTGGAATGAAAGGAGAGTAACGGAAAGTGTTTAATTTGTAACTACATAAGACGAAAAAGTAGCTTTTGCGCGATTTTGTGTAATCCGTGTTTCTTTTCGGTTTGTATTTACGTCTTTGAGTGCGTTTTTGCCTGGGACAGTGAGGTCGTATCTAGTTGAAACTGATATCACGTACTGAGAACGGTAGTCGCTTAGCGGTGTCAAAGGTTTAAAATTGTAAGTGAAGGCATCGAGGAGTTACGGACGTTTCTGCAGCGTGTTTTGAAACACGAAGAGCAGAGACGCGGCGCCTGGCCCAGTAGCGTAGTTTGCATTGATATAGGAGCGTGTGGCGACGTAAAAAAAGACTAGTTTCCACAGTGGAATGAAAGGAGAGTAACGGAAAGTGTTTAATTTGTAACTACATAAGACGAAAAAGTAGCTTTTGCGCGAGTTTGTGTAATCCGTGTTTCTTTTCGGTTTGTATTTACGTCTTTGAGTGCGTTTTTGCCTGGGACAGTGAGGTCGTATCTAGTTGAAACTGATATCACGTACTGAGAACGGTAGTCGCTTAGCGGTGTCAAAGGTTTAAAATTTTAAGTGAAGGCATCGAGGAGTTACGGACGTTTCTGCAGCGTGTTTTGAAACACGAAGAGCAGAGACGCGGCGCCTGGCCCAGTAGCGTAGTTTGCATTGATATAGGAGCGTGTGGCGACGTAAAAAAAGACTAGTTTCCACAGTGGAATGAAAGGAGAGTAACGGAAAGTGTTTAATTTGTAACTACATAAGACGAAAAAGTAGCTTTTGCGCGATTTTGTGTAATCCGTGTTTCTATTCGGTTTGTATTTACGTCTTTGAGTGCGTTTTTGCCTGGGACAGTGAGGTCGTATCTAGTTGAAACTGATATCACGTACTGAGAACGGTAGTCGCTTAGCGGTGTCAAAGGTTTAAAATTGTAAGTGAAGGCATCGAGGAGTTACGGACGTTTCTGCAGCGTGTTTTGAAACACGAAGAGCAGAGACGCGGCGCCTGGCCCAGTAGCGTAGTTTGCATTGATATAGGAGCGTGTGGCGACGTAAAAAAAGACTAGTTTCCACAGTGGAATGAAAGGAGAGTAACGGAAAGTGTTTAATTTGTAACTACATAAGACGAAAAAGTAGCTTTTGCGCGAGTTTGTGTAATCCGTGTTTCTTTTCGGTTTGTATTTACGTCTTTGAGTGCGTTTTTGCTTGGGACAGTGAGGTCGTATCTAGTTGAAACTGATATCACGTACTGAGAACGGTAGTCGCTTAGCGGTGTCAAAGGTTTAAAATTGTAAGTGAAGGCATCGAGGAGTTACGGACGTTTCTGCAGCGTGTTTTGAAACACGAAGAGCAGAGACGCGGCGCCTGGCCCAGTAGCGTAGTTTGCATTGATATAGGAGCGTGTGGCGACGTAAAAAAAGACCAGTTTCCACAGTGGAATGAAAGGAGAGTAACGGAAAGTGTTTAATTTGTAACTACATAAGACGAAAAAGTAGCTTTTGCGCGAGTTTGTGTAATCCGTGTTTCTTTTCGGTTTGTATTTACGTCTTTGAGTGCGTTTTTGCCTGGGACAGTGAGGTCGTATCTAGTTGAAACTGATATCACGTACTGAGAACGGTAGTCGCTTAGCGGTGTCAAAGGTTTAAAATTGTAAGTGAAGGCATCGAGGAGTTACGGACGTTTCTGCAGCGTGTTTTGAAACACGAAGAGCAGAGACGCGGCGCCTGGCCCAGTAGCGTAGTTTGCATTGATATAGGAGCGTGTGGCGACGTAAAAAAACACTAGTTTCCACAGTGGAATGAAAGGAGAGTAACGGAAAGTGTTTAATTTGTAACTACATAAGACGAAAAAGTAGCTTTTGCGCGAGTTTGTGTAATCCGTGTTTCTTTTCGGTTTGTATTTACGTCTTTGAGTGCGTTTTTGCTTGGGACAGTGAGGTCGTATCTAGTTGAAACTGATATCACGTACTGAGAACGGTAGTCGCTTAGCGGTGTCAAAGGTTTAAAATTGTAAGTGAAGGCATCGAGGAGTTACGGACGTTTCTGCAGCGTGTTTTGAAACACGAAGAGCAGAGACGCGGCGCCTGGCCCAGTAGCGTAGTTTGCATTGATATAGGAGCGTGTGGCGACGTAAAAAAAGACCAGTTTCCACAGTGGAATGAAAGGAGAGTAACGGAAAGTGTTTAATTTGTAACTACATAAGACGAAAAAGTAGCTTTTGCGCGAGTTTGTGTAATCCGTGTTTCTTTTCGGTTTGTATTTACGTCTTTGAGTGCGTTTTTGCCTGGGACAGTGAGGTCGTATCTAGTTGAAACTGATATCACGTACTGAGAACGGTAGTCGCTTAGCGGTGTCAAAGGTTTAAAATTGTAAGTGAAGGCATCGAGGAGTTACGGACGTTTCTGCAGCGTGTTAAACACGAAGAGCAGAGACGCGGCGCCTGGCCCAGTAGCGTAGTTTGCATTGATATAGGTGCGTGTGGCGACGTAAAAAAAGACTAGTTTCCACAGTGGAATGAAAGGAGAGTAACGGAAAGTGTTTAATTTGTAACTACATAAGACGAAAAAGTAGCTTTTGCGCGAGTTTTTGTAATCCGTGTTTCTTTTCGGTTTGTATTTACGTCTTTGAGTGCGTTTTTGCCTGGGACAGTGAGGTCGTATCTAGTTGAAACTGATATCACGTACTGAGAACGGTAGTCGCTTAGCGGTGTCAAAGGTTTAAAATTGTAAGTGAAGGCATCGAGGAGTTACGGACGTTTCTGAAGCGTGTTTTGAAACACGAAGAGCAGAGACGCGGCGCCTGGCCCAGTAGCGTAGTTTGCATTGATATAGGAGCGTGTGGCGACGTAAAAAAAGACTAGTTTCCACAGTGGAATGAGAGGAGAGTAACGGAAAGTGTTTAATTTGTAACTACATAAGACGAAAAAGTAGCTTTTGCGCGAGTTTTTGTAATCCGTGTTTCTTTTCGGTTTGTATTTACGTCTTTGAGTGCGTTTTTGCCTGGGACAGTGAGGTCGTATCTAGTTGAAACTGATATCACGTACTGAGAACGGTAGTCGCTTAGCGGTGTCAAAGGTTTAAAATTGTAAGTGAAGGCATCGAGGAGTTACGGACGTTTCTGCAGCGTGTTAAACACGAAGAGCAGAGACGCGGCGCCTGGCCCAGTAGCGTAGTTTGCATTGATATAGGTGCGTGTGGCGACGTAAAAAAAGACTAGTTTCCACAGTGGAATGAAAGGAGAGTAACGGAAAGTGTTTAATTTGTAACTACATAAGACGAAAAAGTAGCTTTTGCGCGAGTTTGTGTAATCCGTGTTTCTTATCGGATTGTATTCACGTCTTTGAGTGCGTTTTTGCCTGGGACAGTGAGGTCGTATCTAGTTGAAACTGATATCACGTACTGAGAACGGTAGTCGCTTAGCGGTGTCAAAGGTTTAAAATTGTATGTGAAGGCATCGAGGAGTTACGGACGTTTCTGCAGCGTGTTTTGAAACACGAAGAGCAGAGACGCGGCGCCTGGCCCAGTAGCGTAGTTTGCATTGATATAGGAGCGTGTGGCGACGTAAAAAAAGACTAGTTTCCACAGTGGAATGAAAGGAGAGTAACGGAAAGTGTTTAATTTGTAACTACATAAGACGAAAAAGTAGCTTTTGCGCGAGTTTGTGTAATCCGTGTTTCTTTTCGGTTTGTATTTACGTCTTTGAGTGCGTTTTTGCCTGGGACAGTGAGGTCGTATCTAGTTGAAACTGATATCACGTACTGAGAACGGTAGTCGCTTAGCGGTGTCAAAGGTTTAAATTTGTAAGTGAAGGCATCGAGGAGTTACGGACGTTTCTGCAGCGTGTTTTGAAACACGAAGAGCAGAGACGCGGCGCCTGGCCCAGTAGCGTAGTTTGCATTGATATAGGAGCGTGTGGCGACGTAAAAAAAGACTAGTTTCCACAGTGGAATGAAAGGAGAGTAACGGAAAGTGTTTAATTTGTAACTACATAAGACGAAAAAGTAGCTTTTGCGCGAGTTTGTGTAATCCGTGTTTCTTTTCGGTTTGTATTTACGTCTTTGAGTGCGTTTTTGCCTGGGACAGTGAGGTCGTATCTAGTTGAAACTGATATCACGTACTGAGAACGGTAGTCGCTTAGCGGTGTCAAAGGTTTAAAATTGTAAGTGAAGGCATCGAGGAGTTACGGACGTTTCTGCAGCGTGTTTTGAAACACGAAGAGCAGAGACGCGGCGCCTGGCCCAGTAGCGTAGTTTGCATTGATATAGGAGCGTGTGGCGACGTAAAAAAAGACTAGTTTCCACAGTGGAATGAAAGGAGAGTAACGGAAAGTGTTTAATTTGTAACTACATAAGACGAAAAAGTAGCTTTTGCGCGATTTTGTGTAATCCGTGTTTCTTTTCGGTTTGTATTTACGTCTTTGAGTGCGTTTTTGCCTGGGACAGTGAGGTCGTATCTAGTTGAAACTGATATCACGTAGTGAGAACGGTAGTCGCTTAGCGGTGTCAAAGGTTTAAAATTGTAAGTGAAGGCATCGAGGAGTTACGGACGTTTCTGCAGCGTGTTTTGAAACACGAAGAGCAGAGACGCGGCGCCTGGTTCAGTAGCGTAGTTTGCATTGATATAGGAGCGTGTGGCGACGTAAAAAAAGACTAGTTTCCACAGTGGAATGAAAGGAGAGTAACGGAAAGTGTTTAATTTGTAACTACATAAGACGAAAAAGTAGCTTTTGCGCGATTTTGTGTAATCCGTGTTTCTTTTCGGTTTGTATTTACGTCTTTGAGTGCGTTTTTGCCTGGGACAGTGAGGTCGTATCTAGTTGAAACTGATATCACGTACTGAGAACGGTAGTCGCTTAGCGGTGTCAAAGGTTTAAAATTGTAAGTGAAGGCATCGAGGAGTTACGGACGTTTCTGCAGCGTGTTTTGAAACACGAAGAGCAGAGACGCGGAGCCTGGCCCAGTAGCGTAGTTTGCATTGATATAGGAGCGTGTGGCGACGTACAAAAAAACTAGTTTCCACAGTGGAATGAAAGGAGAGTAACGGAAAGTGTTTAATTTGTAACTACATAAGACGAAAAAGTAGCTTTTGCGCGAGTTTGTGTAATCCGTGTTTCTTTTCGGTTTGTATTTACGTCTTTGAGTGCGTTTTTGCCTGGGACAGTGAGGTCGTATCTAGTTGAAACTGATATCACGTACTGAGAACGGTAGTCGCTTAGCGGTGTCAAAGGTTTAAAATTGTAAGTGAAGGCATCGAGGAGTTACGGACGTTTCTGCAGCGTGTTAAACACGAAGAGCAGAGACGCGGCGCCTGGCCCAGTAGCGTAGTTTGCATTGATATAGGTGCGTGTGGCGACGTAAAAAAAGACTAGTTTCCACAGTGGAATGAAAGGAGAGTAACGGAAAGTGTTTAATTTGTAACTACATAAGACGAAAAAGTAGCTTTTGCGCGAGTTTGTGTAATCCGTGTTTCTTATCGGATTGTATTCACGTCTTTGAGTGCGTTTTTGCCTGGGACAGTGAGGTCGTATCTAGTTGAAACTGATATCACGTACTGAGAACGGTAGTCGCTTAGCGGTGTCAAAGGTTTAAAATTGTAAGTGAAGGCATCGAGGAGTTACGGACGTTTCTGAAGCGTGTTTTGAAACACGAAGAGCAGAGACGCGGCGCCTGGCCCAGTAGCGTAGTTTGCATTGATATAGGAGCGTGTGGCGACATAAAAAAAGACTAGTTTCCACAGTGGAATGAGAGGAGAGTAACGGAAAGTGTTTAATTTGTAACTACATAAGACGAAAAAGTAGCTTTTGCGCGAGTTTGTGTAATCCGTGTTTCTTTTCGGTTTGTATTTACGTCTTTGAGTGCGTTTTTGCCTGGGACAGTGAGGTCGTATCTAGTTGAAACTGATATCACGTACTGAGAACGGTAGTCGCTTAGCGGTGTCAAAGGTTTAAAATTGTATGTGAAGGCATCGAGGAGTTACGGACGTTTCTGCAGCGTGTTAAACACGAAGAGCAGAGACGCGGCGCCTGGCCCAGTAGCGTAGTTTGCATTGATATAGGTGCGTGTGGCGACGTAAAAAAAGACTAGTTTCCACAGTGGAATGAAAGGAGAGTAACGGAAAGTGTTTAATTTGTAACTACATAAGACGAAAAAGTAGCTTTTGCGCGAGTTTTTGTAATCCGTGTTTCTTTTCGGTTTGTATTTACGTCTTTGAGTGCGTTTTTGCCTGGGACAGTGAGGTCGTATCTAGTTGAAACTGATATCACGTACTGAGAACGGTAGTCGCTTAGCGGTGTCAAAGGTTTAAAATTGTAAGTGAAGGCATCGAGGAGTTACGGACGTTTCTGAAGCGTGTTTTGAAACACGAAGAGCAGAGACGCGGCGCCTGGCCCAGTAGCGTAGTTTGCATTGATATAGGAGCGTGTGGCGACGTAAAAAAAGACTAGTTTCCACAGTGGAATGAGAGGAGAGTAACGGAAAGTGTTTAATTTGTAACTACATAAGACGAAAAAGTAGCTTTTGCGCGAGTTTTTGTAATCCGTGTTTCTTTTCGGTTTGTATTTACGTCTTTGAGTGCGTTTTTGCCTGGGACAGTGAGGTCGTATCTAGTTGAAACTGATATCACGTACTGAGAACGGTAGTCGCTTAGCGGTGTCAAAGGTTTAAAATTGTAAGTGAAGGCATCGAGGAGTTACGGACGTTTCTGCAGCGTGTTAAACACGAAGAGCAGAGACGCGGCGCCTGGCCCAGTAGCGTAGTTTGCATTGATATAGGTGCGTGTGGCGACGTAAAAAAAGACTAGTTTCCACAGTGGAATGAAAGGAGAGTAACGGAAAGTGTTTAATTTGTAACTACATAAGACGAAAAAGTAGCTTTTGCGCGAGTTTGTGTAATCCGTGTTTCTTATCGGATTGTATTCACGTCTTTGAGTGCGTTTTTGCCTGGGACAGTGAGGTCGTATCTAGTTGAAACTGATATCACGTACTGAGAACGGTAGTCGCTTAGCGGTGTCAAAGGTTTAAAATTGTAAGTGAAGGCATCGAGGAGTTACGGACGTTTCTGAAGCGTGTTTTGAAACACGAAGAGCAGAGACGCGGCGCCTGGCCCAGTAGCGTAGTTTGCATTGATATAGGAGCGTGTGGCGACGTAAAAAAAGACTAGTTTCCACAGTGGAATGAGAGGAGAGTAACGGAAAGTGTTTAATTTGTAACTACATAAGACGAAAAAGTAGCTTTTGCGCGAGTTTTTGTAATCCGTGTTTCTTTTCGGTTTGTATTTACGTCTTTGAGTGCGTTTTTGCCTGGGACAGTGAGGTCGTATCTAGTTGAAACTGATATCACGTACTGAGAACGGTAGTCGCTTAGCGGTGTCAAAGGTTTAAAATTGTATGTGAAGGCATCGAGGAGTTACGGACGTTTCTGCAGCGTGTTAAACACGAAGAGCAGAGACGCGGCGCCTGGCCCAGTAGCGTAGTTTGCATTGATATAGGTGCGTGTGGCGACGTAAAAAAAGACTAGTTTCCACAGTGGAATGAAAGGAGAGTAACGGAAAGTGTTTAATTTGTAACTACATAAGACGAAAAAGTAGCTTTTGCGCGAGTTTTTGTAATCCGTGTTTCTTTTCGGTTTGTATTTACGTCTTTGAGTGCGTTTTTGCCTGGGACAGTGAGGTCGTATCTAGTTGAAACTGATATCACGTACTGAGAACGGTAGTCGCTTAGCGGTGTCAAAGGTTTAAAATTGTAAGTGAAGGCATCGAGGAGTTACGGACGTTTCTGAAGCGTGTTTTGAAACACGAAGAGCAGAGACGCGGCGCCTGGCCCAGTAGCGTAGTTTGCATTGATATAGGAGCGTGTGGCGACGTAAAAAAAGACTAGTTTCCACAGTGGAATGAGAGGAGAGTAACGGAAAGTGTTTAATTTGTAACTACATAAGACGAAAAAGTAGCTTTTGCGCGAGTTTTTGTAATCCGTGTTTCTTTTCGGTTTGTATTTACGTCTTTGAGTGCGTTTTTGCCTGGGACAGTGAGGTCGTATCTAGTTGAAACTGATATCACGTACTGAGAACGGTAGTCGCTTAGCGGTGTCAAAGGTTTAAAATTGTAAGTGAAGGCATCGAGGAGTTACGGACGTTTCTGCAGCGTGTTAAACACGAAGAGCAGAGACGCGGCGCCTGGCCCAGTAGCGTAGTTTGCATTGATATAGGTGCGTGTGGCGACGTAAAAAAAGACTAGTTTCCACAGTGGAATGAAAGGAGAGTAACGGAAAGTGTTTAATTTGTAACTACATAAGACGAAAAAGTAGCTTTTGCGCGAGTTTGTGTAATCCGTGTTTCTTATCGGATTGTATTCACGTCTTTGAGTGCGTTTTTGCCTGGGACAGTGAGGTCGTATCTAGTTGAAACTGATATCACGTACTGAGAACGGTAGTCGCTTAGCGGTGTCAAAGGTTTAAAATTGTAAGTGAAGGCATCGAGGAGTTACGGACGTTTCTGAAGCGTGTTTTGAAACACGAAGAGCAGAGACGCGGCGCCTGGCCCAGTAGCGTAGTTTGCATTGATATAGGAGCGTGTGGCGACGTAAAAAAAGACTAGTTTCCACAGTGGAATGAGAGGAGAGTAACGGAAAGTGTTTAATTTGTAACTACATAAGACGAAAAAGTAGCTTTTGCGCGAGTTTTTGTAATCCGTGTTTCTTTTCGGTTTGTATTTACGTCTTTGAGTGCGTTTTTGCCTGGGACAGTGAGGTCGTATCTAGTTGAAACTGATATCACGTACTGAGAACGGTAGTCGCTTAGCGGTGTCAAAGGTTTAAAATTGTAAGTGAAGGCATCGAGGAGTTACGGACGTTTCTGCAGCGTGTTTTGAAACACGAAGAGCAGAGACGCGGCGCCTGGCCCAGTAGCGTAGTTTGCATTGATATAGGAGCGTGTGGCGACGTAAAAAAAGACTAGTTTCCACAGTGGAATGAAAGGAGAGTAACGGAAAGTGTTTAATTTGTAACTACATAAGACGAAAAAGTAGCTTTTGCGCGAGTTTGTGTAATCCGTGTTTCTTTTCGGTTTGTATTTACGTCTTTGAGTGCGTTTTTGCCTGGGACAGTGAGGTCGTATCTAGTTGAAACTGATATCACGTACTGAGAACGGTAGTCGCTTAGCGGTGTCAAAGGTTTAAAATTGTATGTGAAGGCATCGAGGAGTTACGGACGTTTCTGCAGCGTGTTTTGAAACACGAAGAGCAGAGACGCGGAGCCTGGCCCAGTAGCGTAGTTTGCATTGATATAGGAGCGTGTGGCGACGTAAAAAAAGACTAGTTTCCACAGTGGAATGAAAGGAGAGTAACGGAAAGTGTTTAATTTGTAACTACATAAGACGAAAAAGTAGCTTTTGCGCGAGTTTGTGTAATCCGTGTTTCTTTTCGGTTTGTATTTACGTCTTTGAGTGCGTTTTTGCCTGGGACAGTGAGGTCGTATCTAGTTGAAACTGATATCACGTACTGAGAACGGTAGTCGCTTAGCGGTGTCAAAGGTTTAAAATTGTAAGTGAAGGCATCGAGGAGTTACGGACGTTTCTGCAGCGTGTTTTGAAACACGAAGAGCAGAGACGCGGCGCCTGGCCCAGTAGCGTAGTTTGCATTGATATAGGAGCGTGTGGCGACGTAAAAAAAGACTAGTTTCCACAGTGGAATGAAAGGAGAGTAACGGAAAGTGTTTAATTTGTAACTACATAAGACGAAAAAGTAGCTTTTGCGCGAGTTTGTGTAATCCGTGTTTCTTTTCGGTTTGTATTTACGTCTTTGAGTGCGTTTTTGCCTGGGACAGTGAGGTCGTATCTAGTTGAAACTGATATCACGTACTGAGAACGGTAGTCGCTTAGCGGTGTCAAAGGTTTAAAATTGTAAGTGAAGGCATCGAGGAGTTACGGACGTTTCTGCAGCGTGTTTTGAAACACGAAGAGCAGAGACGCGGCGCCTGGCCCAGTAGCGTAGTTTGCATTGATATAGGAGCGTGTGGCGACGTAAAAAAAGACTAGTTTCCACAGTGGAATGAAAGGAGAGTAACGGAAAGTGTTTAATTTGTAACTACATAAGACGAAAAAGTAGCTTTTGCGCGATTTTGTGTAATCCGTGTTTCTTTTCGGTTTGTATTTACGTCTTTGAGTGCGTTTTTGCCTGGGACAGTGAGGTCGTATCTAGTTGAAACTGATATCACGTAGTGAGAACGGTAGTCGCTTAGCGGTGTCAAAGGTTTAAAATTGTAAGTGAAGGCATCGAGGAGTTACGGACGTTTCTGCAGCGTGTTTTGAAACACGAAGAGCAGAGACGCGGCGCCTGGTTCAGTAGCGTAGTTTGCATTGATATAGGAGCGTGTGGCGACGTAAAAAAAGACTAGTTTCCACAGTGGAATGAAAGGAGAGTAACGGAAAGTGTTTAATTTGTAACTACATAAGACGAAAAAGTAGCTTTTGCGCGATTTTGTGTAATCCGTGTTTCTTTTCGGTTTGTATTTACGTCTTTGAGTGCGTTTTTGCCTGGGACAGTGAGGTCGTATCTAGTTGAAACTGATATCACGTACTGAGAACGGTAGTCGCTTAGCGGTGTCAAAGGTTTAAAATTGTAAGTGAAGGCATCGAGGAGTTACGGACGTTTCTGCAGCGTGTTTTGAAACACGAAGAGCAGAGACGCGGAGCCTGGCCCAGTAGCGTAGTTTGCATTGATATAGGAGCGTGTGGCGACGTACAAAAAAACTAGTTTCCACAGTGGAATGAAAGGAGAGTAACGGAAAGTGTTTAATTTGTAACTACATAAGACGAAAAAGTAGCTTTTGTGCGAGTTTGTGTAATCCGTGTTTCTTTTCGGTTTGTATTTACGTCTTTGAGTGCGTTTTTGCCTGGGACAGTGAGGTCGTATCTAGTTGAAACTGATATCACGTACTGAGAACGGTAGTCGCTTAGCGGTGTCAAAGGTTTAAAATTGTAAGTGAAGGCATCGAGGAGTTACGGACGTTTCTGCAGCGTGTTTTGAAACACGAAGAGCAGAGACGCGGCGCCTGGCCCAGTAGCGTAGTTTGCATTGATATAGGGGCGTGTGGCGACGTAAAAAAAGACTAGTTTCCACAGTGGAATGAAAGGAGAGTAACGGAAAGTGTTTAATTTGTAACTACATAAGACGAAAAAGTAGCTTTTGCGCGATTTTGTGTAATCCGTGTTTCTTTTCGGTTTGTATTTACGTCTTTGAGTGCGTTTTTGCCTGGGACAGTGAGGTCGTATCTAGTTGAAACTGATATCACGTACTGAGAACGGTAGTCGCTTAGCGGTGTCAAAGGTTTAAAATTGTAAGTGAAGGCATCGAGGAGTTACGGACGTTTCTGCAGCGTGTTTTGAAACACGAAGAGCAGAGACGCGGCGCCTGGTTCAGTAGCGTAGTTTGCATTGATATAGGAGCGTGTGGCGACGTAACAAAAGACTAGTTTCCACAGTGGAATGAAAGGAGAGTAACGGAAAGTGTTTAATTTGTAACTACATAAGACGAAAAAGTAGCTTTTGCGCGAGTTTTTGTAATCCGTGTTTCTTTTCGGTTTGTATTTACGTCTTTGAGTGCGTTTTTGCCTGGGACAGTGAGGTCGTATCTAGTTGAAACTGATATCACGTACTGAGAACGGTAGTCGCTTAGCGGTGTCAAAGGTTTAAAATTGTAAGTGAAGGCATCGAGGAGTTACGGACGTTTCTGCAGCGTGTTTTGAAACACGAAGAGCAGAGACGCGGCGCCTGGCCCAGTAGCGTAGTTTGCATTGATATAGGAGCGTGTGGCGACGTAAAAAAAGACTAGTTTCCACAGTGGAATGAAAGGAGAGTAACGGAAAGTGTTTAATTTGTAACTACATAAGACGAAAAAGTAGCTTTTGCGCGAGTTTGTGTAATCCGTGTTTCTTTTCGGTTTGTATTTACGTCTTTGAGTGCGTTTTTGCCTGGGACAGTGAGGTCGTATCTAGTTGAAACTGATATCACGTACTGAGAACGGTAGTCGCTTAGCGGTGTCAAAGGTTTAAAATTGTATGTGAAGGCATCGAGGAGTTACGGACGTTTCTGCAGCGTGTTTTGAAACACGAAGAGCAGAGACGCGGCGCCTGGCCCAGTAGCGTAGTTTGCATTGATATAGGAGCGTGTGGCGACGTAAAAAAGACTAGTTTCCACAGTGGAATGAAAGGAGAGTAACGGAAAGTGTTTAATTTGTAACTACATAAGACGAAAAAGTAGCTTTTGCGCGAGTTTGTGTAATCCGTGTTTCTTTTCGGTTTGTATTTACGTCTTTGAGTGCGTTTTTGCCTGGGACAGTGAGGTCGTATCTAGTTGAAACTGATATCACGTACTGAGAACGGTAGTCGCTTAGCGGTGTCAAAGGTTTAAAATTGTAAGTGAAGGCATCGAGGAGTTACGGACGTTTCTGCAGCGTGTTTTGAAACACGAAGAGCAGAGACGCGGCGCCTGGCCCAGTAGCGTAGTTTGCATTGATATAGGAGCGTGTGGCGACGTAAAAAAAGACTAGTTTCCACAGTGGAATGAAAGGAGAGTAACGGAGAGTGTTTAATTTGTAACTACATAAGACGAAAAAGTAGCTTTTGCGCGAGTTTGTGTAATCCGTGTTTCTTTTCGGTTTGTATTTACGTCTTTGAGTGCGTTTTTGCCTGGGACAGTGAGGTCGTATCTAGTTGAAACTGATATCACGTACTGAGAACGGTAGTCGCTTAGCGGTGTCAAAGGTTTAAAATTGTAAGTGAAGGCATCGAGGAGTTACGGACGTTTCTGCAGCGTGTTTTGAAACACGAAGAGCAGAGACGCGGCGCCTGGCCCAGTAGCGTAGTTTGCATTGATATAGGAGCGTGTGGCGACGTAAAAAAAGACTAGTTTCCACAGTGGAATGAAAGGAGAGTAACGGAAAGTGTTTAATTTGTAACTACATAAGACGAAAAAGTAGCTTTTGCGCGATTTTGTGTAATCCGTGTTTCTTTTCGGTTTGTATTTACGTCTTTGAGTGCGTTTTTGCCTGGGACAGTGAGGTCGTATCTAGTTGAAACTGATATCACGTAGTGAGAACGGTAGTCGCTTAGCGGTGTCAAAGGTTTAAAATTGTAAGTGAAGGCATCGAGGAGTTACGGACGTTTCTGCAGCGTGTTTTGAAACACGAAGAGCAGAGACGCGGCGCCTGGTTCAGTAGCGTAGTTTGCATTGATATAGGAGCGTGTGGCGACGTAAAAAAAGACTAGTTTCCACAGTGGAATGAAAGGAGAGTAACGGAAAGTGTTTAATTTGTAACTACATAAGACGAAAAAGTAGCTTTTGCGCGATTTTGTGTAATCCGTGTTTCTTTTCGGTTTGTATTTACGTCTTTGAGTGCGTTTTTGCCTGGGACAGTGAGGTCGTATCTAGTTGAAACTGATATCACGTACTGAGAACGGTAGTCGCTTAGCGGTGTCAAAGGTTTAAAATTGTAAGTGAAGGCATCGAGGAGTTACGGACGTTTCTGCAGCGTGTTTTGAAACACGAAGAGCAGAGACGCGGAGCCTGGCCCAGTAGCGTAGTTTGCATTGATATAGGAGCGTGTGGCGACGTACAAAAAAACTAGTTTCCACAGTGGAATGAAAGGAGAGTAACGGAAAGTGTTTAATTTGTAACTACATAAGACGAAAAAGTAGCTTTTGCGCGAGTTTGTGTAATCCGTGTTTCTTTTCGGTTTGTATTTACGTCTTTGAGTGCGTTTTTGCCTGGGACAGTGAGGTCGTATCTAGTTGAAACTGATATCACGTACTGAGAACGGTAGTCGCTTAGCGGTGTCAAAGGTTTAAAATTGTAAGTGAAGGCATCGAGGAGTTACGGACGTTTCTGCAGCGTGTTTTGAAACACGAAGAGCAGAGACGCGGCGCCTGGCCCAGTAGCGTAGTTTGCATTGATATAGGGGCGTGTGGCGACGTAAAAAAAGACTAGTTTCCACAGTGGAATGAAAGGAGAGTAACGGAAAGTGTTTAATTTGTAACTACATAAGACGAAAAAGTAGCTTTTGCGCGATTTTGTGTAATCCGTGTTTCTTTTCGGTTTGTATTTACGTCTTTGAGTGCGTTTTTGCCTGGGACAGTGAGGTCGTATCTAGTTGAAACTGATATCACGTACTGAGAACGGTAGTCGCTTAGCGGTGTCAAAGGTTTAAAATTGTAAGTGAAGGCATCGAGGAGTTACGGACGTTTCTGCAGCGTGTTTTGAAACACGAAGAGCAGAGACGCGGCGCCTGGTTCAGTAGCGTAGTTTGCATTGATATAGGAGCGTGTGGCGACGTAACAAAAGACTAGTTTCCACAGTGGAATGAAAGGAGAGTAACGGAAAGTGTTTAATTTGTAACTACATAAGACGAAAAAGTAGCTTTTGCGCGAGTTTGTGTAATCCGTGTTTCTTTTCGGTTTGTATTTACGTCTTTGAGTGCGTTTTTGCCTGGGACAGTGAGGTCGTATCTAGTTGAAACTGATATCACGTACTGAGAACGGTAGTCGCTTAGCGGTGTCAAAGGTTTAAAATTGTAAGTGAAGGCATCGAGGAGTTACGGACGTTTCTGCAGCGTGTTTTGAAACACGAAGAGCAGAGACGCGGCGCCTGGCCCAGTAGCGTAGTTTGCATTGATATAGGAGCGTGTGGCGACGTAAAAAAAGACTAGTTTCCACAGTGGAATGAAAGGAGAGTAACGGAAAGTGTTTAATTTGTAACTACATAAGACGAAAAAGTAGCTTTTGCGCGAGTTTGTGTAATCCGTGTTTCTTTTCGGTTTGTATTTACGTCTTTGAGTGCGTTTTTGCCTGGGACAGTGAGGTCGTATCTAGTTGAAACTGATATCACGTACTGAGAACGGTAGTCGCTTAGCGGTGTCAAAGGTTTAAAATTGTAAGTGAAGGCATCGAGGAGTTACGGACGTTTCTGCAGCGTGTTTTGAAACACGAAGAGCAGAGACGCGGCGCCTGGCCCAGTAGCGTAGTTTGCATTGATATAGGAGCGTGTGGCGACGTAAAAAAAGACTAGTTTCCACAGTGGAATGAAAGGAGAGTAACGGAAAGTGTTTAATTTGTAACTACATAAGACGAAAAAGTAGCTTTTGCGCGAGTTTGTGTAATCCGTGTTTCTTTTCGGTTTGTATTTACGTCTTTGAGTGCGTTTTTGCCTGGGACAGTGAGGTCGTATCTAGTTGAAACTGATATCACGTACTGAGAACGGTAGTCGCTTAGCGGTGTCAAAGGTTTAAAATTGTAAGTGAAGGCATCGAGGAGTTACGGACGTTTCTGCAGCGTGTTTTGAAACACGAAGAGCAGAGACGCGGCGCCTGGCCCAGTAGCGTAGTTTGCATTGATATAGGAGCGTGTGGCGACGTAAAAAAAGACTAGTTTCCACAGTGGAATGAAAGGAGAGTAACGGAAAGTGTTTAATTTGTAACTACATAAGACGAAAAAGTAGCTTTTGCGCGAGTTTGTGTAATCCGTGTTTCTTTTCGGTTTGTATTTACGTCTTTGAGTGCGTTTTTGCCTGGGACAGTGAGGTCGTATCTAGTTGAAACTGATATCACGTACTGAGAACGGTAGTCGCTTAACGGTGTCAAAGGTTTAAAATTGTATGTGAAGGCATCGAGGAGTTACGGACGTTTCTGCAGCGTGTTAAACACGAAGAGCAGAGACGCGGCGCCTGGCCCAGTAGCGTAGTTTGCATTGATATAGGTGCGTGTGGCGACGTAAAAAAAGACTAGTTTCCACAGTGGAATGAAAGGAGAGTAACGGAAAGTGTTTAATTTGTAACTACATAAGACGAAAAAGTAGCTTTTGCGCGAGTTTGTGTAATCCGTGTTTCTTTTCGGTTTGTATTTACGTCTTTGAGTGCGTTTTTGCCTGGGACAGTGAGGTCGTATCTAGTTGAAACTGATATCACGTACTGAGAACGGTAGTCGCTTAGCGGTGTCAAAGGTTTAAAATTGTAAGTGAAGGCATCGAGGAGTTACGGACGTTTCTGAAGCGTGTTTTGAAACACGAAGAGCAGAGACGCGGCGCCTGGCCCAGTAGCGTAGTTTGCATTGATATAGGAGCGTGTGGCGACATAAAAAAAGACTAGTTTCCACAGTGGAATGAGAGGAGAGTAACGGAAAGTGTTTAATTTGTAACTACATAAGACGAAAAAGTAGCTTTTGCGCGAGTTTGTGTAATCCGTGTTTCTTTTCGGTTTGTATTTACGTCTTTGAGTGCGTTTTTGCCTGGGACAGTGAGGTCGTATCTAGTTGAAACTGATATCACGTACTGAGAACGGTAGTCGCTTAGCGGTGTCAAAGGTTTAAAATTGTATGTGAAGGCATCGAGGAGTTACGGACGTTTCTGCAGCGTGTTAAACACGAAGAGCAGAGACGCGGCGCCTGGCCCAGTAGCGTAGTTTGCATTGATATAGGTGCGTGTGGCGACGTAAAAAAAGACTAGTTTCCACAGTGGAATGAAAGGAGAGTAACGGAAAGTGTTTAATTTGTAACTACATAAGACGAAAAAGTAGCTTTTGCGCGAGTTTTTGTAATCCGTGTTTCTTTTCGGTTTGTATTTACGTCTTTGAGTGCGTTTTTGCCTGGGACAGTGAGGTCGTATCTAGTTGAAACTGATATCACGTACTGAGAACGGTAGTCGCTTAGCGGTGTCAAAGGTTTAAAATTGTAAGTGAAGGCATCGAGGAGTTACGGACGTTTCTGAAGCGTGTTTTGAAACACGAAGAGCAGAGACGCGGCGCCTGGCCCAGTAGCGTAGTTTGCATTGATATAGGAGCGTGTGGCGACGTAAAAAAAGACTAGTTTCCACAGTGGAATGAGAGGAGAGTAACGGAAAGTGTTTAATTTGTAACTACATAAGACGAAAAAGTAGCTTTTGCGCGAGTTTTTGTAATCCGTGTTTCTTTTCGGTTTGTATTTACGTCTTTGAGTGCGTTTTTGCCTGGGACAGTGAGGTCGTATCTAGTTGAAACTGATATCACGTACTGAGAACGGTAGTCGCTTAGCGGTGTCAAAGGTTTAAAATTGTAAGTGAAGGCATCGAGGAGTTACGGACGTTTCTGCAGCGTGTTAAACACGAAGAGCAGAGACGCGGCGCCTGGCCCAGTAGCGTAGTTTGCATTGATATAGGTGCGTGTGGCGACGTAAAAAAAGACTAGTTTCCACAGTGGAATGAAAGGAGAGTAACGGAAAGTGTTTAATTTGTAACTACATAAGACGAAAAAGTAGCTTTTGCGCGAGTTTGTGTAATCCGTGTTTCTTATCGGATTGTATTCACGTCTTTGAGTGCGTTTTTGCCTGGGACAGTGAGGTCGTATCTAGTTGAAACTGATATCACGTACTGAGAACGGTAGTCGCTTAGCGGTGTCAAAGGTTTAAAATTGTAAGTGAAGGCATCGAGGAGTTACGGACGTTTCTGAAGCGTGTTTTGAAACACGAAGAGCAGAGACGCGGCGCCTGGCCCAGTAGCGTAGTTTGCATTGATATAGGAGCGTGTGGCGACGTAAAAAAAGACTAGTTTCCACAGTGGAATGAGAGGAGAGTAACGGAAAGTGTTTAATTTGTAACTACATAAGACGAAAAAGTAGCTTTTGCGCGAGTTTTTGTAATCCGTGTTTCTTTTCGGTTTGTATTTACGTCTTTGAGTGCGTTTTTGCCTGGGACAGTGAGGTCGTATCTAGTTGAAACTGATATCACGTACTGAGAACGGTAGTCGCTTAGCGGTGTCAAAGGTTTAAAATTGTATGTGAAGGCATCGAGGAGTTACGGACGTTTCTGCAGCGTGTTAAACACGAAGAGCAGAGACGCGGCGCCTGGCCCAGTAGCGTAGTTTGCATTGATATAGGTGCGTGTGGCGACGTAAAAAAAGACTAGTTTCCACAGTGGAATGAAAGGAGAGTAACGGAAAGTGTTTAATTTGTAACTACATAAGACGAAAAAGTAGCTTTTGCGCGAGTTTTTGTAATCCGTGTTTCTTTTCGGTTTGTATTTACGTCTTTGAGTGCGTTTTTGCCTGGGACAGTGAGGTCGTATCTAGTTGAAACTGATATCACGTACTGAGAACGGTAGTCGCTTAGCGGTGTCAAAGGTTTAAAATTGTAAGTGAAGGCATCGAGGAGTTACGGACGTTTCTGCAGCGTGTTTTGAAACACGAAGAGCAGAGACGCGGCGCCTGGCCCAGTAGCGTAGTTTGCATTGATATAGGAGCGTGTGGCGACGTAAAAAAAGACTAGTTTCCACAGTGGAATGAAAGGAGAGTAACGGAAAGTGTTTAATTTGTAACTACATAAGACGAAAAAGTAGCTTTTGCGCGATTTTGTGTAATCCGTGTTTCTTTTCGGTTTGTATTTACGTCTTTGAGTGCGTTTTTGCCTGGGACAGTGAGGTCGTATCTAGTTGAAACTGATATCACGTAGTGAGAACGGTAGTCGCTTAGCGGTGTCAAAGGTTTAAAATTGTAAGTGAAGGCATCGAGGAGTTACGGACGTTTCTGCAGCGTGTTTTGAAACACGAAGAGCAGAGACGCGGCGCCTGGTTCAGTAGCGTAGTTTGCATTGATATAGGAGCGTGTGGCGACGTAAAAAAAGACTAGTTTCCACAGTGGAATGAAAGGAGAGTAACGGAAAGTGTTTAATTTGTAACTACATAAGACGAAAAAGTAGCTTTTGCGCGATTTTGTGTAATCCGTGTTTCTTTTCGGTTTGTATTTACGTCTTTGAGTGCGTTTTTGCCTGGGACAGTGAGGTCGTATCTAGTTGAAACTGATATCACGTACTGAGAACGGTAGTCGCTTAGCGGTGTCAAAGGTTTAAAATTGTAAGTGAAGGCATCGAGGAGTTACGGACGTTTCTGCAGCGTGTTTTGAAACACGAAGAGCAGAGACGCGGAGCCTGGCCCAGTAGCGTAGTTTGCATTGATATAGGAGCGTGTGGCGACGTACAAAAAAACTAGTTTCCACAGTGGAATGAAAGGAGAGTAACGGAAAGTGTTTAATTTGTAACTACATAAGACGAAAAAGTAGCTTTTGCGCGAGTTTGTGTAATCCGTGTTTCTTTTCGGTTTGTATTTACGTCTTTGAGTGCGTTTTTGCCTGGGACAGTGAGGTCGTATCTAGTTGAAACTGATATCACGTACTGAGAACGGTAGTCGCTTAGCGGTGTCAAAGGTTTAAAATTGTAAGTGAAGGCATCGAGGAGTTACGGACGTTTCTGCAGCGTGTTTTGAAACACGAAGAGCAGAGACGCGGCGCCTGGCCCAGTAGCGTAGTTTGCATTGATATAGGGGCGTGTGGCGACGTAAAAAAAGACTAGTTTCCACAGTGGAATGAAAGGAGAGTAACGGAAAGTTTTTAATTTGTAACTACATAAGACGAAAAAGTAGCTTTTGCGCGATTTTGTGTAATCCGTGTTTCTTTTCGGTTTGTATTTACGTCTTTGAGTGCGTTTTTGCCTGGGACAGTGAGGTCGTATCTAGTTGAAACTGATATCACGTACTGAGAACGGTAGTCGCTTAGCGGTGTCAAAGGTTTAAAATTGTAAGTGAAGGCATCGAGGAGTTACGGACGTTTCTGCAGCGTGTTTTGAAACACGAAGAGCAGAGACGCGGCGCCTGGTTCAGTAGCGTAGTTTGCATTGATATAGGAGCGTGTGGCGACGTAACAAAAGACTAGTTTCCACAGTGGAATGAAAGGAGAGTAACGGAAAGTGTTTAATTTGTAACTACATAAGACGAAAAAGTAGCTTTTGCGCGAGTTTGTGTAATCCGTGTTTCTTTTCGGTTTGTATTTACGTCTTTGAGTGCGTTTTTGCCTGGGACAGTGAGGTCGTATCTAGTTGAAACTGATATCACGTACTGAGAACGGTAGTCGCTTAGCGGTGTCAAAGGTTTAAAATTGTAAGTGAAGGCATCGAGGAGTTACGGACGTTTCTGCAGCGTGTTTTGAAACACGAAGAGCAGAGACGCGGCGCCTGGCCCAGTAGCGTAGTTTGCATTGATATAGGAGCGTGTGGCGACGTAAAAAAAGACTAGTTTCCACAGTGGAATGAAAGGAGAGTAACGGAAAGTGTTTAATTTGTAACTACATAAGACGAAAAAGTAGCTTTTGCGCGAGTTTGTGTAATCCGTGTTTCTTTTCGGTTTGTATTTACGTCTTTGAGTGCGTTTTTGCCTGGGACAGTGAGGTCGTATCTAGTTGAAACTGATATCACGTACTGAGAACGGTAGTCGCTTAGCGGTGTCAAAGGTTTAAAATTGTAAGTGAAGGCATCGAGGAGTTACGGACGTTTCTGCAGCGTGTTTTGAAACACGAAGAGCAGAGACGCGGCGCCTGGCCCAGTAGCGTAGTTTGCATTGATATAGGAGCGTGTGACGACGTAAAAAAAGACTAGTTTCCACAGTGGAATGAAAGGAGAGTAACGGAAAGTGTTTAATTTGTAACTACATAAGACGAAAAAGTAGCTTTTGCGCGAGTTTGTGTAATCCGTGTTTCTTTTCGGTTTGTATTTACGTCTTTGAGTGCGTTTTTGCCTGGGACAGTGAGGTCGTATCTAGTTGAAACTGATATCACGTACTGAGAACGGTAGTCGCTTAGCGGTGTCAAAGGTTTAAAATTGTAAGTGAAGGCATCGAGGAGTTACGGACGTTTCTGCAGCGTGTTTTGAAACACGAAGAGCAGAGACGCGGCGCCTGGCCCAGTAGCGTAGTTTGCATTGATATAGGAGCGTGTGGCGACGTAAAAAAAGACTAGTTTCCACAGTGGAATGAAAGGAGAGTAACGGAAAGTGTTTAATTTGTAACTACATAAGACGAAAAAGTAGCTTTTGCGCGAGTTTGTGTAATCCGTGTTTCTTTTCGGTTTGTATTTACGTCTTTGAGTGCGTTTTTGCCTGGGACAGTGAGGTCGTATCTAGTTGAAACTGATATCACGTACTGAGAACGGTAGTCGCTTAACGGTGTCAAAGGTTTAAAATTGTATGTGAAGGCATCGAGGAGTTACGGACGTTTCTGCAGCGTGTTAAACACGAAGAGCAGAGACGCGGCGCCTGGCCCAGTAGCGTAGTTTGCATTGATATAGGTGCGTGTGGCGACGTAAAAAAAGACTAGTTTCCACAGTGGAATGAAAGGAGAGTAACGGAAAGTGTTTAATTTGTAACTACATAAGACGAAAAAGTAGCTTTTGCGCGAGTTTGTGTAATCCGTGTTTCTTTTCGGTTTGTATTTACGTCTTTGAGTGCGTTTTTGCCTGGGACAGTGAGGTCGTATCTAGTTGAAACTGATATCACGTACTGAGAACGGTAGTCGCTTAGCGGTGTCAAAGGTTTAAAATTGTAAGTGAAGGCATCGAGGAGTTACGGACGTTTCTGAAGCGTGTTTTGAAACACGAAGAGCAGAGACGCGGCGCCTGGCCCAGTAGCGTAGTTTGCATTGATATAGGAGCGTGTGGCGACATAAAAAAAGACTAGTTTCCACAGTGGAATGAGAGGAGAGTAACGGAAAGTGTTTAATTTGTAACTACATAAGACGAAAAAGTAGCTTTTGCGCGAGTTTGTGTAATCCGTGTTTCTTTTCGGTTTGTATTTACGTCTTTGAGTGCGTTTTTGCCTGGGACAGTGAGGTCGTATCTAGTTGAAACTGATATCACGTACTGAGAACGGTAGTCGCTTAGCGGTGTCAAAGGTTTAAAATTGTATGTGAAGGCATCGAGGAGTTACGGACGTTTCTGCAGCGTGTTAAACACGAAGAGCAGAGACGCGGCGCCTGGCCCAGTAGCGTAGTTTGCATTGATATAGGTGCGTGTGGCGACGTAAAAAAAGACTAGTTTCCACAGTGGAATGAAAGGAGAGTAACGGAAAGTGTTTAATTTGTAACTACATAAGACGAAAAAGTAGCTTTTGCGCGAGTTTTTGTAATCCGTGTTTCTTTTCGGTTTGTATTTACGTCTTTGAGTGCGTTTTTGCCTGGGACAGTGAGGTCGTATCTAGTTGAAACTGATATCACGTACTGAGAACGGTAGTCGCTTAGCGGTGTCAAAGGTTTAAAATTGTAAGTGAAGGCATCGAGGAGTTACGGACGTTTCTGAAGCGTGTTTTGAAACACGAAGAGCAGAGACGCGGCGCCTGGCCCAGTAGCGTAGTTTGCATTGATATAGGAGCGTGTGGCGACGTAAAAAAAGACTAGTTTCCACAGTGGAATGAGAGGAGAGTAACGGAAAGTGTTTAATTTGTAACTACATAAGACGAAAAAGTAGCTTTTGCGCGAGTTTTTGTAATCCGTGTTTCTTTTCGGTTTGTATTTACGTCTTTGAGTGCGTTTTTGCCTGGGACAGTGAGGTCGTATCTAGTTGAAACTGATATCACGTACTGAGAACGGTAGTCGCTTAGCGGTGTCAAAGGTTTAAAATTGTAAGTGAAGGCATCGAGGAGTTACGGACGTTTCTGCAGCGTGTTAAACACGAAGAGCAGAGACGCGGCGCCTGGCCCAGTAGCGTAGTTTGCATTGATATAGGTGCGTGTGGCGACGTAAAAAAAGACTAGTTTCCACAGTGGAATGAAAGGAGAGTAACGGAAAGTGTTTAATTTGTAACTACATAAGACGAAAAAGTAGCTTTTGCGCGAGTTTGTGTAATCCGTGTTTCTTATCGGATTGTATTCACGTCTTTGAGTGCGTTTTTGCCTGGGACAGTGAGGTCGTATCTAGTTGAAACTGATATCACGTACTGAGAACGGTAGTCGCTTAGCGGTGTCAAAGGTTTAAAATTGTAAGTGAAGGCATCGAGGAGTTACGGACGTTTCTGAAGCGTGTTTTGAAACACGAAGAGCAGAGACGCGGCGCCTGGCCCAGTAGCGTAGTTTGCATTGATATAGGAGCGTGTGGCGACGTAAAAAAAGACTAGTTTCCACAGTGGAATGAGAGGAGAGTAACGGAAAGTGTTTAATTTGTAACTACATAAGACGAAAAAGTAGCTTTTGCGCGAGTTTTTGTAATCCGTGTTTCTTTTCGGTTTGTATTTACGTCTTTGAGTGCGTTTTTGCCTGGGACAGTGAGGTCGTATCTAGTTGAAACTGATATCACGTACTGAGAACGGTAGTCGCTTAGCGGTGTCAAAGGTTTAAAATTGTATGTGAAGGCATCGAGGAGTTACGGACGTTTCTGCAGCGTGTTAAACACGAAGAGCAGAGACGCGGCGCCTGGCCCAGTAGCGTAGTTTGCATTGATATAGGTGCGTGTGGCGACGTAAAAAAAGACTAGTTTCCACAGTGGAATGAAAGGAGAGTAACGGAAAGTGTTTAATTTGTAACTACATAAGACGAAAAAGTAGCTTTTGCGCGAGTTTTTGTAATCCGTGTTTCTTTTCGGTTTGTATTTACGTCTTTGAGTGCGTTTTTGCCTGGGACAGTGAGGTCGTATCTAGTTGAAACTGATATCACGTACTGAGAACGGTAGTCGCTTAGCGGTGTCAAAGGTTTAAAATTGTAAGTGAAGGCATCGAGGAGTTACGGACGTTTCTGAAGCGTGTTTTGAAACACGAAGAGCAGAGACGCGGCGCCTGGCCCAGTAGCGTAGTTTGCATTGATATAGGAGCGTGTGGCGACGTAAAAAAAGACTAGTTTCCACAGTGGAATGAGAGGAGAGTAACGGAAAGTGTTTAATTTGTAACTACATAAGACGAAAAAGTAGCTTTTGCGCGAGTTTTTGTAATCCGTGTTTCTTTTCGGTTTGTATTTACGTCTTTGAGTGCGTTTTTGCCTGGGACAGTGAGGTCGTATCTAGTTGAAACTGATATCACGTACTGAGAACGGTAGTCGCTTAGCGGTGTCAAAGGTTTAAAATTGTAAGTGAAGGCATCGAGGAGTTACGGACGTTTCTGCAGCGTGTTAAACACGAAGAGCAGAGACGCGGCGCCTGGCCCAGTAGCGTAGTTTGCATTGATATAGGTGCGTGTGGCGACGTAAAAAAAGACTAGTTTCCACAGTGGAATGAAAGGAGAGTAACGGAAAGTGTTTAATTTGTAACTACATAAGACGAAAAAGTAGCTTTTGCGCGAGTTTGTGTAATCCGTGTTTCTTATCGGATTGTATTCACGTCTTTGAGTGCGTTTTTGCCTGGGACAGTGAGGTCGTATCTAGTTGAAACTGATATCACGTACTGAGAACGGTAGTCGCTTAGCGGTGTCAAAGGTTTAAAATTGTAAGTGAAGGCATCGAGGAGTTACGGACGTTTCTGAAGCGTGTTTTGAAACACGAAGAGCAGAGACGCGGCGCCTGGCCCAGTAGCGTAGTTTGCATTGATATAGGAGCGTGTGGCGACGTAAAAAAAGACTAGTTTCCACAGTGGAATGAGAGGAGAGTAACGGAAAGTGTTTAATTTGTAACTACATAAGACGAAAAAGTAGCTTTTGCGCGAGTTTTTGTAATCCGTGTTTCTTTTCGGTTTGTATTTACGTCTTTGAGTGCGTTTTTGCCTGGGACAGTGAGGTCGTATCTAGTTGAAACTGATATCACGTACTGAGAACGGTAGTCGCTTAGCGGTGTCAAAGGTTTAAAATTGTAAGTGAAGGCATCGAGGAGTTACGGACGTTTCTGCAGCGTGTTTTGAAACACGAAGAGCAGAGACGCGGCGCCTGGCCCAGTAGCGTAGTTTGCATTGATATAGGAGCGTGTGGCGACGTAAAAAAAGACTAGTTTCCACAGTGGAATGAAAGGAGAGTAACGGAAAGTGTTTAATTTGTAACTACATAAGACGAAAAAGTAGCTTTTGCGCGAGTTTGTGTAATCCGTGTTTCTTTTCGGTTTGTATTTACGTCTTTGAGTGCGTTTTTGCCTGGGACAGTGAGGTCGTATCTAGTTGAAACTGATATCACGTACTGAGAACGGTAGTCGCTTAGCGGTGTCAAAGGTTTAAAATTGTATGTGAAGGCATCGAGGAGTTACGGACGTTTCTGCAGCGTGTTTTGAAACACGAAGAGCAGAGACGCGGAGCCTGGCCCAGTAGCGTAGTTTGCATTGATATAGGAGCGTGTGGCGACGTAAAAAAAGACTAGTTTCCACAGTGGAATGAAAGGAGAGTAACGGAAAGTGTTTAATTTGTAACTACATAAGACGAAAAAGTAGCTTTTGCGCGAGTTTGTGTAATCCGTGTTTCTTTTCGGTTTGTATTTACGTCTTTGAGTGCGTTTTTGCCTGGGACAGTGAGGTCGTATCTAGTTGAAACTGATATCACGTACTGAGAACGGTAGTCGCTTAGCGGTGTCAAAGGTTTAAAATTGTAAGTGAAGGCATCGAGGAGTTACGGACGTTTCTGCAGCGTGTTTTGAAACACGAAGAGCAGAGACGCGGCGCCTGGCCCAGTAGCGTAGTTTGCATTGATATAGGAGCGTGTGGCGACGTAAAAAAAGACTAGTTTCCACAGTGGAATGAAAGGAGAGTAACGGAAAGTGTTTAATTTGTAACTACATAAGACGAAAAAGTAGCTTTTGCGCGAGTTTGTGTAATCCGTGTTTCTTTTCGGTTTGTATTTACGTCTTTGAGTGCGTTTTTGCCTGGGACAGTGAGGTCGTATCTAGTTGAAACTGATATCACGTACTGAGAACGGTAGTCGCTTAGCGGTGTCAAAGGTTTAAAATTGTAAGTGAAGGCATCGAGGAGTTACGGACGTTTCTGCAGCGTGTTTTGAAACACGAAGAGCAGAGACGCGGCGCCTGGCCCAGTAGCGTAGTTTGCATTGATATAGGAGCGTGTGGCGACGTAAAAAAAGACTAGTTTCCACAGTGGAATGAAAGGAGAGTAACGGAAAGTGTTTAATTTGTAACTACATAAGACGAAAAAGTAGCTTTTGCGCGATTTTGTGTAATCCGTGTTTCTTTTCGGTTTGTATTTACGTCTTTGAGTGCGTTTTTGCCTGGGACAGTGAGGTCGTATCTAGTTGAAACTGATATCACGTAGTGAGAACGGTAGTCGCTTAGCGGTGTCAAAGGTTTAAAATTGTAAGTGAAGGCATCGAGGAGTTACGGACGTTTCTGCAGCGTGTTTTGAAACACGAAGAGCAGAGACGCGGCGCCTGGTTCAGTAGCGTAGTTTGCATTGATATAGGAGCGTGTGGCGACGTAAAAAAAGACTAGTTTCCACAGTGGAATGAAAGGAGAGTAACGGAAAGTGTTTAATTTGTAACTACATAAGACGAAAAAGTAGCTTTTGCGCGATTTTGTGTAATCCGTGTTTCTTTTCGGTTTGTATTTACGTCTTTGAGTGCGTTTTTGCCTGGGACAGTGAGGTCGTATCTAGTTGAAACTGATATCACGTACTGAGAACGGTAGTCGCTTAGCGGTGTCAAAGGTTTAAAATTGTAAGTGAAGGCATCGAGGAGTTACGGACGTTTCTGCAGCGTGTTTTGAAACACGAAGAGCAGAGACGCGGAGCCTGGCCCAGTAGCGTAGTTTGCATTGATATAGGAGCGTGTGGCGACGTACAAAAAAACTAGTTTCCACAGTGGAATGAAAGGAGAGTAACGGAAAGTGTTTAATTTGTAACTACATAAGACGAAAAAGTAGCTTTTGTGCGAGTTTGTGTAATCCGTGTTTCTTTTCGGTTTGTATTTACGTCTTTGAGTGCGTTTTTGCCTGGGACAGTGAGGTCGTATCTAGTTGAAACTGATATCACGTACTGAGAACGGTAGTCGCTTAGCGGTGTCAAAGGTTTAAAATTGTAAGTGAAGGCATCGAGGAGTTACGGACGTTTCTGCAGCGTGTTTTGAAACACGAAGAGCAGAGACGCGGCGCCTGGCCCAGTAGCGTAGTTTGCATTGATATAGGGGCGTGTGGCGACGTAAAAAAAGACTAGTTTCCACAGTGGAATGAAAGGAGAGTAACGGAAAGTGTTTAATTTGTAACTACATAAGACGAAAAAGTAGCTTTTGCGCGATTTTGTGTAATCCGTGTTTCTTTTCGGTTTGTATTTACGTCTTTGAGTGCGTTTTTGCCTGGGACAGTGAGGTCGTATCTAGTTGAAACTGATATCACGTACTGAGAACGGTAGTCGCTTAGCGGTGTCAAAGGTTTAAAATTGTAAGTGAAGGCATCGAGGAGTTACGGACGTTTCTGCAGCGTGTTTTGAAACACGAAGAGCAGAGACGCGGCGCCTGGTTCAGTAGCGTAGTTTGCATTGATATAGGAGCGTGTGGCGACGTAACAAAAGACTAGTTTCCACAGTGGAATGAAAGGAGAGTAACGGAAAGTGTTTAATTTGTAACTACATAAGACGAAAAAGTAGCTTTTGCGCGAGTTTTTGTAATCCGTGTTTCTTTTCGGTTTGTATTTACGTCTTTGAGTGCGTTTTTGCCTGGGACAGTGAGGTCGTATCTAGTTGAAACTGATATCACGTACTGAGAACGGTAGTCGCTTAGCGGTGTCAAAGGTTTAAAATTGTAAGTGAAGGCATCGAGGAGTTACGGACGTTTCTGCAGCGTGTTTTGAAACACGAAGAGCAGAGACGCGGCGCCTGGCCCAGTAGCGTAGTTTGCATTGATATAGGAGCGTGTGGCGACGTAAAAAAAGACTAGTTTCCACAGTGGAATGAAAGGAGAGTAACGGAAAGTGTTTAATTTGTAACTACATAAGACGAAAAAGTAGCTTTTGCGCGAGTTTGTGTAATCCGTGTTTCTTTTCGGTTTGTATTTACGTCTTTGAGTGCGTTTTTGCCTGGGACAGTGAGGTCGTATCTAGTTGAAACTGATATCACGTACTGAGAACGGTAGTCGCTTAGCGGTGTCAAAGGTTTAAAATTGTATGTGAAGGCATCGAGGAGTTACGGACGTTTCTGCAGCGTGTTTTGAAACACGAAGAGCAGAGACGCGGCGCCTGGCCCAGTAGCGTAGTTTGCATTGATATAGGAGCGTGTGGCGACGTAAAAAAGACTAGTTTCCACAGTGGAATGAAAGGAGAGTAACGGAAAGTGTTTAATTTGTAACTACATAAGACGAAAAAGTAGCTTTTGCGCGAGTTTGTGTAATCCGTGTTTCTTTTCGGTTTGTATTTACGTCTTTGAGTGCGTTTTTGCCTGGGACAGTGAGGTCGTATCTAGTTGAAACTGATATCACGTACTGAGAACGGTAGTCGCTTAGCGGTGTCAAAGGTTTAAAATTGTAAGTGAAGGCATCGAGGAGTTACGGACGTTTCTGCAGCGTGTTTTGAAACACGAAGAGCAGAGACGCGGCGCCTGGCCCAGTAGCGTAGTTTGCATTGATATAGGAGCGTGTGGCGACGTAAAAAAAGACTAGTTTCCACAGTGGAATGAAAGGAGAGTAACGGAAAGTGTTTAATTTGTAACTACATAAGACGAAAAAGTAGCTTTTGCGCGAGTTTGTGTAATCCGTGTTTCTTTTCGGTTTGTATTTACGTCTTTGAGTGCGTTTTTGCCTGGGACAGTGAGGTCGTATCTAGTTGAAACTGATATCACGTACTGAGAACGGTAGTCGCTTAGCGGTGTCAAAGGTTTAAAATTGTAAGTGAAGGCATCGAGGAGTTACGGACGTTTCTGCAGCGTGTTTTGAAACACGAAGAGCAGAGACGCGGCGCCTGGCCCAGTAGCGTAGTTTGCATTGATATAGGAGCGTGTGGCGACGTAAAAAAAGACTAGTTTCCACAGTGGAATGAAAGGAGAGTAACGGAAAGTGTTTAATTTGTAACTACATAAGACGAAAAAGTAGCTTTTGCGCGATTTTGTGTAATCCGTGTTTCTTTTCGGTTTGTATTTACGTCTTTGAGTGCGTTTTTGCCTGGGACAGTGAGGTCGTATCTAGTTGAAACTGATATCACGTAGTGAGAACGGTAGTCGCTTAGCGGTGTCAAAGGTTTAAAATTGTAAGTGAAGGCATCGAGGAGTTACGGACGTTTCTGCAGCGTGTTTTGAAACACGAAGAGCAGAGACGCGGCGCCTGGTTCAGTAGCGTAGTTTGCATTGATATAGGAGCGTGTGGCGACGTAAAAAAAGACTAGTTTCCACAGTGGAATGAAAGGAGAGTAACGGAAAGTGTTTAATTTGTAACTACATAAGACGAAAAAGTAGCTTTTGCGCGATTTTGTGTAATCCGTGTTTCTTTTCGGTTTGTATTTACGTCTTTGAGTGCGTTTTTGCCTGGGACAGTGAGGTCGTATCTAGTTGAAACTGATATCACGTACTGAGAACGGTAGTCGCTTAGCGGTGTCAAAGGTTTAAAATTGTAAGTGAAGGCATCGAGGAGTTACGGACGTTTCTGCAGCGTGTTTTGAAACACGAAGAGCAGAGACGCGGAGCCTGGCCCAGTAGCGTAGTTTGCATTGATATAGGAGCGTGTGGCGACGTACAAAAAAACTAGTTTCCACAGTGGAATGAAAGGAGAGTAACGGAAAGTGTTTAATTTGTAACTACATAAGACGAAAAAGTAGCTTTTGCGCGAGTTTGTGTAATCCGTGTTTCTTTTCGGTTTGTATTTACGTCTTTGAGTGCGTTTTTGCCTGGGACAGTGAGGTCGTATCTAGTTGAAACTGATATCACGTACTGAGAACGGTAGTCGCTTAGCGGTGTCAAAGGTTTAAAATTGTAAGTGAAGGCATCGAGGAGTTACGGACGTTTCTGCAGCGTGTTTTGAAACACGAAGAGCAGAGACGCGGCGCCTGGCCCAGTAGCGTAGTTTGCATTGATATAGGGGCGTGTGGCGACGTAAAAAAAGACTAGTTTCCACAGTGGAATGAAAGGAGAGTAACGGAAAGTGTTTAATTTGTAACTACATAAGACGAAAAAGTAGCTTTTGCGCGATTTTGTGTAATCCGTGTTTCTTTTCGGTTTGTATTTACGTCTTTGAGTGCGTTTTTGCCTGGGACAGTGAGGTCGTATCTAGTTGAAACTGATATCACGTACTGAGAACGGTAGTCGCTTAGCGGTGTCAAAGGTTTAAAATTGTAAGTGAAGGCATCGAGGAGTTACGGACGTTTCTGCAGCGTGTTTTGAAACACGAAGAGCAGAGACGCGGCGCCTGGTTCAGTAGCGTAGTTTGCATTGATATAGGAGCGTGTGGCGACGTAACAAAAGACTAGTTTCCACAGTGGAATGAAAGGAGAGTAACGGAAAGTGTTTAATTTGTAACTACATAAGACGAAAAAGTAGCTTTTGCGCGAGTTTGTGTAATCCGTGTTTCTTTTCGGTTTGTATTTACGTCTTTGAGTGCGTTTTTGCCTGGGACAGTGAGGTCGTATCTAGTTGAAACTGATATCACGTACTGAGAACGGTAGTCGCTTAGCGGTGTCAAAGGTTTAAAATTGTAAGTGAAGGCATCGAGGAGTTACGGACGTTTCTGCAGCGTGTTTTGAAACACGAAGAGCAGAGACGCGGCGCCTGGCCCAGTAGCGTAGTTTGCATTGATATAGGAGCGTGTGGCGACGTAAAAAAAGACTAGTTTCCACAGTGGAATGAAAGGAGAGTAACGGAAAGTGTTTAATTTGTAACTACATAAGACGAAAAAGTAGCTTTTGCGCGAGTTTGTGTAATCCGTGTTTCTTTTCGGTTTGTATTTACGTCTTTGAGTGCGTTTTTGCCTGGGACAGTGAGGTCGTATCTAGTTGAAACTGATATCACGTACTGAGAACGGTAGTCGCTTAGCGGTGTCAAAGGTTTAAAATTGTAAGTGAAGGCATCGAGGAGTTACGGACGTTTCTGCAGCGTGTTTTGAAACACGAAGAGCAGAGACGCGGCGCCTGGCCCAGTAGCGTAGTTTGCATTGATATAGGAGCGTGTGACGACGTAAAAAAAGACTAGTTTCCACAGTGGAATGAAAGGAGAGTAACGGAAAGTGTTTAATTTGTAACTACATAAGACGAAAAAGTAGCTTTTGCGCGAGTTTGTGTAATCCGTGTTTCTTTTCGGTTTGTATTTACGTCTTTGAGTGCGTTTTTGCCTGGGACAGTGAGGTCGTATCTAGTTGAAACTGATATCACGTACTGAGAACGGTAGTCGCTTAGCGGTGTCAAAGGTTTAAAATTGTAAGTGAAGGCATCGAGGAGTTACGGACGTTTCTGCAGCGTGTTTTGAAACACGAAGAGCAGAGACGCGGCGCCTGGCCCAGTAGCGTAGTTTGCATTGATATAGGAGCGTGTGGCGACGTAAAAAAAGACTAGTTTCCACAGTGGAATGAAAGGAGAGTAACGGAAAGTGTTTAATTTGTAACTACATAAGACGAAAAAGTAGCTTTTGCGCGAGTTTGTGTAATCCGTGTTTCTTTTCGGTTTGTATTTACGTCTTTGAGTGCGTTTTTGCCTGGGACAGTGAAGTCGTATCTAGTTGAAACTGATATCACGTACTGAGAACGGTAGTCGCTTAGCGGTGTCAAAGGTTTAAAATTGTAAGTGAAGGCATCGAGGAGTTACGGACGTTTCTGCAGCGTGTTTTGAAACACGAAGAGCAGAGACGCGGCGCCTGGCCCAGTAGCGTAGTTTGCATTGATATAGGAGCGTGTGGCGACGTAAAAAAAGACTAGTTTCCACAGTGGAATAAAAGGAGAGTAACGGAAAGTGTTTAATTTGTAACTACATAAGACGAAAAAGTAGCTTTTGCGCGAGTTTGTGTAATCCGTGTTTCTTTTCGGTTTGTATTTACGTCTTTGAGTGCGTTTTTGCCTGGGACAGTGAGGTCGTATCTAGTTGAAACTGATATCACGTACTGAGAACGGTAGTCGCTTAGCGGTGTCAAAGGTTTAAAATTGTAAGTGAAGGCATCGAGGAGTTACGGACGTTTCTGCAGCGTGTTTTGAAACACGAAGAGCAGAGACGCGGCGCCTGGCCCAGTAGCGTAGTTTGCATTGATATAGGAGCGTGTGGCGACGTAAAAAAAGACTAGTTTCCACAGTGGAATGAAAGGAGAGTAACGGAAAGTGTTTAATTTGTAACTACATAAGACGAAAAAGTAGCTTTTGCGCGAGTTTGTGTAATCCGTGTTTCTTTTCGGTTTGTATTTACGTCTTTGAGTGCGTTTTTGCCTGGGACAGTGAGGTCGTATCTAGTTGAAACTGATATCACGTACTGAGAACGGTAGTCGCTTAGCGGTGTCAAAGGTTTAAAATTGTAAGTGAAGGCATCGAGGAGTTACGGACGTTTCTGCAGCGTGTTTTGAAACACGAAGAGCAGAGACGCGGCGCCTGGTTCAGTAGCGTAGTTTGCATTGATATAGGAGCGTGTGGCGACGTAAAAAAAGACTAGTTTCCACAGTGGAATGAAAGGAGAGTAACGGAAAGTGTTTAATTTGTAACTACATAAGACGAAAAAGTAGCTTTTGCGCGATTTTGTGTAATCCGTGTTTCTTTTCGGTTTGTATTTACGTCTTTGAGTGCGTTTTTGCCTGGGACAGTGAGGTCGTATCTAGTTGAAACTGATATCACGTACTGAGAACGGTAGTCGCTTAGCGGTGTCAAAGGTTTAAAATTGTAAGTGAAGGCATCGAGGAGTTACGGACGTTTCTGCAGCGTGTTTTGAAACACGAAGAGCAGAGACGCGGCGCCTGGCACAGTAGCGTAGTTTGCATTGATATAGGAGCGTGTGGCGACGTACAAAAAGACTAGTTTCCACAGTGGAATGAAAGGAGAGTAACGGAAAGTGTTTAATTTGTAACTACATAAGACGAAAAAGTAGCTTTTGCGCGAGTTTGTGTAATCCGTGTTTCTTTTCGGTTTGTATTTACGTCTTTGAGTGCGTTTTTGCCTGGGACAGTGAGGTCGTATCTAGTTGAAACTGATATCACGTACTGAGAACGGTAGTCGCTTAGCGGTGTCAAAGGTTTAAAATTGTAAGTGAAGGCATCGAGGAGTTACGGACGTTTCTGCAGCGTGTTTTGAAACACGAAGAGCAGAGACGCGGCGCCTGGCCCAGTAGCGTAGTTTGCATTGATATAGGAGCGTGTGGCGACGTAAAAAAAGACTAGTTTCCACAGTGGAATGAAAGGAGAGTAACGGAAAGTGTTTAATTTGTAACTACATAAGACGAAAAAGTAGCTTTTGCGCGAGTTTGTGTAATCCGTGTTTCTTTTCGGTTTGTATTTACGTCTTTGAGTGCGTTTTTGCCTGGGACAGTGAGGTCGTATCTAGTTGAAACTGATATCACGTACTGAGAACGGTAGTCGCTTAGCGGTGTCAAAGGTTTAAAATTGTAAGTGAAGGCATCGAGGAGTCACGGACGTTTCTGCAGCGTGTTTTGAAACACGAAGAGCAGAGACGCGGCGCCTGGCCCAGTAGCGTAGTTTGCATTGATATAGGAGCGTGTGGCGACGTAAAAAAAGACTAGTTTCCACAGTGGAATGAAAGGAGAGTAACGGAAAGTGTTTAATTTGTAACTACATAAGACGAAAAAGTAGCTTTTGCGCGAGTTTGTGTAATCCGTGTTTCTTTTCGGTTTGTATTTACGTCTTTGAGTGCGTTTTTGCCTGGGACAGTGAGGTCGTATCTAGTTGAAACTGATATCACGTACTGAGAACGGTAGTCGCTTAGCGGTGTCAAAGGTTTAAAATTGTAAGTGAAGGCATCGAGGAGTTACGGACGTTTCTGCAGCGTGTTTTGAAACACGAAGAGCAGAGACGCGGCGCCTGGCCCAGTAGCGTAGTTTGCATTGATATAGGAGCGTGTGGCGACGTAAAAAAAGACTAGTTTCCACAGTGGAATGAAAGGAGAGTAACGGAAAGTGTTTAATTTGTAACTACATAAGACGAAAAAGTAGCTTTTGCGCGATTTTGTGTAATCCGTGTTTCTTTTCGGTTTGTATTTACGTCTTTGAGTGCGTTTTTGCCTGGGACAGTGAGGTCGTATCTAGTTGAAACTGATATCACGTACTGAGAACGGTAGTCGCTTAGCGGTGTCAAAGGTTTAAAATTGTAAGTGAAGGCATCGAGGAGTTACGGACGTTTCTGCAGCGTGTTTTGAAACACGAAGAGCAGAGACGCGGCGCCTGGCCCAGTAGCGTAGTTTGCATTGATATAGGAGCGTGTGGCGACGTAAAAAAAGACTAGTTTCCACAGTGGAATGAAAGGAGAGTAACGGAAAGTGTTTAATTTGTAACTACATAAGACGAAAAAGTAGCTTTTGCGCGAGTTTGTGTAATGCGTGTTTCTTTTCGGTTTGTATTTACGTCTTTGAGTGCGTTTTTGCCTGGGACAGTGAGGTCGTATCTAGTTGAAACTGATATCACGTACTGAGAACGGTAGTCGCTTAGCGGTGTCAAAGGTTTAAAATTGTAAGTGAAGGCATCGAGGAGTTATGGACGTTTCTGCAGCGTGTTTTGAAACACGAAGAGCAGAGACGCGGCGCCTGGCCCAGTAGCGTAGTTTGCATTGATATAGGAGCGTGTGGCGACGTAAAAAAAGACTAGTTTCCACAGTGGAATGAAAGGAGAGTAACGGAAAGTGTTTAATTTGTAACTACATAAGACGAAAAAGTAGCTTTTGCGCGATTTTGTGTAATCCGTGTTTCTTTTCGGTTTGTATTTACGTCTTTGAGTGCGTTTTTGCCTGGGACAGTGAGGTCGTATCTAGTTGAAACTGATATCACGTACTGAGAACGGTAGTCGCTTAGCGGTGTCAAAGGTTTAAAATTGTAAGTGAAGGCATCGAGGAGTTACGGACGTTTCTGCAGCGTGTTTTGAAACACGAAGAGGAGAGACGCGGCGCCTGCCCCAGTAGCGTAGTTTGCATTGATATAGGAGCGTGTGGCGACGTAAAAAAAGACTAGTTTCCACAGTGGAATGAAAGGAGAGTAACGGAAAGTGTTTAATTTGTAACTACATAAGACGAAAAAGTAGCTTTTGCGCGAGTTTGTGTAATCCGTGTATCTTTTCGGTTTGTATTTACGTCTTTGAGTGCGTTTTTGCCTGGGACAGTGAGGTCGTATCTAGTTGAAACTGATATCACGTACTGAGAACGGTAGTCGCTTAGCGGTGTCAAAGGTTTAAAATTGTAAGTGAAGGCATCGAGGAGTTACGGACGTTTCTGCAGCGTGTTTTGAAACACGAAGAGCAGAGACGCGGCGCCTGGCCAAGTAGCGTAGTTTGCATTGATATAGGAGCGTGTGGCGACGTAAAAAAAGACTAGTTTCCACAGTGGAATGAAAGGAGAGTAACGGAAAGTGTTTAATTTGTAACTACATAAGACGAAAAAGTAGCTTTTGCGCGAGTTTGTGTAATCCGTGTATCTTTTCGGTTTGTATTTACGTCTTTGAGTGCGTTTTTGCCTGGGACAGTGAGGTCGTATCTAGTTGAAACTGATATCACGTACTGAGAACGGTAGTCGCTTAGCGGTGTCAAAGGTTTAAAATTGTAAGTGAAGGCATCGAGGAGTTACGGACGTTTCTGCAGCGTGTTTTGAAACACGAAGAGCAGAGACGCGGCGCCTGGCCCAGTAGCGTAGTTTGCATTGATATAGGAGCGTGTGGCGACGTAAAAAAAGACTAGTTTCCACAGTGGAATGAAAGGAGAGTAACGGAAAGTGTTTAATTTGTAACTACATAAGACGAAAAAGTAGCTTTTGCGCGATTTTGTGTAATCCGTGTTTCTTTTCGATTTGTATTTACGTCTTTGAGTGCGTTTTTGCCTGGGACAGTGAGGTCGTATCTAGTTGAAACTGATATCACGTACTGAGAACGGTAGTCGCTTAGCGGTGTCAAAGGTTTAAAATTGTAAGTGAAGGCATCGAGGAGTTACGGACTTTTCTGCAGCGTGTTTTGAAACACGAAGAGCAGAGACGCGGCGCCTGGCCCAGTAGCGTAGTTTGCATTGATATAGGAGCGTGTGAGGACGTAAAAAAAGACTAGTTTCCACAGTGGAATGAAAGGAGAGTAACGGAAAGTGTTTAATTTGTAACTACATAAGACGAAAAAGTAGCTTTTGCGCGAGTTTGTGTAATCCGTGTATCTTTTCGGTTTGTATTTACGTCATTGAGTGCGTTTTTGCCTGGGACAGTGAGGTCGTATCTAGTTGAAACTGATATCACGTACTGAGAACGGTAGTCGCTTAGCGGTGTCAAAGGTTTAAAATTGTAAGTGAAGGCATCGAGGAGTTACGGACGTTTCTGCAGCGTGTTTTGAAACACGAAGGGCAGAGACGCGGCGCCTGGCCCAGTAGCGTAGTTTGCATTGATATAGGAGCGTGTGGCGACGTAAAAAAAGACTAGTTTCCACAGTGGAATGAAAGGAGAGTAACGGAAAGTGTTTAATTTGTAACTACATAAGACGAAAAAGTAGCTTTTGCGCGAGTTTGTGTAATCCGTGTTTCTTTTCGGTTTGTATTTACGTCTTTGAGTGCGTTTTTGCCTGGGACAGTGAGGTCGTATCAAGTTGAAACTGATATCACGTACTGAGAACGGTAGTCGCTTAGCGGTGTCAAAGGTTTAAAATTGTAAGTGAAGGCATCGAGGAGTTACGGACGTTTCTGCAGCGTGTTTTGAAACACGAAGAGCAGAGACGCGGCGCCTGGCCCAGTAGCGTAGTTTGCATTGATATAGGAGCGTGTGGCGACGTACAAAAAGACTAGTTTCCACAGTGGAATGAAAGGAGAGTAACGGAAAGTGTTTAATTTGTAACTACATAAGACGAAAAAGTAGCTTTTGCGCGAGTTTGTGTAATCCGTGTTTCTTTTCGGTGTGTATTAACGTCTTTGAGTGCGTTTTTGCCTGGGACAGTGAGGTCGTATCTAATTGAAACTGATATCACGTACTGAGAACGGTAGTCGCTTAGCGGTGTCAAAGGTTTAAAATTGTAAGTGAAGGCATCGAGGAGTTACGGACGTTTCTGCAGCGTGTTTGGAAACACGAAGAGCAGAGACGCGGCGCCTGGCCCAGTAGCGTAGTTTGCATTGATATAGGAGCGTGTGGCGACGTAAAAAAAGACTAGTTTCCACAGTGGAATGAAAGGAGAGTAACGGAAAGTGTTTAATTTGTAACTACATAAGACGAAAAAGTAGCTTTTGCGCGAGTTTGTGTAATCCGTGTATCTTTTCGGTTTGTATTTACGTCTTTGAGTGCGTTTTTGCCTGGGACAGTGAGGTCGTATCTAGTTGAAACTGATATCACGTACTGAGAACGGTAGTCGCTTAGCGGTGTCAAAGGTTTAAAATTGTAAGTGAAGGCATCGAGGAGTTACGGACGTTTCTGCAGCGTGTTTTGAAACACGAAGAGCAGAGACGCGGCGCCTGGCCCAGTAGCGTAGTTTGCATTGATATAGGAGCGTGTGGCGACGTAAAAAAAGACTAGTTTCCACAGTGGAATGAAAGGAGAGTAACGGAAAGTGTTTAATTTGTAACTACATAAGACGAAAAAGTAGCTTTTGCGCGATTTTGTGTAATCCGTGTTTCTTTTCGATTTGTATTTACGTCTTTGATTGCGTTTTTGCCTGGGACAGTGAGGTCGTATCTAGTTGAAACTGATATCACGTACTGAGAACGGTAGTCGCTTAGCGGTGTCAAAGGTTTAAAATTGTAAGTGAAGGCATCGAGGAGTTACGGACTTTTCTGCAGCGTGTTTTGAAACACGAAGAGCAGAGACGCGGCGCCTGGCCCAGTAGCGTAGTTTGCATTGATATAGGAGCGTGTGAGGACGTAAAAAAAGACTAGTTTCCACAGTGGAATGAAAGGAGAGTAACGGAAAGTGTTTAATTTGTAACTACATAAGACGAAAAAGTAGCTTTTGCGCGATTTAGTGTAATCCGTGTTTCTTTTCGGTTTGTATTTACGTCTTTGAGTGCGTTTTTGCCTGGGACAGTGAGGTCGTATCTAGTTGAAACTGATATCACGTACTGAGAACGGTAGTCGCTTAGCGGTGTCAAAGGTTTAAAATTGTAAGTGAAGGCATCGAGGAGTTACGGACGTTTCTGCAGCGTGTTTTGAAACACGAAGGGCAGAGACGCGGCGCCTGGCCCAGTAGCGTAGTTTGCATTGATATAGGAGCGTGTGGCGACGTAAAAAAAGACTAGTTTCCACAGTGGAATGAAAGGAGAGTAACGGAAAGTGTTTAATTTGTAACTACATAAGACGAAAAAGTAGCTTTTGCGCGAGTTTGTGTAATCCGTGTTTCTTTTCGGTTTGTATTTACGTCTTTGAGTGCGTTTTTGCCTGGGACAGTGAGGTCGTATCAAGTTGAAACTGATATCACGTACTGAGAACGGTAGTCGCTTAGCGGTGTCAAAGGTTTAAAATTGTAAGTGAAGGCATCGAGGAGTTACGGACGTTTCTGCAGCGTGTTTTGAAACACGAAGAGCAGAGACGCGGCGCCTGGCCCAGTAGCGTAGTTTGCATTGATATAGGAGCGTGTGGCGACGTAAAAAAAGACTAGTTTCCACAGTGGAATGAAAGGAGAGTAACGGAAAGTGTTTAATTTGTAACTACATAAGACGAAAAAGTAGCTTTTGCGCGAGTTTGTGTAATCCGTGTTTCTTTTCGGTTTGTATTTACGTCTTTGAGTGCGTTTTTGCCTGGGACAGTGAGGTCGTATCTAGTTGAAACTGATATCACGTACTGAGAACGGTAGTCGCTTAGCGGTGTCAAAGGTTTAAAATTGTAAGTGAAGGCATCGAGGAGTTACGGACGTTTCTGCAGCGTGTTTTGAAACACGAAGAGCAGAGACGCGGCGCCTGGCCCAGTAGCGTAGTTTGCATTGATATAGGAGCGTGTGGCGACGTAAAAAAAGACTAGTTTCCACAGTGGAATGAAAGGAGAGTAACGGAAAGTGTTTAATTTGTAACTACATAAGACGAAAAAGTAGCTTTTGCGCGAGTTTGTGTAATCCGTGTTTCTTTTCGGTTTGTATTTACGTCTTTGAGTGCGTTTTTGCCTGGGACAGTGAGGTCGTATCTAGTTGAAACTGATATCACGTACTGAGAACGGTAGTCGCTTAGCGGTGTCAAAGGTTTAAAATTGTAAGTGAAGGCATCGAGGAGTTACGGACGTTTCTGCAGCGTGTTTTGAAACACGAAGAGCAGAGACGCGGCGCCTGGCCCAGTAGCGTAGTTTGCATTGATATAGGAGCGTGTGGCGACGTAAGAAAAGACTAGTTTCCACAGTGGAATGAAAGGAGAGTAACGGAAAGTGTTTAATTTGTAACTACATAAGACGAAAAAGTAGCTTTTGCGCGAGTTTGTGTAATCCGTGTTTCTTTTCGGTTTGTATTTACGTCTTTGAGTGCGTTTTTGCCTGGGACAGTGAGGTCGTATCTAGTTGAAACTGATATCACGTACTGAGAACGGTAGTCGCTTAGCGGTGTCAAAGGTTTAAAATTGTAAGTGAAGGCATCGAGGAGTTTCGGACGTTTCTGCAGCGTGTTTTGAAACACGAAGAGCAGAGACGCGGCGCCTGGCCCAGTAGCGTAGTTTGCATTGATATAGGAGCGTGTGGCGACGTAAAAAAAGACTAGTTTCCACAGTGGAATGAAAGGAGAGTAACGGAAAGTGTTTAATTTGTAACTACATAAGACGAAAAAGTAGCTTTTGCGCGAGTTTGTGTAATCCGTGTTTCTTTTCGGTTTGTATTTACGTCTTTGAGTGCGTTTTTGCCTGGGACAGTGAGGTCGTATCTAGTTGAAACTGATATCACGTACTGAGAACGGTAGTCGCTTAGCGGTGTCAAAGGTTTAAAATTGTAAGTGAAGGCATCGAGGAGTTACGGACGTTTCTGCAGCGTGTTTTGAAACACGAAGAGCAGAGACGCGGCGCCTGGCCCAGTAGCGTAGTTTGCATTGATATAGGAGCGTGTGGCGACGTAAAAAAAGACTAGTTTCCACAGTGGAATGAAAGGAGAGTAACGGAAAGTGTTTAATTTGTAACTACATAAGACGAAAAAGTAGCTTTTGCGCGAGTTTGTGTAATCCGTGTTTCTTTTCGGTTTGTATTTACGTCTTTGAGTGCGTTTTTGCCTGGGACAGTGAGGTCGTATCTAGTTGAAACTGATATCACGTACTGAGAACGGTAGTCGCTTAGCGGTGTCAAAGGTTTAAAATTGTAAGTGAAGGCATCGAGGAGTTACGGACGTTTCTGCAGCGTGTTTTGAAACACGAAGAGCAGAGACGCGGCGCCTGGCCCAGTAGCGTAGTTTGCATTGATATAGGAGCGTGTGGCGACGTAAAAAAAGACTAGTTTCCACAGTGGAATGAAAGGAGAGTAACGGAAAGTGTTTAATTTGTAACTACATAAGACGAAAAAGTAGCTTTTGCGCGAGTTTGTGTAATCCGTGTTTCTTTTCGGTTTGTATTTACGTCTTTGAGTGCGTTTTTGCCTGGGACAGTGAGGTCGTATCTAGTTGAAACTGATATCACGTACTGAGAACGGTAGTCGCTTAGCGGTGTCAAAGGTTTAAAATTGTAAGTGAAGGCATCGAGGAGTTACGGACGTTTCTGCAGCGTGTTTTGAAACACGAAGAGCAGAGACGCGGCGCCTGGCCCAGTAGCGTAGTTCGCATTGATATAGGAGCGTGTGGCGACGTAAAAAAAGACTAGTTTCCACAGTGGAATGAAAGGAGAGTAACGGAAAGTGTTTAATTTGTAACTACATAAGACGAAAAAGTAGCTTTTGCGCGATTTTGTGTAATCCGTGTTTCTTTTCGGTTTGTATTTACGTCTTTGAGTGCGTTTTTGCCTGGGACAGTGAGGTCGTATCTAGTTGAAACTGATATCACGTACTGAGAACGGTAGTCGCTTAGCGGTGTCAAAGGTTTAAAATTGTAAGTGAAGGCATCGAGGAGTTACGGACGTTTCTGCAGCGTGTTTTGAAACACGAAGAGCAGAGACGCGGCGCCTGGCCCAGTAGCGTAGTTTGCATTGATATAGGAGCGTGTGGCGACGTAAAAAAAGACTAGTTTCCACAGTGGAATGAAAGGAGAGTAACGGAAAGTGTTTAATTTGTAACTACATAAGACGAAAAAGTAGCTTTTGCGCGAGTTTGTGTAATCCGTGTTTCTTTTTGGTTTGTATTTACGTCTTTGAGTGCGTTTTTGCCTGGGACAGTGAGGTCGTATCTAGTTGAAACTGATATCACGTACTGAGAACGGTAGTCGCTTAGCGGTGTCAAAGGTTTAAAATTGTAAGTGAAGGCATCGAGGAGTTACGGACGTTTCTGCAGCGTGTTTTGAAACACGAAGAGCAGAGACGCGGCGCCTGGCCCAGTAGCGTAGTTTGCATTGATATAGGAGCGTGTGGCGACGTAAAAAAAGACTAGTTTCCACAGTGGAATGAAAGGAGAGTAACGGAAAGTGTTTAATTTGTAACTACATAAGACGAAAAAGTAGCTTTTGCGCGAGTTTGTGTAATCCGTGTTTCTTTTCGGTTTGTATTTACGTCTTTGAGTGCGTTTTTGCCTGGGACAGTGAGGTCGTATCTAGTTGAAACTGATATCACGTACTGAGAACGGTAGTCGCTTAGCGGTGTCAAAGGTTTAAAATTGTAAGTGAAGGCATCGAGGAGTTACGGACGTTTCTGCAGCGTGTTTTGAAACACAAAGAGCAGAGACGCGGCGCCTGGCCCAGTAGCGTAGTTTGCATTCATATAGGAGCGTGTGGCGACGTAAAAAAAGACTAGTTTCCACAGTGGAATGAAAGGAGAGTAACGGAAAGTGTTTAATTTGTAACTACATAAGACGAAAAAGTAGCTTTTGCGCGATTTTGTGTAATCCGTGTTTCTTTTCGGTTTGTATTTACGTCTTTGAGTGCGTTTTTGCCTGGGACAGTGAGGTCGTATCTAGTTGAAACTGATATCACGTACTGAGAACGGTAGTCGCTTAGCGGTGTCAAAGGTTTAAAATTGTAAGTGAAGGCATCGAGGAGTTACGGACGTTTCTGCAGCGTGTTTTGAAACACGAAGAGCAGAGACGCGGCGCCTGGCCCAGTAGCGTAGTTTGCATTGATATAGGAGCGTGTGGCGACGTAAAAAAAGACTAGTTTCCACAGTGGAATGAAAGGAGAGTAACGGAAAGTGTTTAATTTGTAACTACATAAGACGAAAAAGTAGCTTTTGCGCGAGTTTGTGTAATCCGTGTTTCTTTTCGGTTTGTATTTACGTCTTTGAGTGCGTTTTTGCCTGGGACAGTGAGGTCGTATCTAGTTGAAACTGATATCACGTACTGAGAACGGTAGTCGCTTAGCGGTGTCAAAGGTTTAAAATTGTAAGTGAAGGCATCGAGGAGTTACGGACGTTTCTGCAGCGTGTTTTGAAACACGAAGAGCAGAGACGCGGCGCCTGGCCCAGTAGCGTAGTTTGCATTGATATAGGAGCGTGTGGCGACGTAAAAAAAGACTAGTTTCCACAGTGGAATGAAAGGAGAGTAACGGAAAGTGTTTAATTTGTAACTACATAAGACGAAAAAGTAGCTTTTGCGCGAGTTTGTGTAATCCGTGTTTCTTTTCGGTTTGTATTTACGTCTTTGAGTGCGTTTTTGCCTGGGACAGTGAGGTCGTATCTAGTTGAAACTGATATCACGTACTGAGAACGGTAGTCGCTTAGCGGTGTCAAAGGTTTAAAATTGTAAGTGAAGGCATCGAGGAGTTACGGACGTTTCTGCAGCGTGTTTTGAAACACGAAGAGCAGAGACGCGGCGCCTGGCCCAGTAGCGTAGTTTGCATTGATATAGGAGCGTGTGGCGACGTAAAAAAAGACTAGTTTCCACAGTGGAATGAAAGGAGAGTAACGGAAAGTGTTTAATTTGTAACTACATAAGACGAAAAAGTAGCTTTTGCGCGAGTTTGTGTAATCCGTGTTTCTTTTCGGTTTGTATTTACGTCTTTGAGTGCGTTTTTGCCTGGGACAGTGAGGTCGTATCTAGTTGAAACTGATATCACGTACTGAGAACGGTAGTCGCTTAGCGGTGTCAAAGGTTTAAAATTGTAAGTGAAGGCATCGAGGAGTTACGGACGTTTCTGCAGCGTGTTTTGAAACACGAAGAGCAGAGACGCGGCGCCTGGCCCAGTAGCGTAGTTTGCATTGATATAGGAGCGTGTGGCGACGTAAAAAAAGACTAGTTTCCACAGTGGAATGAAAGGAGAGTAACGGAAAGTGTTTAATTTGTAACTACATAAGACGAAAAAGTAGCTTTTGCGCGATTTTGTGTAATCCGTGTTTCTTTTCGGTTTGTATTTACGTCTTTGAGTGCGTTTTTGCCTGGGACAGTGAGGTCGTATCTAGTTGAAACTGATATCACGTACTGAGAACGGTAGTCGCTTAGCGGTGTCAAAGGTTTAAAATTGTAAGTGAAGGCATCGAGGAGTTACGGACGTTTCTGCAGCGTGTTTTGAAACACGAAGAGCAGAGACGCGGCGCCTGGCCCAGTAGCGTAGTTTGCATTGATATAGGAGCGTGTGGCGACGTAAAAAAAGACTAGTTTCCACAGTGGAATGAAAGGAGAGTAACGGAAAGTGTTTAATTTGTAACTACATAAGACGAAAAAGTAGCTTTTGCGCGAGTTTGTGTAATCCGTGTTTCTTTTCGGTTTGTATTTACGTCTTTGAGTGCGTTTTTGCCTGGGACAGTGAGGTCGTATCTAGTTGAAACTGATATCACGTACTGAGAACGGTAGTCGCTTAGCGGTGTCAAAGGTTTAAAATTGTAAGTGAAGGCATCGAGGAGTTACGGACGTTTCTGCAGCGTGTTTTGAAACACGAAGAGCAGAGACGCGGCGCCTGGCCCAGTAGCGTAGTTTGCATTGATATAGGAGCGTGTGGCGACGTAAAAAAAGACTAGTTTCCACAGTGGAATGAAAGGAGAGTAACGGAAAGTGTTTAATTTGTAACTACATAAGACGAAAAAGTAGCTTTTGCGCGAGTTTGTGTAATCCGTGTTTCTTTTCGGTTTGTATTTACGTCTTTGAGTGCGTTTTTGCCTGGGACAGTGAGGTCGTATCTAGTTGAAACTGATATCACGTACTGAGAACGGTAGTCGCTTAGCGGTGTCAAAGGTTTAAAATTGTAAGTGAAGGCATCGAGGAGTTACGGACGTTTCTGCAGCGTGTTTTGAAACACGAAGAGCAGAGACGCGGCGCCTGGCCCAGTAGCGTAGTTTGCATTGATATAGGAGCGTGTGGCGACGTAAAAAAAGACTAGTTTCCACAGTGGAATGAAAGGAGAGTAACGGAAAGTGTTTAATTTGTAACTACATAAGACGAAAAAGTAGCTTTTGCGCGAGTTTGTGTAATCCGTGTTTCTTTTCGGTTTGTATTTACGTCTTTGAGTGCGTTTTTGCCTGGGACAGTGAGGTCGTATCTAGTTGAAACTGATATCACGTACTGAGAACGGTAGTCGCTTAGCGGTGTCAAAGGTTTAAAATTGTAAGTGAAGGCATCGAGGAGTTACGGACGTTTCTGCAGCGTGTTTTGAAACACGAAGAGCAGAGACGCGGCGCCTGGCCCAGTAGCGTAGTTTGCATTGATATAGGAGACTGTGGCGACGTAAAAAAAGACTAGTTTCCACAGTGGAATGAAAGGAGAGTAACGGAAAGTGTTTAATTTGTAACTACATAAGACGAAAAAGTAGCTTTTGCGCGAGTTTGTGTAATCCGTGTTTCTTTTCGGTTTGTATTTACGTCTTTGAGTGCGTTTTTGCCTGGGACAGTGAGGTCGTATCTAGTTGAAACTGATATCACGTACTGAGAACGGTAGTCGCTTAGCGGTGTCAAAGGTTTAAAATTGTAAGTGAAGGCATCGAGGAGTTACGGACGTTTCTGCAGCGTGTTTTGAAACACGAAGAGCAGAGACGCGGCGCCTGGCCCAGTAGCGTAGTTTGCATTGATATAGGAGCGTGTGGCGACGTAAAAAAAGACTAGTTTCCACAGTGGAATGAAAGGAGAGTAACGGAAGGTGTTTAATTTGTAACTACATAAGACGAAAAAGTAGCTTTTGCGCGAGTTTGTGTAATCCGTGTTTCTTTTCGGTTTGTATTTACGTCTTTGAGTGCGTTTTTGCCTGGGACAGTGAGGTCGTATCTAGTTGAAACTGATATCACGTACTGAGAACGGTAGTCGCTTAGCGGTGTCAAAGGTTTAAAATTGTAAGTGAAGGCATCGAGGAGTTACGGACGTTTCTGCAGCGTGTTTTGAAACACGAAGAGCAGAGACGCGGCGCCTGGCCCAGTAGCGTAGTTTGCATTGATATAGGAGCGTGTGGCGACGTAAAAAAAGACTAGTTTCCACAGTGGAATGAAAGGAGAGTAACGGAAAGTGTTTAATTTGTAACTACATAAGACGAAAAAGTAGCTTTTGCGCGAGTTTGTGTAATCCGTGTTTCTTTTCGGTTTGTATTTACGTCTTTGAGTGCGTTTTTGCCTGGGACAGTGAGGTCGTATCTAGTTGAAACTGATATCACGTACTGAGAACGGTAGTCGCTTAGCGGTGTCAAAGGTTTAAAATTGTAAGAGAAGGCATCGAGGAGTTACGGACGTTTCTGCAGCGTGTTTTGAAACACGAAGAGCAGAGACGCGGCGCCTGGCCCAGTAGCGTAGTTTGCATTGATATAGGAGCGTGTGGCGACGTAAAAAAAGACTAGTTTCCACAGTGGAATGAAAGGAGAGTAACGGAAAGTGTTTAATTTGTAACTACATAAGACGAAAAAGTAGCTTTTGCGCGAGTTTGTGTAATCCGTGTTTCTTTTCGGTTTGTATTTACGTCTTTGAGTGCGTTTTTGCCTGGGACAGTGAGGTCGTATCTAGTTGAAACTGATATCACGTACTGAGAACGGTAGTCGCTTAGCGGTGTCAAAGGTTTAAAATTGTAAGTGAAGGCATCGAGGAGTTACGGACGTTTCTGCAGCGTGTTTTGAAACACGAAGAGCAGAGACGCGGCGCCTGGCCCAGTAGCGTAGTTTGCATTGATATAGGAGCGTGTGGCGACGTAAAAAAAGACTAGTTTCCACAGTGGAATGAAAGGAGAGTAACGGAAAGTGTTTAATTTGTAACTACATAAGACGAAAAAGTAGCTTTTGCGCGATTTTGTGTAATCCGTGTTTGTTTTCGGTTTGTATTTACGTCTTTGAGTGCGTTTTTGCCTGGGACAGTGAGGTCGTATCTAGTTGAAACTGATATCACGTACTGAGAACGGTAGTCGCTTAGCGGTGTCAAAGGTTTAAAATTGTAAGTGAAGGCATCGAGGAGTTACGGACGTTTCTGCAGCGTGTTTTGAAACACGAAGAGCAGAGACGCGGCGCCTGGCCCAGTAGCGTAGTTTGCATTGATATAGGAGCGTGTGGCGACGTAAAAAAATACTAGTTTCCACAGTGGAATGAAAGGAGAGTAACGGAAAGTGTTTAATTTGTAACTACATAAGACGAAAAAGTAGCTTTTGCGCGAGTTTGTGTAATCCGTGTTTCTTTTCGGTTTGTATTTACGTCTTTGAGTGCGTTTTTGCCTGGGACAGTGAGGTCGTATCTAGTTGAAACTGATATCACGTACTGAGAACGGTAGTCGCTTAGCGGTGTCAAAGGTTTAAAATTGTAAGTGAAGGCATCGAGGAGTTACGGACGTTTCTGCAGCGTGTTTTGAAACACGAAGAGCAGAGACGCGGCGCCTGGCCCAGTAGCGTAGTTTGCATTGATATAGGAGCGTGTGGCGACGTAAAAAAAGACTAGTTTCCACAGTGGAATAAAAGGAGAGTAACGGAAAGTGTTTAATTTGTAACTACATAAGACGAAAAAGTAGCTTTTGCGCGAGTTTGTGTAATCCGTGTTTCTTTTCGGTTTGTATTTACGTCTTTGAGTGCGTTTTTGCCTGGGACAGTGAGGTCGTATCTAGTTGAAACTGATATCACGTACTGAGAACGGTAGTCGCTTAGCGGTGTCAAAGGTTTAAAATTGTAAGTGAAGGCATCGAGGAGTTACGGACGTTTCTGCAGCGTGTTTCGAAACACGAAGAGCAGAGACGCGGCGCCTGGTTCAGTAGCGTAGTTTGCATTGATATAGGAGCGTGTGGCGACGTAAAAAAAGACTAGTTTCCACAGTGGAATGAAAGGAGAGTAACGGAAAGTGTTTAATTTGTAACTACATAAGACGAAAAAGTAGCTTTTGCGCGATTTAGTGTAATCCGTGTTTCTTTTCGGTTTGTATTTACGTCTTTGAGTGCGTTTTTGCCTGGGACAGTGAGGTCGTATCTAGTTGAAACTGATAATTCGTACTGAGAGCGGTAGTCGCTTAGCGGTGTCAAAGGTTTAAAATTGTAAGTGAAGGCATCGAGGAGTTACGGACGTTTCTGCAGCGTGTTTTGAAACACGAAGAGCAGAGACGCGGCGCCTGGCCCAGTAGCGTAGTTTGCATTGATATAGGAGCGTGTGGCGACGTAAAAAAAGACTAGTTTCCACAGTGGAATGAAAGGAGAGTAACGGAAAGTGTTTAATTTGTAACTACATAAGACGAAAAAGTAGCTTTTGCGCGAGTTTGTGTAATCCGTGTTTCTTTTCGGTTTGTATTTACGTCTTTGAGTGCGTTTTTGCCTGGGACAGTGAGGTCGTATCTAGTTGAAACTGATATCACGTACTGAGAACGGTAGTCGCTTAGCGGTGTCAAAGGTTTAAAATTGTAAGTGAAGGCATCGAGGAGTTACGGACGTTTCTGCAGCGTGTTTTGAAACACGAAGAGCAGAGACGCGGCGCCTGGCCCAGTAGCGTAGTTTGCATTGATATAGGAGCGTGTGGCGACGTAAAAAAAGACTAGTTTCCACAGTGGAATGAAAGGAGAGTAACGGAAAGTGTTTAATTTGTAACTACATAAGACGAAAAAGTAGCTTTTGCGCGATTTTGTGTAATCCGTGTTTCTTTTCGGTTTGTATTTACGTCTTTGAGTGCGTTTTTGCCTGGGACAGTGAGGTCGTATCTAGTTGAAACTGATATCACGTACTGAGAACGGTAGTCGCTTAGCGGTGTCAAAGGTTTAAAGTTGTAAGTGAAGGCATCGAGGAGTTACGGACGTTTCTGCAGCGTGTTTTGAAACACGAAGAGCAGAGACGCGGCGCCTGGCCCAGTAGCGTAGTTTGCATTGATATAGGAGCGTGTGGCGACGTAAAAAAAGACTAGTTTCCACAGTGGAATGAAAGGAGAGTAACGGAAAGTGTTTAATTTGTAACTACATAAGACGAAAAAGTAGCTTTTGCGCGAGTTTGTGTAATCCGTGTTTCTTTTCGGTTTGTATTTACGTCTTTGAGTGCGTTTTTGCCTGGGACAGTGAGGTCGTATCTAGTTGAAACTGATATCACGTACTGAGAACGGTAGTCGCTTAGCGGTGTCAAAGGTTTAAAATTGTAAGTGAAGGCATCGAGGAGTTACGGACGTTTCTGCAGCGTGTTTTGAAACACGAAGAGCAGAGACGCGGCGCCTGGTTCAGTAGCGTAGTTTGCATTGATATAGGAGCGTGTGGCGACGTAAAAAAAGACTAGTTTCCACAGTGGAATGAAAGGAGAGTAACGGAAAGTGTTTAATTTGTAACTACATAAGACGAAAAAGTAGCTTTTGCGCGATTTAGTGTAATCCGTGTTTCTTTTCGGTTTGTATTTACGTCTTTGAGTGCGTTTTTGCCTGGGACAGTGAGGTCGTATCTATTTGAAACTGATAATTCGTACTGAGAACGGTAGTCGCTTAGCGGTGTCAAAGGTTTAAAATTGTAAGTGAAGGCATCGAGGAGTTACGGACGTTTCTGCAGCGTGTTTTGAAACACGAAGAGCAGAGACGCGGCGCCTGGCCCAGTAGCGTAGTTTGCATTGATATAGGAGCGTGTGGCGACGTAAAAAAAGACTAGTTTCCACAGTGGAATGAAAGGAGAGTAACGGAAAGTGTTTAATTTGTAACTACATAAGACGAAAAAGTAGCTTTTGCGCGAGTTTGTGTAATCCGTGTTTCTTTTCGGTTTGTATTTACGTCTTTGAGTGCGTTTTTGCCTGGGACAGTGAGGTCGTATCTAGTTGAAACTGATATCACGTACTGAGAACGGTAGTCGCTTAGCGGTGTCAAAGGTTTAAAATTGTAAGTGAAGGCATCGAGGAGTTACGGACGTTTCTGCAGCGTGTTTTGAAACACGAAGAGCAGAGACGCGGCGCCTGGTTCAGTAGCGTAGTTTGCATTGATATAGGAGCGTGTGGCGACGTAAAAAAAGACTAGTTTCCACAGTGGAATGAAAGGAGAGTAACGGAAAGTGTTTAATTTGTAACTACATAAGACGAAAAAGTAGCTTTTGCGCGATTTAGTGTAATCCGTGTTTCTTTTCGGTTTGTATTTACGTCTTTGAGTGCGTTTTTGCCTGGGACAGTGAGGTCGTATCTATTTGAAACTGATAATTCGTACTGAGAACGGTAGTCGCTTAGCGGTGTCAAAGGTTTAAAATTGTAAGTGAAGGCATCGAGGAGTTACGGACGTTTCTGCAGCGTGTTTTGAAACACGAAGAGCAGAGACGCGGCGCCTGGCCCAGTAGCGTAGTTTGCATTGATATAGGAGCGTGTGGCGACGTAAAAAAAGACTAGTTTCCACAGTGGAATGAAAGGAGAGTAACGGAAAGTGTTTAATTTGTAACTACATAAGACGAAAAAGTAGCTTTTGCGCGAGTTTGTGTAATCCGTGTTTCTTTTCGGTTTGTATTTACGTCTATGAGTGCGTTTTTGCCTGGGACAGTGAGGTCGTATCTTGTTCAAACTGATATCACGTACTGAGAACGGTAGTCGCTTAGCGGTGTCAAAGGTTTAAAATTGTAAGTGAAGGCATCGAGGAGTTACGGACGTTTCTGCAGCGTGTTTGGAAACACGAAGAGCAGAGACGCGGCGCCTGGCCCAGTAGCGTAGTTTGCATTGATATAGGAGCGTGTGGCGACGTAAAAAAAGACTAGTTTCCACAGTGGAATGAAAGGAGAGTAACGGAAAGTGTTTAATTTGTAACTACATAAGACGAAAAAGTAGCTTTTGCGCGAGTTTGTGTAATCCGTGTTTCTTTTCGGTTTGTATTTACGTCTTTGAGTGCGTTTTTGCCTGGGACAGTGAGGTCGTATCTAGTTGAAACTGATATCACGTACTGAGAACGGTAGTCGCTTAGCGGTGTCAAAGGTTTAAAATTGTAAGTGAAGGCATCGAGGAGTTACGGACGTTTCTGCAGCGTGTTTTGAAACACGAAGAGCAGAGACGCGGCGCCTGGCCCAGTAGCGTAGTTTGCATTGATATAGGAGCGTGTGGCGACGTAAAAAAAGACTAGTTTCCACAGTGGAATGAAAGGAGAGTAACGGAAAGTGTTTAATTTGTAACTACATAAGACGAAAAAGTAGCTTTTGCGCGAGTTTGTGTAATCCGTGTTTCTTTTCGGTTTGTATTTACGTCTTTGAGTGCGTTTTTGCCTGGGACAGTGAGGTCGTATCTAGTTGAAACTGATATCACGTACTGAGAACGGTAGTCGCTTAGCGGTGTCAAAGGTTTAAAATTGTAAGTGAAGGCATCGAGGAGTTACGGACGTTTCTGCAGCGTGTTTTGAAACACGAAGAGCAGAGACGCGGCGCCTGGCCCAGTAGCGTAGTTTGCATTGATATAGGAGCGTGTGGCGACGTAAAAAAAGACTAGTTTCCACAGTGGAATGAAAGGAGAGTAACGGAAAGTGTTTAATTTGTAACTACATAAGACGAAAAAGTAGCTTTTGCGCGAGTTTGTGTAATCCGTGTTTCTTTTCGGTTTGTATTTACGTCTTTGAGTGCGTTTTTGCCTGGGACAGTGAGGTCGTATCTAGTTGAAACTGATATCACGTACTGAGAACGGTAGTCGCTTAGCGGTGTCAAAGGTTTAAAATTGTAAGTGGAGGCATCGAGGAGTTACGGACGTTTCTGCAGCGTGTTTTGAAACACGAAGAGCAGAGACGCGGCGCCTGGCCCAGTAGCGTAGTTTGCATTGATATAGGAGCGTGTGGCGACGTAAAAAAAGACTAGTTTCCACAGTGGAATGAAAGGAGAGTAACGGAAAGTGTTTAATTTGTAACTACATAAGACGAAAAAGTAGCTTTTGCGCGAGTTTGTGTAATCCGTGTTTCTTTTCGGTTTGTATTTACGTCTTTGAGTGCGTTTTTGCCTGGGACAGTGAGGTCGTATCTAGTTGAAACTGATATCACGTACTGAGAACGGTAGTCGCTTAGCGGTGTCAAAGGTTTAAAATTGTAAGTGAAGGCATCGAGGAGTTACGGACGTTTCTGCAGCGTGTTTTGAAACACGAAGAGCAGAGACGCGGCGCCTGGCCCAGTAGCGTAGTTTGCATTGATATAGGAGCGTGTGGCGACGTAAAAAAAGACTAGTTTCCACAGTGGAATGAAAGGAGAGTAACGGAAAGTGTTTAATTTGTAACTACATAAGACGAAAAAGTAGCTTTTGCGCGAGTTTGTGTAATCCGTGTTTCTTTTCGGTTTGTATTTACGTCTTTGAGTGCGTTTTTGCCTGGGACAGTGAGGTCGTATCTAGTTGAAACTGATATCACGTACTGAGAACGGTAGTCGCTTAGCGGTGTCAAAGGTTTAAAATTGTAAGTGAAGGCATCGAGGAGTTGCGGACGTTTCTGCAGCGTGTTTTGAAACACGAAGAGCAGAGACGCGGCGCCTGGCCCAGTAGCGTAGTTTGCATTGATATAGGAGCGTGTGGCGACGTAAAAAAAGACTAGTTTCCACAGTGGAATGAAAGGAGAGTAACGGAAAGTGTTTAATTTGTAACTACATAAGACGAAAAAGTAGCTTTTGCGCGAGTTTGTGTAATCCGTGTTTCTTTTCGGTTTGTATTTACGTCTTTGAGTGCGTTTTTGCCTGGGACAGTGAGGTCGTATCTAGTTGAAACTGATATCACGTACTGAGAACGGTAGTCGCTTAGCGGTGTCAAAGGTTTAAAATTGTAAGTGAAGGCATCGAGGAGTTACGGACGTTTCTGCAGCGTGTTTTGAAACACGAAGAGCAGAGACGCGGCGCCTGGCCCAGTAGCGTAGTTTGCATTGATATAGGAGCGTGTGGCGACGTAAAAAAAGACTAGTTTCCACAGTGGAATGAAAGGAGAGTAACGGAAAGTGTTTAATTTGTAACTACATAAGACGAAAAAGTAGCTTTTGCGCGAGTTTGTGTAATCCGTGTCTCTTTTCGGTTTGTATTTACGTCTTTGAGTGCGTTTTTGCCTGGGACAGTGAGGTCGTATCTAGTTGAAACTGATATCACGTACTGAGAACGGTAGTCGCTTAGCGGTGTCAAAGGTTTAAAATTGTAAGTGAAGGCATCGACGAGTTACGGACGTTTCTGCAGCGTGTTTTGAAACACGAAGAGCAGAGACGCGGCGCCTGGCCCAGTAGCGTAGTTTGCATTGATATAGGAGCGTGTGGCGACGTAAAAAAAGACTAGTTTCCACAGTGGAATGAAAGGAGAGTAACGGAAAGTGTTTAATTTGTAACTACATAAGACGAAAAAGTAGCTTTTGCGCGAGTTTGTGTAATCCGTGTTTCTTTTCAGTTTGTATTTACGTCTTTGAGTGCGTTTTTGCCTGGGACAGTGAGGTCGTATCTAATTGAAACTGATATCACGTACTGAGAACGGTAGTCGCTTAGCGGTGTCAAAGGTTTAAAATTGTAAGTGAAGGCATCGAGTAGTTACGGACGATTCTGCAGCGTGTTTTGAAACACGAAGAGCAGAGACGCGGCGCCTGGCCCAGTAGCGTAGTTTGCATTGATATAGGAGCGTGTGGCGACGTAAAAAAAGACTAGTTTCCACAGTGGAATGAAAGGAGAGTAACGGAAAGTGTTTAATTTGTAACTACATAAGACGAAAAAGTAGCTTTTGCGCGAGTTTGTGTAATCCGTGTTTCTTTTCGGTTTGTATTTACGTCTTTGAGTGCGTTTTTGCCTGGGACAGTGAGGTCGTATCTAGTTGAAACTGATATCACGTACTGAGAACGGTAGTCGCTTAGCGGTGTCAAAGGTTTAAAATTGTAAGTGAAGGCATCGAGGAGTTACGGACGTTTCTGCAGCGTGTTTTGAAACACGAAGAGCAGAGACGCGGCGCCTGGCCCAGTAGCGTAGTTTGCATTGATATAGGAGCGTGTGGCGACGTAAAAAAAGACTAGTTTCCACAGTGGAATGAAAGGAGAGTAACGGAAAGTGTTTAATTTGTAACTACATATGACGAAAAAGTAGCTTTTGCGCGAGTTTGTGTAATCCGTGTTTCTTTTCGGTTTGTATTTACGTCTTTGAGTGCGTTTTTGCCTGGGACAGTGAGGTCGTATCTAGTTGAAACTGATATCACGTACTGAGAACGGTAGTCGCTTAGCGGTGTCAAAGGTTTAAAATTGTAAGTGAAGGCATCGAGGAGTTACGGACGTTTCTGCAGCGTGTTTTGAAACACGAAGAGCAGAGACGCGGCGCCTGGCCCAGTAGCGTAGTTTGCATTGATATAGGAGCGTGTGGCGACGTAAAAAAATACTAGTTTCCACAGTGGAATGAAAGGAGAGTAACGGAAAGTGTTTAATTTGTAACTACATAAGACGAAAAAGTAGCTTTTGCGCGATTTTGTGTAATCCGTGTTTCTTTTCGGTTTGTATTTACGTCTTTGAGTGCGTTTTTGCCTGGGACAGTGAGGTCGTATCTAGTTGAAACTGATATCACGTACTGAGAACGGTAGTCGCTTAGCGGTGTCAAAGGTTTAAAATTGTAAGTGAAGGCATCGAGGAGTTACGGACGTTTCTGCAGCGTGTTTTGAAACACGAAGAGCAGAGACGCGGCGCCTGGCCCAGTAGCGTAGTTTGCATTGATATAGGAGCGTGTGGCGACGTAAAAAAAGACTAGTTTCCACAGTGGAATGAAAGGAGAGTAACGGAAAGTGTTTAATTTGTAACTACATAAGACGAAAAAGTAGCTTTTGCGCGATTTAGTGTAATCCGTGTTTCTTTTCGGTTTGTATTTACGTCTTTGAGTGCGTTTTTGCCTGGGACAGTGAGGTCGTATCTAGTTGAAACTGATATCACGTACTGAGAACGGTAGTCGCTTAGCGGTGTCAAAGGTTTAAAATTGTAAGTGAAGGCATCGAGGAGTTACGGACGTTTCTGCAGCGTGTTTCGAAACACGAAGAGCAGAGACGCGGCGCCTGGCCCAGTATCGTAGTTTGCATTGATATAGGAGCGTGTGGCGACGTAAAAAAAGACTAGTTTCCACAGTGGAATGAAAGGAGAGTAACGGAAAGTGTTTAATTTGTAACTACATAAGACGAAAAAGTAGCTTTTGCGCGAGTTTGTGTAATCCGTGTTTCTTTTCGGTTTGTATTTACGTCTTTGAGTGCGTTTTTGCCTGGGACAGTGAGGTCGTATCTAGTTGAAACTGATATCACGTACTGAGAACGGTAGTCGCTTAGCGGTGTCAAAGGTTTAAAATTGTAAGTGAAGGCATCGAGGAGTTACGGACGTTTCTGCAGCGTGTTTTGAAACACGAAGAGCAGAGACGCGGCGCCTGGCCCAGTAGCGTAGTTTGCATTGATATAGGAGCGTGTGGCGACGTAAAAAAAGACTAGTTTCCACAGTGGAATGAAAGGAGAGTAACGGAAAGTGTTTAATTTGTAACTACATAAGACGAAAAAGTAGCTTTTGCGCGATTTAGTGTAATCCGTGTTTCTTTTCGGTTTGTATTTACGTCTTTGAGTGCGTTTTTGCCTGGGACAGTGAGGTCGTATCTAGTTGAAACTGATATCACGTACTGAGAACGGTAGTCGCTTAGCGGTGTCAAAGGTTTAAAATTGTAAGTGAAGGCATCGAGGAGTTACAGACGTTTCTGCAGCGTGTTTTGAAACACGAAGAGCAGAGACGCGGCGCCTGGCCCAGTAGCGTAGTTTGCATTGATATAGGAGCGTGTGGCGACGTAAAAAAATACTAGTTTCCACAGTGGAATGAAAGGAGAGTAACGGAAAGTGTTTAATTTGTAACTACATAAGACGAAAAAGTAGCTTTTGCGCGATTTAGTGTAATCCGTGTTTCTTTTCGGTTTGTATTTACGTCTTTGAGTGCGTTTTTGCCTGGGACAGTGAGGTCGTATCTAGTTGAAACTGATATCACGTACTGAGAACGGTAGTCGCTTAGCGGTGTCAAAGGTTTAAAATTGTAAGTGAAGGCATCGAGGAGTTACGGACGTTTCTGCAGCGTGTTTTGAAACACGAAGAGCAGAGACGCGGCGCCTGGCCCAGTAGCGTAGTTTGCATTGATATAGGAGCGTGTGGCGACGTAAAAAAAGACTAGTTTCCACAGTGGAATGAAAGGAGAGTAACGGAAAGTGTTTAATTTGTAACTACATAAGACGAAAAAGTAGCTTTTGCGCGATTTAGTGTAATCCGTGTTTCTTTTCGGTTTGTATTTACGTCTTTGAGTGCGTTTTTGCCTGGGACAGTGAGGTCGTATCTAGTTGAAACTGATATCACGTACTGAGAACGGTAGTCGCTTAGCGGTGTCAAAGGTTTAAAATTGTAAGTGAAGGCATCGAGGAGTTACGGACGTTTCTGCAGCGTGTTTTGAAACACGAAGAGCAGAGACGCGGCGCCTGGCCCAGTATCGTAGTTTGCATTGATATAGGAGCGTGTGGCGACGTAAAAAAAGACTAGTTTCCACAGTGGAATGAAAGGAGAGTAACGGAAAGTGTTTAATTTGTAACTACATAAGACGAAAAAGTAGCTTTTGCGCGAGTTTGTGTAATCCGTGTTTCTTTTCGGTTTGTATTTACGTCTTTGAGTGCGTTTTTGCCTGGGACAGTGAGGTCGTATCTAGTTGAAACTGATATCACGTACTGAGAACGGTAGTCGCTTAGCGGTGTCAAAGGTTTAAAATTGTAAGTGAAGGCATCGAGGAGTTACGGACGTTTCTGCAGCGTGTTTTGAAACACGAAGAGCAGAGACGCGGCGCCTGGCCCAGTAGCGTAGTTTGCATTGATATAGGAGCGTGTGGCGACGTAAAAAAAGACTAGTTTCCACAGTGGAATGAAAGGAGAGTAACGGAAAGTGTTTAATTTGTAACTACATAAGACGAAAAAGTAGCTTTTGCGCGATTTAGTGTAATCCGTGTTTCTTTTCGGTTTGTATTTACGTCTTTGAGTGCGTTTTTGCCTGGGACAGTGAGGTCGTATCTAGTTGAAACTGATATCACGTACTGAGAACGGTAGTCGCTTAGCGGTGTCAAAGGTTTAAAATTGTAAGTGAAGGCATCGAGGAGTTACGGACGTTTCTGCAGCGTGTTTCGAAACACGAAGAGCAGAGACGCGGCGCCTGGCCCAGTATCGTAGTTTGCATTGATATAGGAGCGTGTGGCGACGTAAAAAAAGACTAGTTTCCACAGTGGAATGAAAGGAGAGTAACGGAAAGTGTTTAATTTGTAACTACATAAGACGAAAAAGTAGCTTTTGCGCGAGTTTGTGTAATCCGTGTTTCTTTTCGGTTTGTATTTACGTCTTTGAGTGCGTTTTTGCCTGGGACAGTGAGGTCGTATCTAGTTGAAACTGATATCACGTACTGAGAACGGTAGTCGCTTAGCGGTGTCAAAGGTTTAAAATTGTAAGTGAAGGCATCGAGGAGTTACGGACGTTTCTGCAGCGTGTTTTGAAACACGAAGAGCAGAGACGCGGCGCCTGGCCCAGTAGCGTAGTTTGCATTGATATAGGAGCGTGTGGCGACGTAAAAAAAGACTAGTTTCCACAGTGGAATGAAAGGAGAGTAACGGAAAGTGTTTAATTTGTAACTACATAAGACGAAAAAGTAGCTTTTGCGCGATTTAGTGTAATCCGTGTTTCTTTTCGGTTTGTATTTACGTCTTTGAGTGCGTTTTTGCCTGGGACAGTGAGGTCGTATCTAGTTGAAACTGATATCACGTACTGAGAACGGTAGTCGCTTAGCGGTGTCAAAGGTTTAAAATTGTAAGTGAAGGCATCGAGGAGTTACGGACGTTTCTGCAGCGTGTTTTGAAACACGAAGAGCAGAGACGCGGCGCCTGGCCCAGTAGCGTAGTTTGCATTGATATAGGAGCGTGTGGCGACGTAAAAAAAGACTAGTTTCCACAGTGGAATGAAAGGAGAGTAACGGAAAGTGTTTAATTTGTAACTACATAAGACGAAAAAGTAGCTTTTGCGCGATTTTGTGTAATCCGTGTTTCTTTTCGGTTTGTATTTACGTCTTTGAGTGCGTTTTTGCCTGGGACAGTGAGGTCGTATCTAGTTGAAACTGATATCACGTACTGAGAACGGTAGTCGCTTAGCGGTGTCAAAGGTTTAAAATTGTAAGTGAAGGCATCGAGGAGTTACGGACGTTTCTGCAGCGTGTTTTGAAACACGAAGAGCAGAGACGCGGCGCCTGGCCCAGTAGCGTAGTTTGCATTGATATAGGAGCGTGTGGCGACGTAAAAAAATACTAGTTTCCACAGTGGAATGAAAGGAGAGTAACGGAAAGTGTTTAATTTGTAACTACATAAGACGAAAAAGTAGCTTTTGCGCGATTTAGTGTAATCCGTGTTTCTTTTCGGTTTGTATTTACGTCTTTGAGTGCGTTTTTGCCTGGGACAGTGAGGTCGTATCTAGTTGAAACTGATATCACGTACTGAGAACGGTAGTCGCTTAGCGGTGTCAAAGGTTTAAAATTGTAAGTGAAGGCATCGAGGAGTTACGGACGTTTCTGCAGCGTGTTTTGAAACACGAAGAGCAGAGACGCGGCGCCTGGCCCAGTAGCGTAGTTTGCATTGATAAAGGAGCGTGTGGCGACGTAAAAAAAGACTAGTTTCCACAGTGGAATGAAAGGAGAGTAACGGAGAGTGTTTAATTTGTAACTACATAAGACGAAAAAGTAGCTTTTGCGCGAGTTTGTGTAATCCGTGTTTCTTTTCGGTTTGTATTTACGTCTTTGAGTGCGTTTTTGCCTGGGACAGTGAGGTCGTATCTAGTTGAAACTGATATCACGTACTGAGAACGGTAGTCGCTTAGCGGTGTCAAAGGTTTAAAATTGTAAGTGAAGGCATCGAGGAGTTACGGACGTTTCTGCAGCGTGTTTTGAAACACGAAGAGCAGAGACGCGGCGCCTGGCCCAGTAGCGTAGTTTGCATTGATATAGGAGCGTGTGGCGACGTAAAAAAAGGCTAGTTTCCACAGTGGAATGAAAGGAGAGTAACGGAAAGTGTTTAATTTGTAACTACATAAGACGAAAAAGTAGCTTTTGCGCGATTTAGTGTAATCCGTGTTTCTTTTCGGTTTGTATTTACGTCTTTGAGTGCGTTTTTGCTTGGGACAGTGAGGTCGTATCTTGTTCAAACTGATATCACGTACTGAGAACGGTAGTCGCTTAGCGGTGTCAAAGGTTTAAAATTGTAAGTGAAGGCATCGAGGAGTTACGGACGTTTCTGCAGCGTGTTTTGAAACACGAAGAGCAGAGACGCGGCGCCTGGCCCAGTAGCGTAGTTTGCATTGATATAGGAGCGTGTGGCGACGTAAAAAAATACTAGTTTCCACAGTGGAATGAAAGGAGAGTAACGGAAAGTGTTTAATTTGTAACTACATAAGACGAAAAAGTAGCTTTTGCGCGAGTTTGTGTAATCCGTGTTTCTTTTCGGTTTGTATTTGCGTCTTTGAGTGCGTTTTTGCCTGGGACAGTGAGGTCGTATCTAGTTGAAACTGATATCACGTACTGAGAACGGTAGTCGCTTAGCGGTGTCAAAGGTTTAAAATTGTAAGTGAAGGCATCGAGGAGTTACGGACGTTTCTGCAGCGTGTTTTGAAACACGAAGAGCAGAGACGCGGCGCCTGGCCCAGTAGCGTAGTTTGCATTGATATAGGAGCGTGTGGCGACGTAAAAAAATACTAGTTTCCACAGTGGAATGAAAGGAGAGTAACGGAAAGTGTTTAATTTGTAACTACATAAGACGAAAAAGTAGCTTTTGCGCGATTTTGTGTAATCCGTGTTTCTTTTCGGTTTGTATTTACGTCTTTGAGTGCGTTTTTGCCTGGGACAGTGAGGTCGTATCTAGTTGAAACTGATATCACGTACTGAGAACGGTAGTCGCTTAGCGGTGTCAAAGGTTTAAAATTGTAAGTGAAGGCATCGAGGAGTTACGGACGTTTCTGCAGCGTGTTTTGAAACACGAAGAGCAGAGACGCGGCGCCTGGTTCAGTAGCGTAGTTTGCATTGATATAGGAGCGTGTGGCGACGTAAAAAAAGACTAGTTTCCACAGTGGAATGAAAGGAGAGTAACGGAAAGTGTTTAATTTGTAACTACATAAGACGAAAAAGTAGCTTTTGCGCGATTTTGTGTAATCCGTGTTTCTTTCGGTTTGTATTTACGTCTTTGAGTGCGTTTTTGCCTGGGACAGTGAGGTCGTATCTAGTTGAAACTGATATCACGTACTGAGAACGGTAGTCGCTTAGCGGTGTCAAAGGTTTAAAATTGTAAGTGAAGGCATCGAGGAGTTACGGACGTTTCTGCAGCGTGTTTTGAAACACGAAGAGCAGAGACGCGGCGCCTGGCCCAGTAGCGTAGTTTGCATTGATATAGGAGCGTGTGGCGTCGTAAAAAAAGACTAGTTTCCACAGTGGAATGAAAGGAGAGTAACGGAAAGTGTTTAATTTGTAACTACATAAGACGAAAAAGTAGCTTTTGCGCGAGTTTGTGTAATCCGTGTTTCTTTTCGGTTTGTATTTACGTCTTTGAGTGCGTTTTTGCCTGGGACAGTGAGGTCGTATCTAGTTGAAACTGATATCACGTACTGAGAACGGTAGTCGCTTAGCGGTGTCAAAGGTTTAAAATTGTAAGTGAAGGCATCGAGGAGTTACGGACGTTTCTGCAGCGTGTTTTGAAACACGAAGAGCAGAGACGCGGCGCCTGGCCCAGTAGCGTAGTTTGCATTGATATAGGAGCGTGTAGCGACGTAAAAAAAGACTAGTTTCCACAGTGGAATGAAAGGAGAGTAACGGAAAGTGTTTAATTTGTAACTACATAAGACGAAAAAGTAGCTTTTGCGCGAGTTTGTGTAATCCGTGTTTCTTTTCGGTTTGTATTTACGTCTTTGAGTGCGTTTTTGCCTGGGACAGTGAGGTCGTATCTAGTTGAAACTGATATCACGTACTGAGAACGGTAGTCGCTTAGCGGTGTCAAAGGTTTAAAATTGTAAGTGAAGGCATCGAGGAGTTACGGACGTTTCTGCAGCGTGTTTTGAAACACGAAGAGCAGAGACGCGGCGCCTGGCCCAGTAGCGTAGTTTGCATTGATATAGGAGCGTGTGGCGACGTAAAAAAAGACTAGTTTCCACAGTGGAATGAAAGGAGAGTAACGGAAAGTGTTTAATTTGTAACTACATAAGACGAAAAAGTAGCTTTTGCGCGAGTTTGTGTAATCCGTGTTTCTTTTCGGTTTGTATTTACGTCTTTGAGTGCGTTTTTGCCTGGGACAGTGAGGTCGTATCTAGTTGAAACTGATATCACGTACTGAGAACGGTAGTCGCTTAGCGGTGTCAAAGGTTTAAAATTGTAAGTGAAGGCATCGAGGAGTTACGGACGTTTCTGCAGCGTGTTTTGAAACACGAAGAGCAGAGACGCGGCGCCTGGCCCAGTAGCGTAGTTTGCATTGATATAGGAGCGTGTGGCGACGTAAAAAAATACTAGTTTCCACAGTGGAATGAAAGGAGAGTAACGGAAAGTGTTTAATTTGTAACTACATAAGACGAAAAAGTAGCTTTTGCGCGAGTTTGTGTAATCCGTGTTTCTTTTCGGTTTGTATTTACGTCTTTGAGTGCGTTTTTGCCTGGGACAGTGAGGTCGTATCTAGTTGAAACTGATATCACGTACTGAGAACGGTAGTCGCTTAGCGGTGTCAAAGGTTTAAAATTGTAAGTGAAGGCATCGAGGAGTTACGGACGTTTCTGCAGCGTGTTTTGAAACACGAAGAGCAGAGACGCGGCGCCTGGCCCAGTAGCGTAGTTTGCATTGATATAGGAGCGTGTGGCGACGTAAAAAAAGACTAGTTTCCACAGTGGAATGAAAGGAGAGTAACGGAAAGTGTTTAATTTGTAACTACATAAGACGAAAAAGTAGCTTTTGCGCGATTTTGTGTAATCCGTGTTTCTTTTCGGTTTGTATTTACGTCTTTGAGTGCGTTTTTGCCTGGGACAGTGAGGTCGTATCTAGTTGAAACTGATATCACGTACTGAGAACGGTAGTCGCTTAGCGGTGTCAAAGGTTTAAAATTGTAAGTGAAGGCATCGAGGAGTTACGGACGTTTCTGCAGCGTGTTTTGAAACACGAAGAGCAGAGACGCGGCGCCTGGCCCAGTAGCGTAGTTTGCATTGATATAGGAGCGTGTGGCGACGTAAAAAAAGACTAGTTTCCACAGTGGAATGAAAGGAGAGTAACGGAAAGTTTTTAATTTCTAACTACATCAGACGAAAAAGTAGCTTTTGCGCGATTTTGTGTAATTCGTGTTTCTTTTCGGTTTGTATTTACGTCTTTGAGTGCGTTTTTGCCTGGGACAGTGAGGTCGTATCTAGTTGAAACTGATATCACGTACTGAGAACGGTAGTCGTTTAGCGGTGTCAAAGGTTCAAAATTGTAAGTGAAGGCATCGAGGAGTTACGGACGTTTCTGCAGCGTGTTTTGAAACACGAAGAGCAGAGACGCGGCGCCTGGCCCAGTAGCGTAGTTTGCATTGATATAGGAGCGTGTGGCGACGTAAAAAAAGACTAGTTTCCACAGTGGAATGAAAGGAGAGTAACGGAAAGTGTTTAATTTGTAACTACATAAGACGAAAAAGTAGCTTTTGCGCGAGTTTGTGTAATCCGTGTTTCTTTTCGGTTTGTATTTACGTCTTTGAGTGCGTTTTTGCCTGGGACAGTGAGGTCGTATCTAGTTGAAACTGATATCACGTACTGAGAACGGTAGTCGCTTAGCGGTGTCAAAGGTTTAAAATTGTAAGTGAAGGCATCGAGGAGTTACGGACGTTTCTGCAGCGTGTTTTGAAACACGAAGAGCGGAGACGCGGCGCCTGGCCCAGTAGCGTAGTTTGCATTGATATAGGAGCGTGTGGCGACGTAAAAAAATACTAGTTTCCACAGTGGAATGAAAGGAGAGTAACGGAAAGTGTTTAATTTGTAACTACATAAGACGAAAAAGTAGCTTTTGCGCGAGTTTGTGTAATCCGTGTTTCTTTTCGGTTTGTATTTACGTCTTTGAGTGCGTTTTTGCCTGGGACAGTGAGGTCGTATCTAGTTGAAACTGATATCACGTACTGAGAACGGTAGTCGCTTAGCGGTGTCAAAGGTTTAAAATTGTAAGTGAAGGCATCGAGGAGTTACGGACGTTTCTGCAGCGTGTTTTGAAACACGAAGAGCAGAGACGCGGCGCCTGGCCCAGTAGCGTAGTTTGCATTGATATAGGAGCGTGTGGCGACGTAAAAAAAGACTAGTTTCCACAGTGGAATGAAAGGAGAGTAACGGAAAGTGTTTAATTTGTAACTACATAAGACGAAAAAGTAGCTTTTGCGCGAGTTTGTGTAATCCGTGTTTCTTTTCGGTTTGTATTTACGTCTTTGAGTGCGTTTTTGCCTGGGACAGTGAGGTCGTATCTAGTTGAAACTGATATCACGTACTGAGAACGGTAGTCGCTTAGCGGTGTCAAAGGTTTAAAATTGTAAGTGAAGGCATCGAGGAGTTACGGACGTTTCTGCAGCGTGTTTTGAAACACGAAGAGCAGAGACGCGGCGCCTGGCCCAGTATCGTAGTTTGCATTGATATAGGAGCGTGTGGCGACGTAAAAAAAGACTAGTTTCCACAGTGGAATGAAAGGAGAGTAACGGAAAGTGTTTAATTTGTAACTACATAAGACGAAAAAGTAGCTTTTGCGCGAGTTTGTGTAATCCGTGTTTCTTTTCGGTTTGTATTTACGTCTTTGAGTGCGTTTTTGCCTGGGACAGTGAGGTCGTATCTAGTTGAAACTGATATCACGTACTGAGAACGGTAGTCGCTTAGCGGTGTCAAAGGTTTAAAATTGTAAGTGAAGGCATCGAGAAGTTACGGACGTTTCTGCAGCGTGTTTTGAAACACGAAGAGCAGAGACGCGGCGCCTGGCCCAGTAGCGTAGTTTGCATTGATATAGGAGCGTGTGGCGACGTAAAAAAAGACTAGTTTCCACAGTGGAATGAAAGGAGAGTAACGGAAAGTGTTTAATTTGTAACTACATAAGACGAAAAAGTAGCTTTTGCGCGAGTTTGTGTAATCCGTGTTTCTTTTCGGTTTGTATTTACGTCTTTGAGTGCGTTTTTGCCTGGGACAGTGAGGTCGTATCTAGTTGAAACTGATATCACGTACTGAGAACGGTAGTCGCTTAGCGGTGTCAAAGGTTTAAAATTGTAAGGGAAGGCATCGAGGAGTTACGGACGTTTCTGCAGCGTGTTTTGAAACACGAAGAGCAGAGACGCGGCGCCTGGCCCAGTAGCGTAGTTTGCATTGATATAGGAGCGTGTGGCGACGTAAAAAAATACTAGTTTCCACAGTGGAATGAAAGGAGAGTAACGGAAAGTGTTTAATTTGTAACTACATAAGACGAAAAAGTAGCTTTTGCGCGAGTTTGTGTAATCCGTGTTTCTTTTCGGTTTGTATTTACGTCTTTGAGTGCGTTTTTGCCTGGGACAGTGAGGTCGTATCTAGTTGAAACTGATATCACGTACTGAGAACGGTAGTCGCTTAGCGGTGTCAAAGGTTTAAAATTGTAAGTGAAGGCATCGAGGAGTTACGGACGTTTCTGCAGCGTGTTTTGAAACACGAAGAGCAGAGACGCGGCGCCTGGTTCAGTAGCGTAGTTTGCATTGATATAGGAGCGTGTGGCGACGTAAAAAAAGACTAGTTTCCACAGTGGAATGAGAGGAGAGTAACGGAAAGTGTTTAATTTGTAACTACATAAGACGAAAAAGTAGCTTTTGCGCGAGTTTGTGTAATCCGTGTTTCTTTTCGGTTTGTATTTACGTCTTTGAGTGCGTTTTTGCCTGGGACAGTGAGGTCGTATCTAGTTGAAACTGATATCACGTACTGAGAACGGTAGTCGCTTAGCGGTGTCAAAGGTTTAAAATTGTAAGTGAAGGCATCGAGGAGTTACGGACGTTTCTGCAGCGTGTTTTGAAACACGAAGAGCAGAGACGCGGCGCCTGGCCCAGTAGCGTAGTTTGCATTGATATAGGAGCGTGTGGCGACGTAAAAAAAGACTAGTTTCCACAGTGGAATGAAAGGAGAGTAACGGAAAGTGTTTAATTTGTAACTACATAAGACGAAAAAGTAGCTTTTGCGCGAGTTTGTGTAATCCGTGTTTCTTTTCGGTTTGTATTTACGTCTTTGAGTGCGTTTTTGCCTGGGACACTCAGGTCGTATCTAGTTGAAACTGATATCACGTACTGAGAACGGTAGTCGCTTAGCGGTGTCAAAGGTTTAAAATTGTAAGTGAAGGCATCGAGGAGTTACGGACGTTTCTGCAGCGTGTTTTGAAACACGAAGAGCAGAGACGCGGCGCCTGGCCCAGTATCGTAGTTTGCATTGATATAGGAGCGTGTGGCGACGTAAAAAAAGACTAGTTTCCACAGTGGAATGAAAGGAGAGTAACGGAAAGTGTTTAATTTGTAACTACATAAGACGAAAAAGTAGCTTTTGCGCGAGTTTGTGTAATCCGTGTTTCTTTTCGGTTTGTATTTACGTCTTTGAGTGCGTTTTTGCCTGGGACAGTGAGGTCGTATCTAGTTGAAACTGATATCACGTACTGAGAACGGTAGTCGCTTAGCGGTGTCAAAGGTTTAAAATTGTAAGTGAAGGCATCGAGGAGTTACGGACGTTTCTGCAGCGTGTTTTGAAACACGAAGAGCAGAGACGCGGCGCCTGGCCCAGTAGCGTAGTTTGCATTGATATAGGAGCGTGTGGCGACGTAAAAAAAGACTAGTTTCCACAGTGGAATGAAAGGAGAGTAACGGAAAGTGTTTAATTTGTAACTACATAAGACGAAAAAGTAGCTTTTGCGCGATTTTGTGTAATCCGTGTTTCTTTTCGGTTTGTATTTACGTCTTTGAGTGCGTTTTTGCATGGGACAGTGAGGTCGTATCTAGTTGAAACTGATATCACGTACTGAGAACGGTAGTCGCTTAGCGGTGTCAAAGGTTTAAAATTGTAAGTGAAGGCATCGAGGAGTTACGGACGTTTCTGCAGCGTGTTTTGAAACACGAAGAGCAGAGACGCGGCGCCTGGCCCAGTAGCGTAGTTTGCATTGATATAGGAGCGTGTGGCGACGTAAAAAAATACTAGTTTCCACAGTGGAATGAAAGGAGAGTAACGGAAAGTTTTTAATTTCTAACTACATCAGACGAAAAAGTAGCTTTTGCGCGATTTTGTGTAATTCGTGTTTCTTTTCGGTTTGTATTTACGTCTTTGAGTGCGTTTTTGCCTGGGACAGTGAGGTCGTATCTAGTTGAAACTGATATCACGTACTGAGAACGGTATTCGTTTAGCGGTGTCAAAGGTTCAAAATTGTAAGTGAAGGCATCGAGGAGTTACGGACGTTTCTGCAGCGTGTTTTGAAACACGAAGAGCAGAGACGCGGCGCCTGGCCCAGTAGCGTAGTTTGCATTGATATAGGAGCGTGTGGCGACGTAAAAAAAGACTAGTTTCCACAGTGGAATGAAAGGAGAGTAACGGAAAGTGTTTAATTTGTAACTACATAAGACGAAAAAGTAGCTTTTGCGCGAGTTTGTGTAATCCGTGTTTCTTTTCGGTTTGTATTTACGTCTTTGAGTGCGTTTTTGCCTGGGACAGTGAGGTCGTATCTAGTTGAAACTGATATCACGTACTGAGAACGGTAGTCGCTTAGCGGTGTCAAAGGTTTAAAATTGTAAGTGAAGGCATCGAGGAGTTACGGACGTTTCTGCAGCGTGTTTTGAAACACGAAGAGCGGAGACGCGGCGCCTGGCCCAGTAGCGTAGTTTGCATTGATATAGGAGCGTGTGGCAACGTAAAAAAATACTAGTTTCCACAGTGGAATGAAAGGAGAGTAACGGAAAGTGTTTAATTTGTAACTACATAAGACGAAAAAGTAGCTTTTGCGCGAGTTTGTGTAATCCGTGTTTCTTTTCGGTTTGTATTTACGTCTTTGAGTGCGTTTTTGCCTGGGACAGTGAGGTCGTATCTAGTTGAAACTGATATCACGTACTGAGAACGGTAGTCGCTTAGCGGTGTCAAAGGTTTAAAATTGTAAGTGAAGGCATCGAGGAGTTACGGACGTTTCTGCAGCGTGTTTTGAAACACGAAGAGCAGAGACGCGGCGCCTGGCCCAGTAGCGTAGTTTGCATTGATATAGGAGCGTGTGGCGACGTAAAAAAAGACTAGTTTCCACAGTGGAATGAAAGGAGAGTAACGGAAAGTGTTTAATTTGTAACTACATAAGACGAAAAAGTAGCTTTTGCGCGAGTTTGTGTAATCCGTGTTTCTTTTCGGTTTGTATTTACGTCTTTGAGTGCGTTTTTGCCTGGGACAGTGAGGTCGTATCTAGTTGAAACTGATATCACGTACTGAGAACGGTAGTCGCTTAGCGGTGTCAAAGGTTTAAAATTGTAAGTGAAGGCATCGAGGAGTTACGGACGTTTCTGCAGCGTGTTTTGAAACACGAAGAGCGGAGACGCGGCGCCTGGCCCAGTAGCGTAGTTTGCATTGATATAGGAGCGTGTGGCGACGTAAAAAAAGACTAGTTTCCACAGTGGAATGAAAGGAGAGTAACGGAAAGTGTTTAATTTGTAACTACATAAGACGAAAAAGTAGCTTTTGCGCGAGTTTGTGTAATCCGTGTTTCTTTTCGGTTTGTATTTACGTCTTTGAGTGCGTTTTTGCCTGGGACAGTGAGGTCGTATCTAGTTGAAACTGATATCACGTACTGAGAACGGTAGTCGCTTAGCGGTGTCAAAGGTTTAAAATTGTAAGTGAAGGCATCGAGGAGTTACGGACGTTTCTGCAGCGTGTTTTGAAACACGAAGAGCAGAGACGCGGCGCCTGGCCCAGTAGCGTAGTTTGCATTGATATAGGAGCGTGTGGCGACGTAAAAAAAGACTAGTTTCCACAGTGGAATGAAAGGAGAGTAACGGAAAGTGTTTAATTTGTAACTACATAAGACGAAAAAGTAGCTTTTGCGCGAGTTTGTGTAATCCGTGTTTCTTTTCGGTTTGTATTTACGTCTTTGAGTGCGTTTTTGCCTGGGACAGTGAGGTCGTATCTAGTTGAAACTGATATCACGTACTGAGAACGGTAGTCGCTTAGCGGTGTCAAAGGTTTAAAATTGTAAGTGAAGGCATCGAGGAGTTACGGACGTTTCTGCAGCGTGTTTTGAAACACGAAGAGCAGAGACGCGGCGCCTGGCCCAGTAGCGTAGTTTGCATTGATATAGGAGCGTGTGGCGACGTAAAAAAATACTAGTTTCCACAGTGGAATGAAAGGAGAGTAACGGAAAGTGTTTAATTTGTAACTACATAAGACGAAAAAGTAGCTTTTGCGCGAGTTTGTGTAATCCGTGTTTCTTTTCGGTTTGTATTTACGTCTTTGAGTGCGTTTTTGCCTGGGACAGTGAGGTCGTATCTAGTTGAAACTGATATCACGTACTGAGAACGGTAGTCGCTTAGCGGTGTCAAAGGTTTAAAATTGTAAGTGAAGGCATCGAGGAGTTACGGACGTTTCTGCAGCGTGTTTTGAAACACGAAGAGCAGAGACGCGGCGCCTGGCCCAGTAGCGTAGTTTGCATTGATATAGGAGCGTGTGGCGACGTAAAAAAAGACTAGTTTCCACAGTGGAATGAAAGGAGAGTAACGGAAAGTGTTTAATTTGTAACTACATAAGACGAAAAAGTAGCTTTTGCGCGAGTTTGTGTAATCCGTGTTTCTTTTCGGTTTGTATTTACGTCTTTGAGTGCGTTTTTGCCTGGGACAGTGAGGTCGTATCTAGTTGAAACTGATATCACGTACTGAGAACGGTAGTCGCTTAGCGGTGTCAAAGGTTTAAAATTGTAAGTGAAGGCATCGAGGAGTTACGGACGTTTCTGCAGCGTGTTTTGAAACACGAAGAGCAGAGACGCGGCGCCTGGCCCAGTAGCGTAGTTTGCATTGATATAGGAGCGTGTGGCGACGTAAAAAAAGACTAGTTTCCACAGTGGAATGAAAGGAGAGTAACGGAAAGTGTTTAATTTGTAACTACATAAGACGAAAAAGTAGCTTTTGCGCGAGTTTGTGTAATCCGTGTTTCTTTTCGGTTTGTATTTACGTCTTTGAGTGCGTTTTTGCCTGGGACAGTGAGGTCGTATCTAGTTGAAACTGATATCACGTACTGAGAACGGTAGTCGCTTAGCGGTGTCAAAGGTTTAAAATTGTAAGTGAAGGCATCGAGGAGTTACGGACGTTTCTGCAGCGTGTTTTGAAACACGAAGAGCAGAGACGCGGCGCCTGGCCCAGTAGCGTAGTTTGCATTGATATAGGAGCGTGTGGCGACGTAAAAAAAGACTAGTTTCCACAGTGGAATGAAAGGAGAGTAACGGAAAGTGTTTAATTTGTAACTACATAAGACGAAAAAGTAGCTTTTGCGCGAGTTTGTGTAATCCGTGTTTCTTTTCGGTTTGTATTTACGTCTTTGAGTGCGTTTTTGCCTGGGACAGTGAGGTCGTATCTAGTTGAAACTGATATCACGTACTGAGAACGGTAGTCGCTTAGCGGTGTCAAAGGTTTAAAATTGTAAGTGAAGGCATCGAGGAGTTACGGACGTTTCTGCAGCGTGTTTTGAAACACGAAGAGCGGAGACGCGGCGCCTGGCCCAGTAGCGTAGTTTGCATTGATATAGGAGCGTGTGGCGACGTAAAAAAATACTAGTTTCCACAGTGGAATGAAAGGAGAGTAACGTAAAGTGTTTAATTTGTAACTACATAAGACGAAAAAGTAGCTTTTGCGCGAGTTTGTGTAATCCGTGTTTCTTTTCGGTTTGTATTTACGTCTTTGAGTGCGTTTTTGCCTGGGACAGTGAGGTCGTATCTAGTTGAAACTGATATCACGTACTGAGAACGGTAGTCGCTTAGCGGTGTCAAAGGTTTAAAATTGTAAGTGAAGGCATCGAGGAGTTACGGACGTTTCTGCAGCGTGTTTTGAAACACGAAGAGCAGAGACGCGGCGCCTGGCCCAGTAGCGTAGTTTGCATTGATATAGGAGCGTGTGGCGACGTAAAAAAAGACTAGTTTCCACAGTGGATTGAAAGGAGAGTAACGGAAAGTGTTTAATTTGTAACTACATAAGACGAAAAAGTAGCTTTTGCGCGAGTTTGTGTAATCCGTGTTTCTTTTCGGTTTGTATTTACGTCTTTGAGTGCGTTTTTGCCTGGGACACTCAGGTCGTATCTAGTTGAAACTGATATCACGTACTGAGAACGGTAGTCGCTTAGCGGTGTCAAAGGTTTAAAATTGTAAGTGAAGGCATCGAGGAGTTACGGACGTTTCTGCAGCGTGTTTTGAAACACGAAGAGCAGAGACGCGGCGCCTGGCCCAGTAGCGTAGTTTGCATTGATATAGGAGCGTGTGGCGACGTAAAAAAAGACTAGTTTCCACAGTGGAATGAAAGGAGAGTAACGGAAAGTGTTTAATTTGTAACTACATAAGACGAAAAAGTAGCTTTTGCGCGAGTTTGTGTAATCCGTGTTTCTTTTCGGTTTGTATTTACGTCTTTGAGTGCGTTTTTGCCTGGGACAGTGAGGTCGTATCTAGTTGAAACTGATATCACGTACTGAGAACGGTAGTCGCTTAGCGGTGTCAAAGGTTTAAAATTGTAAGTGAAGGCATCGAGGAGTTACGGACGTTTCTGCAGCGTGTTTTGAAACACGAAGAGCAGAGACGCGGCGCCTGGCCCAGTAGCGTAGTTTGCATTGATATAGGAGCGTGTGGCGACGTAAAAAAAGACTAGTTTCCACAGTGGAGTGAAAGGAGAGTAACGGAAAGTGTTTAATTTGTAACTACATAAGACGAAAAAGTAGCTTTTGCGCGATTTTGTGTAATCCGTGTTTCTTTTCGGTTTGTATTTACGTCTTTGAGTGCGTTTTTGCCTGGGACAGTGAGGTCGTATCTAGTTGAAACTGATATCACGTACTGAGAACGGTAGTCGCTTAGCGGTGTCAAAGGTTTAAAATTGTAAGTGAAGGCATCGAGGAGTTACGGACGTTTCTGCAGCGTGTTTTGAAACACGAAGAGCAGAGACGCGGCGCCTGGCCCAGTAGCGTAGTTTGCATTGATATAGGAGCGTGTGGCGACGTAAAAAAAGACTAGTTTCCACAGTGGAATGAAAGGAGAGTAACGGAAAGTGTTTAATTTGTAACTACATAAGACGAAAAAGTAGCTTTTGCGCGAGTTTGTGTAATCCGTGTTTCTTTTCGGTTTGTATTTACGTCTTTGAGTGCGTTTTTGCCTGGGACAGTGAGGTCGTATCTAGTTGAAACTGATATCACGTACTGAGAACGGTAGTCGCTTAGCGGTGTCAAAGGTTTAAAATTGTAAGTGAAGGCATCGAGGAGTTACGGACGTTTCTGCAGCGTGTTTTGAAACACGAAGAGCAGAGACGCGGCGCCTGGCCCAGTAGCGTAGTTTGCATTGATATAGGAGCGTGTGGCGACGTAAAAAAAGACTAGTTTCCACAGTGGAATGAAAGGAGAGTAACGGAAAGTGTTTAATTAGTAACTACATAAGACGAAAAAGTAGCTTTTGCGCGAGTTTGTGTAATCCGTGTTTCTTTTCGGTTTGTATTTACGTCTTTGAGTGCGTTTTTGCCTGGGACAGTGAGGTCGTATCTAGTTGAAACTGATATCACGTACTGAGAACGGTAGTCGCTTAGCGGTGTCAAAGGTTTAAAATTGTAAGTGAAGGCATCGAGGAGTTACGGACGTTTCTGCAGCGTGTTTTGAAACACGAAGAGCAGAGACGCGGCGCCTAGTTCAGTAGCGTAGTTTGCATTGATATAGGAGCGTGTGGCGACGTAAAAAAAGACTAGTTTCCACAGTGGAATGAAAGGAGAGTAACGGAAAGTGTTTAATTTGTAACTACATAAGACGAAAAAGTAGCTTTTGCGCGATTTTGTGTAATCCGTGTTTCTTTTCGGTTTGTATTTACGTCTTTGAGTGCGTTTTTGCCTGGGACAGTGAGGTCGTATCTAGTTGAAACTGATATCACGTACTGAGAACGGTAGTCGCTTAGCGGTGTCAAAGGTTTAAAATTGTAAGTGAAGGCATCGAGGAGTTACGGACGTTTCTGCAGCGTGTTTTGAAACACGAAGAGCAGAGACGCGGCGCCTGGCCCAGTAGCGTAGTTTGCATTGATATAGGAGCGTGTGGCGACGTAAAAAAAGACTAGTTTCCACAGTGAAATGAAAGGAGAGTAACGGAAAGTGTTTAATTTGTAACTACATAAGACGAAAAAGTAGCTTTTGCGCGAGTTTGTGTAATCCGTGTTTCTTTTCGGTTTGTATTTACGTCTTTGAGTGCGTTTTTGCCTGGGACACTCAGGTCGTATCTAGTTGAAACTGATATCACGTACTGAGAACGGTAGTCGCTTAGCGGTGTCAAAGGTTTAAAATTGTAAGTGAAGGCATCGAGGAGTTACGGACGTTTCTGCAGCGTGTTTTGAAACACGAAGAGCAGAGACGCGGCGCCTGGCCCAGTAGCGTAGTTTGCATTGATATAGGAGCGTGTGGCGACGTAAAAAAAGACTAGTTTCCACAGTGGAATGAAAGGAGAGTAACGGAAAGTGTTTAATTTGTAACTACATAAGACGAAAAAGTAGCTTTTGCGCGAGTTTGTGTAATCCGTGTTTCTTTTCGGTTTGTATTTACGTCTTTGAGTGCGTTTTTGCCTGGGACAGTGAGGTCGTATCTAGTTGAAACTGATATCACGTACTGAGAACGGTAGTCGCTTAGCGGTGTCAAAGGTTTAAAATTGTAAGTGAAGGCATCGAGGAGTTACGGACGTTTCTGCAGCGTGTTTTGAAACACGAAGAGCAGAGACGCGGCGCCTGGCCCAGTAGCGTAGTTTGCATTGATATAGGAGCGTGTGGCGACGTAAAAAAAGACTAGTTTCCACAGTGGAATGAAAGGAGAGTAACGGAAAGTGTTTAATTTGTAACTACATAAGACGAAAAAGTAGCTTTTGCGCGAGTTTGTGTAATCCGTGTTTCTTTTCGGTTTGTATTTACGTCTTTGAGTGCGTTTTTGCCTGGGACAGTGAGGTCGTATCTAGTTGAAACTGATATCACGTACTGAGAACGGTAGTCGCTTAGCGGTGTCAAAGGTTTAAAATTGTAAGTGAAGGCATCGAGGAGTTACGGACGTTTCTGCAGCGTGTTTTGAAACACGAAGAGCAGAGACGCGGCGCCTGGCCCAGTAGCGTAGTTTGCATTGATATAGGAGCGTGTGGCGACGTAAAAAAATACTAGTTTCCACAGTGGAATGAAAGGAGAGTAACGGAAAGTGTTTAATTTGTAACTACATAAGACGAAAAAGTAGCTTTTGCGCGAGTTTGTGTAATCCGTGTTTCTTTTCGGTTTGTATTTACGTCTTTGAGTGCGTTTTTGCCTGGGACAGTGAGGTCGTATCTAGTTGAAACTGATATCACGTACTGAGAACGGTAGTCGCTTAGCGGTGTCAAAGGTTTAAAATTGTAAGTGAAGGCATCGAGGAGTTACGGACGTTTCTGCAGCGTGTTTTGAAACACGAAGAGCAGAGACGCGGCGCCTGGCCCAGTAGCGTAGTTTGCATTGATATAGGAGCGTGTGGCGACGTAAAAAAAGACTAGTTTCCACAGTGGAATGAAAGGAGAGTAACGGAAAGTGTTTAATTTGTAACTACATAAGACGAAAAAGTAGCTTTTGCGCGAGTTTGTGTAATCCGTGTTTCTTTTCGGTTTGTATTTACGTCTTTGAGTGCGTTTTTGCCTGGGACAGTGAGGTCGTATCTAGTTGAAACTGATATCACGTACTGAGAACGGTAGTCGCTTAGCGGTGTCAAAGGTTTAAAATTGTAAGTGAAGGCATCGAGGAGTTACGGACGTTTCTGCAGCGTGTTTTGAAACACGAAGAGCAGAGACGCGGCGCCTGGCCCAGTAGCGTAGTTTGCATTGATATAGGAGCGTGTGGCGACGTAAAAAAAGACTAGTTTCCACAGTGGAATGAAAGGAGAGTAACGGAAAGTGTTTAATTTGTAACTACATAAGACGAAAAAGTAGCTTTTGCGCGAGTTTGTGTAATCCGTGTTTCTTTTCGGTTTGTATTTACGTCTTTGAGTGCGTTTTTGCCTGGGACAGTGAGGTCGTATCTAGTTGAAACTGATATCACGTACTGAGAACGGTAGTCGCTTAGCGGTGTCAAAGGTTTAAAATTGTAAGTGAAGGCATCGAGGAGTTACGGACGTTTCTGCAGCGTGTTTTGAAACACGAAGAGCAGAGACGCGGCGCCTGGCCCAGTAGCGTAGTTTGCATTGATATAGGAGCGTGTGGCGACGTAAAAAAAGACTAGTTTCCACAGTGGAATGAAAGGAGAGTAACGGAAAGTGTTTAATTTGTAACTACATAAGACGAAAAAGTAGCTTTTGCGCGAGTTTGTGTAATCCGTGTTTCTTTTCGGTTTGTATTTACGTCTTTGAGTGCGTTTTTGCCTGGGACAGTGAGGTCGTATCTAGTTGAAACTGATATCACGTACTGAGAACGGTAGTCGCTTAGCGGTGTCAAAGGTTTAAAATTGTAAGTGAAGGCATCGAGGAGTTACGGACGTTTCTGCAGCGTGTTTTGAAACACGAAGAGCAGAGACGCGGCGCCTGGCCCAGTAGCGTAGTTTGCATTGATATAGGAGCGTGTGGCGACGTAAAAAAATACTAGTTTCCACAGTGGAATGAAAGGAGAGTAACGGAAAGTGTTTAATTTGTAACTACATAAGACGAAAAAGTAGCTTTTGCGCGAGTTTGTGTAATCCGTGTTTCTTTTCGGTTTGTATTTACGTCTTTGAGTGCGTTTTTGCCTGGGACAGTGAGGTCGTATCTAGTTGAAACTGATATCACGTACTGAGAACGGTAGTCGCTTAGCGGTGTCAAAGGTTTAAAATTGTAAGTGAAGGCATCGAGGAGTTACGGACGTTTCTGCAGCGTGTTTTGAAACACGAAGAGCAGAGACGCGGCGCCTGGCCCAGTAGCGTAGTTTGCATTGATATAGGAGCGTGTGGCGACGTAAAAAAAGACTAGTTTCCACAGTGGAGTGAAAGGAGAGTAACGGAAAGTGTTTAATTTGTAACTACATAAGACGAAAAAGTAGCTTTTGCGCGATTTTGTGTAATCCGTGTTTCTTTTCGGTTTGTATTTACGTCTTTGAGTGCGTTTTTGCCTGGGACAGTGAGGTCGTATCTAGTTGAAACTGATATCACGTACTGAGAACGGTAGTCGCTTAGCGGTGTCAAAGGTTTAAAATTGTAAGTGAAGGCATCGAGGAGTTACGGACGTTTCTGCAGCGTGTTTTGAAACACGAAGAGCAGAGACGCGGCGCCTGGCCCAGTAGCGTAGTTTGCATTGATATAGGAGCGTGTGGCGACGTAAAAAAAGACTAGTTTCCACAGTGGAATGAAAGGAGAGTAACGGAAAGTGTTTAATTTGTAACTACATAAGACGAAAAAGTAGCTTTTGCGCGAGTTTGTGTAATCCGTGTTTCTTTTCGGTTTGTATTTACGTCTTTGAGTGCGTTTTTGCCTGGGACAGTGAGGTCGTATCTAGTTGAAACTGATATCACGTACTGAGAACGGTAGTCGCTTAGCGGTGTCAAAGGTTTAAAATTGTAAGTGAAGGCATCGAGGAGTTACGGACGTTTCTGCAGCGTGTTTTGAAACACGAAGAGCAGAGACGCGGCGCCTGGCCCAGTAGCGTAGTTTGCATTGATATAGGAGCGTGTGGCGACGTAAAAAAAGACTAGTTTCCACAGTGGAATGAAAGGAGAGTAACGGAAAGTGTTTAATTTGTAACTACATAAGACGAAAAAGTAGCTTTTGCGCGAGTTTGTGTAATCCGTGTTTCTTTTCGGTTTGTATTTACGTCTTTGAGTGCGTTTTTGCCTGGGACAGTGAGGTCGTATCTAGTTGAAACTGATATCACGTACTGAGAACGGTAGTCGCTTAGCGGTGTCAAAGGTTTAAAATTGTAAGTGAAGGCATCGAGGAGTTACGGACGTTTCTGCAGCGTGTTTTGAAACACGAAGAGCAGAGACGCGGCGCCTAGTTCAGTAGCGTAGTTTGCATTGATATAGGAGCGTGTGGCGACGTAAAAAAAGACTAGTTTCCACAGTGGAATGAAAGGAGAGTAACGGAAAGTGTTTAATTTGTAACTACATAAGACGAAAAAGTAGCTTTTGCGCGATTTTGTGTAATCCGTGTTTCTTTTCGGTTTGTATTTACGTCTTTGAGTGCGTTTTTGCCTGGGACAGTGAGGTCGTATCTAGTTGAAACTGATATCACGTACTGAGAACGGTAGTCGCTTAGCGGTGTCAAAGGTTTAAAATTGTAAGTGAAGGCATCGAGGAGTTACGGACGTTTCTGCAGCGTGTTTTGAAACACGAAGAGCAGAGACGCGGCGCCTGGCCCAGTAGCGTAGTTTGCATTGATATAGGAGCGTGTGGCGACGTAAAAAAAGACTAGTTTCCACAGTGAAATGAAAGGAGAGTAACGGAAAGTGTTTAATTTGTAACTACATAAGACGAAAAAGTAGCTTTTGCGCGAGTTTGTGTAATCCGTGTTTCTTTTCGGTTTGTATTTACGTCTTTGAGTGCGTTTTTGCCTGGGACAGTGAGGTCGTATCTAGTTGAAACTGATATCACGTACTGAGAACGGTAGTCGCTTAGCGGTGTCAAAGGTTTAAAATTGTAAGTGAAGGCATCGAGGAGTTACGGACGTTTCTGCAGCGTGTTTTGAAACACGAAGAGCAGAGACGCGGCGCCTGGCCCAGTAGCGTAGTTTGCATTGATATAGGAGCGTGTGGCGACGTAAAAAAAGACTAGTTTCCACAGTGGAATGAAAGGAGAGTAACGGAAAGTGTTTAATTTGTAACTACATAAGACGAAAAAGTAGCTTTTGCGCGAGTTTGTGTAATCCGTGTTTCTTTTCGGTTTGTATTTACGTCTTTGAGTGCGTTTTTGCCTGGGACAGTGAGGTCGTATCTAGTTGAAACTGATATCACGTACTGAGAACGGTAGTCGCTTAGCGGTGTCAAAGGTTTAAAATTGTAAGTGAAGGCATCGAGGAGTTACGGACGTTTCTGCAGCGTGTTTTGAAACACGAAGAGCAGAGACGCGGCGCCTGGCCCAGTAGCGTAGTTTGCATTGATATAGGAGCGTGTGGCGACGTAAAAAAAGACTAGTTTCCACAGTGGAATGAAAGGAGAGTAACGGAAAGTGTTTAATTTGTAACTACATAAGACGAAAAAGTAGCTTTTGCGCGAGTTTGTGTAATCCGTGTTTCTTTTCGGTTTGTATTTACGTCTTTGAGTGCGTTTTTGCCTGGGACAGTGAGGTCGTATCTAGTTGAAACTGATATCACGTACTGAGAACGGTAGTCGCTTAGCGGTGTCAAAGGTTTAAAATTGTAAGTGAAGGCATCGAGGAGTTACGGACGTTTCTGCAGCGTGTTTTGAAACACGAAGAGCAGAGACGCGGCGCCTGGCCCAGTAGCGTAGTTTGCATTGATATAGGAGCGTGTGGCGACGTAAAAAAAGACTAGTTTCCACAGTGGAATGAAAGGAGAGTAACGGAAAGTGTTTAATTTGTAACTACATAAGACGAAAAAGTAGCTTTTGCGCGAGTTTGTGTAATCCGTGTTTCTTTTCGGTTTGTATTTACGTCTTTGAGTGCGTTTTTGCCTGGGACAGTGAGGTCGTATCTAGTTGAAACTGATATCACGTACTGAGAACGGTAGTCGCTTAGCGGTGTCAAAGGTTTAAAATTGTAAGTGAAGGCATCGAGGAGTTACGGACGTTTCTGCAGCGTGTTTTGAAACACGAAGAGCAGAGACGCGGCGCCTGGCCCAGTAGCGTAGTTTGCATTGATATAGGAGCGTGTGGCGACGTAAAAAAATACTAGTTTCCACAGTGGAATGAAAGGAGAGTAACGGAAAGTGTTTAATTTGTAACTACATAAGACGAAAAAGTAGCTTTTGCGCGAGTTTGTGTAATCCGTGTTTCTTTTCGGTTTGTATTTACGTCTTTGAGTGCGTTTTTGCCTGGGACAGTGAGGTCGTATCTAGTTGAAACTGATATCACGTACTGAGAACGGTAGTCGCTTAGCGGTGTCAAAGGTTTAAAATTGTAAGTGAAGGCATCGAGGAGTTACGGACGTTTCTGCAGCGTGTTTTGAAACACGAAGAGCAGAGACGCGGCGCCTGGCCCAGTAGCGTAGTTTGCATTGATATAGGAGCGTGTGGCGACGTAAAAAAATACTAGTTTCCACAGTGGAATGAAAGGAGAGTAACGGAAAGTGTTTAATTTGTAACTACATAAGACGAAAAAGTAGCTTTTGCGCGAGTTTGTGTAATCCGTGTTTCTTTTCGGTTTGTATTTACGTCTTTGAGTGCGTTTTTGCCTGGGACAGTGAGGTCGTATCTAGTTGAAACTGATATCACGTACTGAGAACGGTAGTCGCTTAGCGGTGTCAAAGGTTTAAAATTGTAAGTGAAGGCATCGAGGAGTTACGGACGTTTCTGCAGCGTGTTTTGAAACACGAAGAGCAGAGACGCGGCGCCTGGCCCAGTAGCGTAGTTTGCATTGATATAGGAGCGTGTGGCGACGTAAAAAAAGACTAGTTTCCACAGTGGAATGAAAGGAGAGTAACGGAAAGTGTTTAATTTGTAACTACATAAGACGAAAAAGTAGCTTTTGCGCGAGTTTGTGTAATCCGTGTTTCTTTTCGGTTTGTATTTACGTCTTTGAGTGCGTTTTTGCCTGGGACAGTGAGGTCGTATCTAGTTGAAACTGATATCACGTACTGAGAACGGTAGTCGCTTAGCGGTGTCAAAGGTTTAAAATTGTAAGTGAAGGCATCGAGGAGTTACGGACGTTTCTGCAGCGTGTTTTGAAACACGAAGAGCAGAGACGCGGCGCCTGGCCCAGTAGCGTAGTTTGCATTGATATAGGAGCGTGTGGCGACGTAAAAAAAGACTAGTTTCCACAGTGGAATGAAAGGAGAGTAACGGAAAGTGTTTAATTTGTAACTACATAAGACGAAAAAGTAGCTTTTGCGCGAGTTTGTGTAATCCGTGTTTCTTTTCGGTTTGTATTTACGTCTTTGAGTGCGTTTTTGCCTGGGACAGTGAGGTCGTATCTAGTTGAAACTGATATCACGTACTGAGAACGGTAGTCGCTTAGCGGTGTCAAAGGTTTAAAATTGTAAGTGAAGGCATCGAGGAGTTACGGACGTTTCTGCAGCGTGTTTTGAAACACGAAGAGCAGAGACGCGGCGCCTGGCCCAGTAGCGTAGTTTGCATTGATATAGGAGCGTGTGGCGACGTAAAAAAAGACTAGTTTCCACAGTGGAATGAAAGGAGAGTAACGGAAAGTGTTTAATTTGTAACTACATAAGACGAAAAAGTAGCTTTTGCGCGAGTTTGTGTAATCCGTGTTTCTTTTCGGTTTGTATTTACGTCTTTGAGTGCGTTTTTGCCTGGGACAGTGAGGTCGTATCTAGTTGAAACTGATATCACGTACTGAGAACGGTAGTCGCTTAGCGGTGTCAAAGGTTTAAAATTGTAAGTGAAGGCATCGAGGAGTTACGGACGTTTCTGCAGCGTGTTTTGAAACACGAAGAGCAGAGACGCGGCGCCTGGCCCAGTAGCGTAGTTTGCATTGATATAGGAGCGTGTGGCGACGTAAAAAAAGACTAGTTTCCACAGTGGAATGAAAGGAGAGTAACGGAAAGTGTTTAATTTGTAACTACATAAGACGAAAAAGTAGCTTTTGCGCGAGTTTGTGTAATCCGTGTTTCTTTTCGGTTTGTATTTACGTCTTTGAGTGCGTTTTTGCCTGGGACAGTGAGGTCGTATCTAGTTGAAACTGATATCACGTACTGAGAACGGTAGTCGCTTAGCGGTGTCAAAGGTTTAAAATTGTAAGTGAAGGCATCGAGGAGTTACGGACGTTTCTGCAGCGTGTTTTGAAACACGAAGAGCAGAGACGCGGCGCCTGGCCCAGTATCGTAGTTTGCATTGATATAGGAGCGTGTGGCGACGTAAAAAAAGACTAGTTTCCACAGTGGAATGAAAGGAGAGTAACGGAAAGTGTTTAATTTGTAACTACATAAGACGAAAAAGTAGCTTTTGCGCGATTTTGTGTAATCCGTGTTTCTTTTCGGTTTGTATTTACGTCTTTGAGTGCGTTTTTGCCTGGGACAGTGAGGTCGTATCTAGTTGAAACTGATATCACGTACTGAGAACGGTAGTCGCTTAGCGGTGTCAAAGGTTTAAAATTGTAAGTGAAGGCATCGAGGAGTTACGGACGTTTCTGCAGCGTGTTTTGAAACACGAAGAGCAGAGACGCGGCGCCTGGCCCAGTAGCGTAGTTTGCATTGATATAGGAGCGTGTGGCGACGTAAAAAAAGACTAGTTTCCACAGTGGAATGAAAGGAGAGTAACGGAAAGTGTTTAATTTGTAACTACATAAGACGAAAAAGTAGCTTTTGCGCGAGTTTGTGTAATCCGTGTTTCTTTTCGGTTTGTATTTACGTCTTTGAGTGCGTTTTTGCCTGGGACAGTGAGGTCGTATCTAGTTGAAACTGATATCACGTACTGAGAACGGTAGTCGCTTAGCGGTGTCAAAGGTTTAAAATTGTAAGTGAAGGCATCGAGGAGTTACGGACGTTTCTGCAGCGTGTTTTGAAACACGAAGAGCAGAGACGCGGCGCCTGGCCCAGTAGCGTAGTTTGCATTGATATAGGAGCGTGTGGCGACGTAAAAAAAGACTAGTTTCCACAGTGGAATGAAAGGAGAGTAACGGAAAGTGTTTAATTTGTAACTACATAAGACGAAAAAGTAGCTTTTGCGCGAGTTTGTGTAATCCGTGTTTCTTTTCGGTTTGTATTTACGTCTTTGAGTGCGTTTTTGCCTGGGACACTCAGGTCGTATCTAGTTGAAACTGATATCACGTACTGAGAACGGTAGTCGCTTAGCGGTGTCAAAGGTTTAAAATTGTAAGTGAAGGCATCGAGGAGTTACGGACGTTTCTGCAGCGTGTTTTGAAACACGAAGAGCAGAGACGCGGCGCCTGGCCCAGTAGCGTAGTTTGCATTGATATAGGAGCGTGTGGCGACGTAAAAAAAGACTAGTTTCCACAGTGGAATGAAAGGAGAGTAACGGAAAGTGTTTAATTTGTAACTACATAAGACGAAAAAGTAGCTTTTGCGCGAGTTTGTGTAATCCGTGTTTCTTTTCGGTTTGTATTTACGTCTTTGAGTGCGTTTTTGCCTGGGACAGTGAGGTCGTATCTAGTTGAAACTGATATCACGTACTGAGAACGGTAGTCGCTTAGCGGTGTCAAAGGTTTAAAATTGTAAGTGAAGGCATCGAGGAGTTACGGACGTTTCTGCAGCGTGTTTTGAAACACGAAGAGCAGAGACGCGGCGCCTGGCCCAGTAGCGTAGTTTGCATTGATATAGGAGCGTGTGGCGACGTAAAAAAAGACTAGTTTCCACAGTGGAATGAAAGGAGAGTAACGGAAAGTGTTTAATTTGTAACTACATAAGACGAAAAAGTAGCTTTTGCGCGAGTTTGTGTAATCCGTGTTTCTTTTCGGTTTGTATTTACGTCTTTGAGTGCGTTTTTGCCTGGGACAGTGAGGTCGTATCTAGTTGAAACTGATATCACGTACTGAGAACGGTAGTCGCTTAGCGGTGTCAAAGGTTTAAAATTGTAAGTGAAGGCATCGAGGAGTTACGGACGTTTCTGCAGCGTGTTTTGAAACACGAAGAGCAGAGACGCGGCGCCTGGCCCAGTAGCGTAGTTTGCATTGATATAGGAGCGTGTGGCGACGTAAAAAAAGACTAGTTTCCACAGTGGAATGAAAGGAGAGTAACGGAAAGTGTTTAATTTGTAACTACATAAGACGAAAAAGTAGCTTTTGCGCGAGTTTGTGTAATCCGTGTTTCTTTTCGGTTTGTATTTACGTCTTTGAGTGCGTTTTTGCCTGGGACAGTGAGGTCGTATCTAGTTGAAACTGATATCACGTACTGAGAACGGTAGTCGCTTAGCGGTGTCAAAGGTTTAAAATTGTAAGTGAAGGCATCGAGGAGTTACGGACGTTTCTGCAGCGTGTTTTGAAACACGAAGAGCAGAGACGCGGCGCCTGGCCCAGTAGCGTAGTTTGCATTGATATAGGAGCGTGTGGCGACGTAAAAAAAGACTAGTTTCCACAGTGGAATGAAAGGAGAGTAACGGAAAGTGTTTAATTTGTAACTACATAAGACGAAAAAGTAGCTTTTGCGCGAGTTTGTGTAATCCGTGTTTCTTTTCGGTTTGTATTTACGTCTTTGAGTGCGTTTTTGCCTGGGACAGTGAGGTCGTATCTAGTTGAAACTGATATCACGTACTGAGAACGGTAGTCGCTTAGCGGTGTCAAAGGTTTAAAATTGTAAGTGAAGGCATCGAGGAGTTACGGACGTTTCTGCAGCGTGTTTTGAAACACGAAGAGCAGAGACGCGGCGCCTGGCCCAGTAGCGTAGTTTGCATTGATATAGGAGCGTGTGGCGACGTAAAAAAAGACTAGTTTCCACAGTGGAATGAAAGGAGAGTAACGGAAAGTGTTTAATTTGTAACTACATAAGACGAAAAAGTAGCTTTTGCGCGAGTTTGTGTAATCCGTGTTTCTTTTCGGTTTGTATTTACGTCTTTGAGTGCGTTTTTGCCTGGGACACTCAGGTCGTATCTAGTTGAAACTGATATCACGTACTGAGAACGGTAGTCGCTTAGCGGTGTCAAAGGTTTAAAATTGTAAGTGAAGGCATCGAGGAGTTACGGACGTTTCTGCAGCGTGTTTTGAAACACGAAGAGCAGAGACGCGGCGCCTGGCCCAGTAGCGTAGTTTGCATTGATATAGGAGCGTGTGGCGACGTAAAAAAAGACTAGTTTCCACAGTGGAATGAAAGGAGAGTAACGGAAAGTGTTTAATTTGTAACTACATAAGACGAAAAAGTAGCTTTTGCGCGAGTTTGTGTAATCCGTGTTTCTTTTCGGTTTGTATTTACGTCTTTGAGTGCGTTTTTGCCTGGGACACTCAGGTCGTATCTAGTTGAAACTGATATCACGTACTGAGAACGGTAGTCGCTTAGCGGTGTCAAAGGTTTAAAATTGTAAGTGAAGGCATCGAGGAGTTACGGACGTTTCTGCAGCGTGTTTTGAAACACGAAGAGCAGAGACGCGGCGCCTGGCCCAGTAGCGTAGTTTGCATTGATATAGGAGCGTGTGGCGACGTAAAAAAAGACTAGTTTCCACAGTGGAATGAAAGGAGAGTAACGGAAAGTGTTTAATTTGTAACTACATAAGACGAAAAAGTAGCTTTTGCGCGAGTTTGTGTAATCCGTGTTTCTTTTCGGTTTGTATTTACGTCTTTGAGTGCGTTTTTGCCTGGGACAGTGAGGTCGTATCTAGTTGAAACTGATATCACGTACTGAGAACGGTAGTCGCTTAGCGGTGTCAAAGGTTTAAAATTGTAAGTGAAGGCATCGAGGAGTTACGGACGTTTCTGCAGCGTGTTTTGAAACACGAAGAGCAGAGACGCGGCGCCTGGCCCAGTAGCGTAGTTTGCATTGATATAGGAGCGTGTGGCGACGTAAAAAAAGACTAGTTTCCACAGTGGAATGAAAGGAGAGTAACGGAAAGTGTTTAATTTGTAACTACATAAGACGAAAAAGTAGCTTTTGCGCGAGTTTGTGTAATCCGTGTTTCTTTTCGGTTTGTATTTACGTCTTTGAGTGCGTTTTTGCCTGGGACAGTGAGGTCGTATCTAGTTGAAACTGATATCACGTACTGAGAACGGTAGTCGCTTAGCGGTGTCAAAGGTTTAAAATTGTAAGTGAAGGCATCGAGGAGTTACGGACGTTTCTGCAGCGTGTTTTGAAACACGAAGAGCAGAGACGCGGCGCCTGGCCCAGTAGCGTAGTTTGCATTGATATAGGAGCGTGTGGCGACGTAAAAAAAGACTAGTTTCCACAGTGGAATGAAAGGAGAGTAACGGAAAGTGTTTAATTTGTAACTACATAAGACGAAAAAGTAGCTTTTGCGCGAGTTTGTGTAATCCGTGTTTCTTTTCGGTTTGTATTTACGTCTTTGAGTGCGTTTTTGCCTGGGACAGTGAGGTCGTATCTAGTTGAAACTGATATCACGTACTGAGAACGGTAGTCGCTTAGCGGTGTCAAAGGTTTAAAATTGTAAGTGAAGGCATCGAGGAGTTACGGACGTTTCTGCAGCGTGTTTTGAAACACGAAGAGCAGAGACGCGGCGCCTGGCCCAGTAGCGTAGTTTGCATTGATATAGGAGCGTGTGGCGACGTAAAAAAAGACTAGTTTCCACAGTGGAATGAAAGGAGAGTAACGGAAAGTGTTTAATTTGTAACTACATAAGACGAAAAAGTAGCTTTTGCGCGAGTTTGTGTAATCCGTGTTTCTTTTCGGTTTGTATTTACGTCTTTGAGTGCGTTTTTGCCTGGGACAGTGAGGTCGTATCTAGTTGAAACTGATATCACGTACTGAGAACGGTAGTCGCTTAGCGGTGTCAAAGGTTTAAAATTGTAAGTGAAGGCATCGAGGAGTTACGGACGTTTCTGCAGCGTGTTTTGAAACACGAAGAGCAGAGACGCGGCGCCTGGCCCAGTAGCGTAGTTTGCATTGATATAGGAGCGTGTGGCGACGTAAAAAAAGACTAGTTTCCACAGTGGAATGAAAGGAGAGTAACGGAAAGTGTTTAATTTGTAACTACATAAGACGAAAAAGTAGCTTTTGCGCGAGTTTGTGTAATCCGTGTTTCTTTTCGGTTTGTATTTACGTCTTTGAGTGCGTTTTTGCCTGGGACAGTGAGGTCGTATCTAGTTGAAACTGATATCACGTACTGAGAACGGTAGTCGCTTAGCGGTGTCAAAGGTTTAAAATTGTAAGTGAAGGCATCGAGGAGTTACGGACGTTTCTGCAGCGTGTTTTGAAACACGAAGAGCAGAGACGCGGCGCCTGGCCCAGTAGCGTAGTTTGCATTGATATAGGAGCGTGTGGCGACGTAAAAAAAGACTAGTTTCCACAGTGGAATGAAAGGAGAGTAACGGAAAGTGTTTAATTTGTAACTACATAAGACGAAAAAGTAGCTTTTGCGCGAGTTTGTGTAATCCGTGTTTCTTTTCGGTTTGTATTTACGTCTTTGAGTGCGTTTTTGCCTGGGACACTCAGGTCGTATCTAGTTGAAACTGATATCACGTACTGAGAACGGTAGTCGCTTAGCGGTGTCAAAGGTTTAAAATTGTAAGTGAAGGCATCGAGGAGTTACGGACGTTTCTGCAGCGTGTTTTGAAACACGAAGAGCAGAGACGCGGCGCCTGGCCCAGTAGCGTAGTTTGCATTGATATAGGAGCGTGTGGCGACGTAAAAAAAGACTAGTTTCCACAGTGGAATGAAAGGAGAGTAACGGAAAGTGTTTAATTTGTAACTACATAAGACGAAAAAGTAGCTTTTGCGCGAGTTTGTGTAATCCGTGTTTCTTTTCGGTTTGTATTTACGTCTTTGAGTGCGTTTTTGCCTGGGACAGTGAGGTCGTATCTAGTTGAAACTGATATCACGTACTGAGAACGGTAGTCGCTTAGCGGTGTCAAAGGTTTAAAATTGTAAGTGAAGGCATCGAGGAGTTACGGACGTTTCTGCAGCGTGTTTTGAAACACGAAGAGCAGAGACGCGGCGCCTGGCCCAGTAGCGTAGTTTGCATTGATATAGGAGCGTGTGGCGACGTAAAAAAAGACTAGTTTCCACAGTGGAATGAAAGGAGAGTAACGGAAAGTGTTTAATTTGTAACTACATAAGACGAAAAAGTAGCTTTTGCGCGAGTTTGTGTAATCCGTGTTTCTTTTCGGTTTGTATTTACGTCTTTGAGTGCGTTTTTGCCTGGGACAGTGAGGTCGTATCTAGTTGAAACTGATATCACGTACTGAGAACGGTAGTCGCTTAGCGGTGTCAAAGGTTTAAAATTGTAAGTGAAGGCATCGAGGAGTTACGGACGTTTCTGCAGCGTGTTTTGAAACACGAAGAGCAGAGACGCGGCGCCTGGCCCAGTAGCGTAGTTTGCATTGATATAGGAGCGTGTGGCGACGTAAAAAAAGACTAGTTTCCACAGTGGAATGAAAGGAGAGTAACGGAAAGTGTTTAATTTGTAACTACATAAGACGAAAAAGTAGCTTTTGCGCGAGTTTGTGTAATCCGTGTTTCTTTTCGGTTTGTATTTACGTCTTTGAGTGCGTTTTTGCCTGGGACAGTGAGGTCGTATCTAGTTGAAACTGATATCACGTACTGAGAACGGTAGTCGCTTAGCGGTGTCAAAGGTTTAAAATTGTAAGTGAAGGCATCGAGGAGTTACGGACGTTTCTGCAGCGTGTTTTGAAACACGAAGAGCAGAGACGCGGCGCCTGGCCCAGTAGCGTAGTTTGCATTGATATAGGAGCGTGTGGCGACGTAAAAAAAGACTAGTTTCCACAGTGGAATGAAAGGAGAGTAACGGAAAGTGTTTAATTTGTAACTACATAAGACGAAAAAGTAGCTTTTGCGCGAGTTTGTGTAATCCGTGTTTCTTTTCGGTTTGTATTTACGTCTTTGAGTGCGTTTTTGCCTGGGACAGTGAGGTCGTATCTAGTTGAAACTGATATCACGTACTGAGAACGGTAGTCGCTTAGCGGTGTCAAAGGTTTAAAATTGTAAGTGAAGGCATCGAGGAGTTACGGACGTTTCTGCAGCGTGTTTTGAAACACGAAGAGCAGAGACGCGGCGCCTGGCCCAGTAGCGTAGTTTGCATTGATATAGGAGCGTGTGGCGACGTAAAAAAAGACTAGTTTCCACAGTGGAATGAAAGGAGAGTAACGGAAAGTGTTTAATTTGTAACTACATAAGACGAAAAAGTAGCTTTTGCGCGAGTTTGTGTAATCCGTGTTTCTTTTCGGTTTGTATTTACGTCTTTGAGTGCGTTTTTGCCTGGGACAGTGAGGTCGTATCTAGTTGAAACTGATATCACGTACTGAGAACGGTAGTCGCTTAGCGGTGTCAAAGGTTTAAAATTGTAAGTGAAGGCATCGAGGAGTTACGGACGTTTCTGCAGCGTGTTTTGAAACACGAAGAGCAGAGACGCGGCGCCTGGCCCAGTAGCGTAGTTTGCATTGATATAGGAGCGTGTGGCGACGTAAAAAAAGACTAGTTTCCACAGTGGAATGAAAGGAGAGTAACGGAAAGTGTTTAATTTGTAACTACATAAGACGAAAAAGTAGCTTTTGCGCGATTTTGTGTAATCCGTGTTTCTTTTCGGTTTGTATTTACGTCTTTGAGTGCGTTTTTGCCTGGGACAGTGAGGTCGTATCTAGTTGAAACTGATATCACGTACTGAGAACGGTAGTCGCTTAGCGGTGTCAAAGGTTTAAAATTGTAAGTGAAGGCATCGAGGAGTTACGGACGTTTCTGCAGCGTGTTTTGAAACACGAAGAGCAGAGACGCGGCGCCTGGCCCAGTAGCGTAGTTTGCATTGATATAGGAGCGTGTGGCGACGTAAAAAAAGACTAGTTTCCACAGTGGAATGAAAGGAGAGTAACGGAAAGTGTTTAATTTGTAACTACATAAGACGAAAAAGTAGCTTTTGCGCGAGTTTGTGTAATCCGTGTTTCTTTTCGGTTTGTATTTACGTCTTTGAGTGCGTTTTTGCCTGGGACAGTGAGGTCGTATCTAGTTGAAACTGATATCACGTACTGAGAACGGTAGTCGCTTAGCGGTGTCAAAGGTTTAAAATTGTAAGTGAAGGCATCGAGGAGTTACGGACGTTTCTGCAGCGTGTTTTGAAACACGAAGAGCAGAGACGCGGCGCCTGGCCCAGTAGCGTAGTTTGCATTGATATAGGAGCGTGTGGCGACGTAAAAAAAGACTAGTTTCCACAGTGGAATGAAAGGAGAGTAACGGAAAGTGTTTAATTTGTAACTACATAAGACGAAAAAGTAGCTTTTGCGCGAGTTTGTGTAATCCGTGTTTCTTTTCGGTTTGTATTTACGTCTTTGAGTGCGTTTTTGCCTGGGACAGTGAGGTCGTATCTAGTTGAAACTGATATCACGTACTGAGAACGGTAGTCGCTTAGCGGTGTCAAAGGTTTAAAATTGTAAGTGAAGGCATCGAGGAGTTACGGACGTTTCTGCAGCGTGTTTTGAAACACGAAGAGCAGAGACGCGGCGCCTGGCCCAGTAGCGTAGTTTGCATTGATATAGGAGCGTGTGGCGACGTAAAAAAAGACTAGTTTCCACAGTGGAATGAAAGGAGAGTAACGGAAAGTGTTTAATTTGTAACTACATAAGACGAAAAAGTAGCTTTTGCGCGAGTTTGTGTAATCCGTGTTTCTTTTCGGTTTGTATTTACGTCTTTGAGTGCGTTTTTGCCTGGGACAGTGAGGTCGTATCTAATTGAAACTGATATCACGTACTGAGAACGGTAGTCGCTTAGCGGTGTCAAAGGTTTAAAATTGTAAGTGAAGGCATCGAGGAGTTACGGACGTTTCTGCAGCGTGTTTTGAAACACGAAGAGCAGAGACGCGGCGCCTGGCCCAGTAGCGTAGTTTGCATTGATATAGGAGCGTGTGGCGACGTAAAAAAAGACTAGTTTCCACAGTGGAATGAAAGGAGAGTAACGGAAAGTGTTTAATTTGTAACTACATAAGACGAAAAAGTAGCTTTTGCGCGATTTTGTGTAATCCGTGTTTCTTTTCGGTTTGTATTTACGTCTTTGAGTGCGTTTTTGCCTGGGACAGTGAGGTCGTATCTAGTTGAAACTGATATCACGTACTGAGAACGGTAGTCGCTTAGCGGTGTCAAAGGTTTAAAATTGTAAGTGAAGGCATCGAGGAGTTACGGACGTTTCTGCAGCGTGTTTTGAAACACGAAGAGCAGAGACGCGGCGCCTGGCCCAGTAGCGTAGTTTGCATTGATATAGGAGCGTGTGGCGACGTAAAAAAAGACTAGTTTCCACAGTGGAATGAAAGGAGAGTAACGGAAAGTGTTTAATTTGTAACTACATAAGACGAAAAAGTAGCTTTTGCGCGATTTTGTGTAATCCGTGTTTCTTTTCGGTTTGTATTTACGTCTTTGAGCGCGTTTTTGCCTGGGACAGTGAGGTCGTATCTAGTAGAAACTGATATCACGTACTGAGAACGGTAGTCGCTTAGCGGTGTCAAAGGTTTAAAATTGTAAGTGAAGGCATCGAGGAGTTACGGACGTTTCTGCAGCGTGTTTTGAAACACGAAGAGCGGAGACGCGGCGCCTGGCCCAGTAGCGTAGTTTGCATTGATATAGGAGCGTGTGGCGACGTAAAAAAAGACTAGTTTCCACAGTGGAATGAAAGGAGAGTAACGGAAAGTGTTTAATTTGTAACTACATAAGACGAAAAAGTAGCTTTTGCGCGAGTTTGTGTAATCCGTGTTTCTTTTCGGTTTGTATTTACGTCTTTGAGTGCGTTTTTGCCTGGGACAGTGAGGTCGTATCTAGTTGAAACTGATATCACGTACTGAGAACGGTAGTCGCTTAGCGGTGTCAAAGGTTTAAAATTGTAAGTGAAGGCATCGAGGAGTTACGGACGTTTCTGCAGCGTGTTTTGAAACACGAAGAGCAGAGACGCGGCGCCTGGCCCAGTAGCGTAGTTTGCATTGATATAGGAGCGTGTGGCGACGTAAAAAAAGACTAGTTTCCACAGTGGAATGAAAGGAGAGTAACGGAAAGTGTTTAATTTGTAACTACATAAGACGAAAAAGTAGCTTTTGCGCGAGTTTGTGTAATCCGTGTTTCTTTTCGGTTTGTATTTACGTCTTTGAGTGCGTTTTTGCCTGGGACAGTGAGGTCGTATCTAGTTGAAACTGATATCACGTACTGAGAACGGTAGTCGCTTAGCGGTGTCAAAGGTTTAAAATTGTAAGTGAAGGCATCGAGGAGTTACGGACGTTTCTGCAGCGTGTTTTGAAACACGAAGAGCAGAGACGCGGCGCCTGGCCCAGTAGCGTAGTTTGCATTGATATAGGAGCGTGTGGCGACGTAAAAAAAGACTAGTTTCCACAGTGGAATGAAAGGAGAGTAACGGAAAGTGTTTAATTTGTAACTACATAAGACGAAAAAGTAGCTTTTGCGCGATTTTGTGTAATCCGTGTTTCTTTTCGGTTTGTATTTACGTCTTTGAGTGCGTTTTTGCCTGGGACAGTGAGGTCGTATCTAGTTGAAACTGATATCACGTACTGAGAACGGTAGTCGCTTAGCGGTGTCAAAGGTTTAAAATTGTAAGTGAAGGCATCGAGGAGTTACGGACGTTTCTGCAGCGTGTTTTGAAACACGAAGAGCAGAGACGCGGCGCCTGGCCCAGTAGCGTAGTTTGCATTGATATAGGAGCGTGTGGCGACGTAAAAAAAGACTAGTTTTCACAGTGGAATGAAAGGAGAGTAACGGAAAGTGTTTAATTTGTAACTACATAAGACGAAAAAGTAGCTTTTGCGCGAGTTTGTGTAATCCGTGTTTCTTTTCGGTTTGTATTTACGTCTTTGAGTGCGTTTTTGCCTGGGACAGTGAGGTCGTATCTAGTTGAAACTGATATCACGTACTGAGAACGGTAGTCGCTTAGCGGTGTCAAAGGTTTAAAATTGTAAGTGAAGGCATCGAGGAGTTACGGACGTTTCTGCAGCTTGTTTTGAAACACGAAGAGCAGAGACGCGGCGCCTGGCCCAGTAGCGTAGTTTGCATTGATATAGGAGCGTGTGGCGACGTAAAAAAAGACTAGTTTCCACAGTGGAATGAAAGGAGAGTAACGGAAAGTGTTTAATTTGTAACTACATAAGACGAAAAAGTAGCTTTTGCGCGAGTTTGTGTAATCCGTGTTTCTTTTCGGTTTGTATTTACGTCTTTGAGTGCGTTTTTGCCTGGGACAGTGAGGTCGTATCTAGTTGAAACTGATATCACGTACTGAGAACGGTAGTCGCTTAGCGGTGTCAAAGGTTTAAAATTGTAAGTGAAGGCATCGAGGAGTTACGGACGTTTCTGCAGCGTGTTTTGAAACACGAAGAGCAGAGACGCGGCGCCTGGCCCAGTAGCGTAGTTTGCATTGATATAGGAGCGTGTGGCGACGTAAAAAAAGACTAGTTTCCACAGTGGAATGAAAGGAGAGTAACGGAAAGTGTTTAATTTGTAACTACATAAGACGAAAAAGTAGCTTTTGCGCGAGTTTGTGTAATCCGTGTTTCTTTTCGGTTTGTATTTACGTCTTTGAGTGCGTTTTTGCCTGGGACAGTGAGGTCGTATCTAGTTGAAACTGATATCACGTACTGAGAACGGTAGTCGCTTAGCGGTGTCAAAGGTTTAAAATTGTAAGTGAAGGCATCGAGGAGTTACGGACGTTTCTGCAGCGTGTTTTGAAACACGAAGAGCAGAGACGCGGCGCCTGGCCCAGTAGCGTAGTTTGCATTGATATAGGAGCGTGTGGCGATGTAAAAAAAGACTAGTTTCCACAGTGGAATGAAAGGAGTGTAACGGAAAGTGTTTAATTTGTAACTACATAAGACGAAAAAGTAGCTTTTGCGCGAGTTTGTGTAATCCGTGTTTCTTTTCGGTTTGTATTTACGTCTTTGAGTGCGTTTTTGCCTGGGACAGTGAGGTCGTATCTAGTTGAAACTGATATCACGTACTGAGAACGGTAGTCGCTTAGCGGTGTCAAAGGTTTAAAATTGTAAGTGAAGGCATCGAGGAGTTACGGACGTTTCTGCAGCGTGTTTTGAAACACGAAGAGCAGAGACGCGGCGCCTGGCCCAGTAGCGTAGTTTGCATTGATATAGGAGCGTGTGGCGACGTAAAAAAAGACTAGTTTCCACAGTGGAATGAAAGGAGAGTAACGGAAAGTGTTTAATTTGTAACTACATAAGACGAAAAAGTAGCTTTTGCGCGAGTTTGTGTAATCCGTGTTTCTTTTCGGTTTGTATTTACGTCTTTGAGTGCGTTTTTGCCTGGGACAGTGAGGTCGTATCTAGTTGAAACTGATATCACGTACTGAGAACGGTAGTCGCTTAGCGGTGTCAAAGGTTTAAAATTGTAAGTGAAGGCATCGAGGAGTTACGGACGTTTCTGCAGCGTGTTTTGAAACACGAAGAGCAGAGACGCGGCGCCTGGCCCAGTAGCGTAGTTTGCATTGATATAGGAGCGTGTGGCGACGTAAAAAAAGACTAGTTTCCACAGTGGAATGAAAGGAGAGTAACAGAAAGTGTTTAATTTGTAACTACATAAGACGAAAAAGTAGCTTTTGCGCGAGTTTGTGTAATCCGTGTTTCTTTTCGGTTTGTATTTACGTCTTTGAGTGCGTTTTTGCCTGGGACAGTGAGGTCGTATCTAGTTGAAACTGATATCACGTACTGAGAACGGTAGTCGCTTAGCGGTGTCAAAGGTTTAAAATTGTAAGTGAAGGCATCGAGGAGTTACGGACGTTTCTGCAGCGTGTTTTGAAACACGAAGAGCAGAGACGCGGCGCCTGGCCCAGTAGCGTAGTTTGCATTGATATAGGAGCGTGTGGCGATGTAAAAAAAGACTAGTTTCCACAGTGGAATGAAAGGAGTGTAACGGAAAGTGTTTAATTTGTAACTACATAAGACGAAAAAGTAGCTTTTGCGCGAGTTTGTGTAATCCGTGTTTCTTTTCGGTTTGTATTTACGTCTTTGAGTGCGTTTTTGCCTGGGACAGTGAGGTCGTATCTAGTTGAAACTGATATCACGTACTGAGAACGGTAGTCGCTTAGCGGTGTCAAAGGTTTAAAATTGTAAGTGAAGGCATCGAGGAGTTACGGACGTTTCTGCAGCGTGTTTTGAAACACGAAGAGCAGAGACGCGGCGCCTGGCCCAGTAGCGTAGTTTGCATTGATATAGGAGCGTGTGGCGACGTAAAAAAAGACTAGTTTCCACAGTGGAATGAAAGGAGAGTAACGGAAAGTGTTTAATTTGTAACTACATAAGACGAAAAAGTAGCTTTTGCGCGAGTTTGTGTAATCCGTGTTTCTTTTCGGTTTGTATTTACGTCTTTGAGTGCGTTTTTGCCTGGGACAGTGAGGTCGTATCTAGTTGAAACTGATATCACGTACTGAGAACGGTAGTCGCTTAGCGGTGTCAAAGGTTTAAAATTGTAAGTGAAGGCATCGAGGAGTTACGGACGTTTCTGCAGCGTGTTTTGAAACACGAAGAGCAGAGACGCGGCGCCTGGCCCAGTAGCGTAGTTTGCATTGATATAGGAGCGTGTGGCGACGTAAAAAAAGACTAGTTTCCACAGTGGAATGAAAGGAGAGTAACAGAAAGTGTTTAATTTGTAACTACATAAGACGAAAAAGTAGCTTTTGCGCGAGTTTGTGTAATCCGTGTTTCTTTTCGGTTTGTATTTACGTCTTTGAGTGCGTTTTTGCATGGGACAGTGAGGTCGTATCTAGTTGAAACTGATATCACGTACTGAGAACGGTAGTCCCTTAGCGGTGTCAAAGGTTTAAAATTGTAAGTGAAGGCATCGAGGAGTTACGGACGTTTCTGCAGCGTGTTTTGAAACACGAAGAGCAGAGACGCGGCGCCTGGCCCAGTAGCGTAGTTTGCATTGATATAGGAGCGTGTGGCGACGTAAAAAAAGACTAGTTTCCACAGTGGAATGAAAGGAGAGTAACGGAAAGTGTTTAATTTGTAACTACATAAGACGAAAAAGTAGCTTTTGCGCGATTTAGTGTAATCCGTGTTTCTTTTCGGTTTGTATTTACGTCTTTGAGTGCGTTTTTGCCTGGGACAGTGAGGTCGTATCTAGTTGAAACTGATATCACGTACTGAGAACGGTAGTCGCTTAGCGGTGTCAAAGGTTTAAAATTGTAAGTGAATTCATCGAGGAGTTACGGACGTTTCTGCAGCGTGTTTTGAAACACGAAGAGCAGAGACGCGGCGCCTGGCCCAGTATCGTAGTTTGCATTGATATAGGAGCGTGTGGCGACGTAAAAAAAGACTAGTTTCCACAGTGGAATGAAAGGAGAGTAAAGGAAAGTGTTTAATTTGTAACTACATAAGACGAAAAAGTAGCTTTTGCGCGAGTTTGTGTAATCCGTGTTTCTTTTCGGTTTGTATTTACGTCTTTGAGTGCGTTTTTGCCTGGGACAGTGAGGTCGTATCTAGTTGAAACTGATATCACGTACTGAGAACGGTAGTCGCTTAGCGGTGTCAAAGGTTTAAAATTGTAAGTGAAGGCATCGAGGAGTTACGGACGTTTCTGCAGCGTGTTTTGAAACACGAAGAGCAGAGACGCGGCGCCTGGCCCAGTAGCGTAGTTTGCATTGATATAGGAGCGTGTGGCGACGTAAAAAAAGACTAGTTTCCACAGTGGAATGAAAGGAGAGTAACGGAAAGTGTTTAATTTGTAACTACATAAGACGAAAAAGTAGCTTTTGCGCGAGTTTGTGTAATCCGTGTTTCTTTTCGGTTTGTATTTACGTCTTTGAGTGCGTTTTTGCCTGGGACAGTGAGGTCGTATCTAGTTGAAACTGATATCACGTACTGAGAACGGTAGTCGCTTAGCGGTGTCAAAGGTTTAAAATTGTAAGTGAAGGCATCGAGGAGTTACGGACGTTTCTGCAGCGTGTTTTGAAACACGAAGAGCAGAGACGCGGCGCCTGGCCCAGTAGCGTAGTTTGCATTGATATAGGAGCGTGTGGCGACGTAAAAAAAGACTAGTTTCCACAGTGGAATGAAAGGAGAGTAACGGAAAGTGTTTAATTTGTAACTACATAAGACGAAAAAGTAGCTTTTGCGCGAGTTTGTGTAATCCGTGTTTCTTTTCGGTTTGTATTTACGTCTTTGAGTGCGTTTTTGCCTGGGACAGTGAGGTCGTATCTAGTTGAAACTGATATCACGTACTGAGAACGGTAGTCGCTTAGCGGTGTCAAAGGTTTAAAATTGTAAGTGAAGGCATCGAGGAGTTACGGACGTTTCTGCAGCGTGTTTTGAAACACGAAGAGCAGAGACGCGGCGCCTGGCCCAGTAGCGTAGTTTGCATTGATATAGGAGCGTGTGGCGACGTAAAAAAAGACTAGTTTCCACAGTGGAATGAAAGGAGAGTAACGGAAAGTGTTTAATTTGTAACTACATAAGACAAAAAAGTAGCTTTTGCGCGAGTTTGTGTAATCCGTGTTTCTTTTCGGTTTGTATTTACGTCTTTGAGTGCGTTTTTGCCTGGGACAGTGAGGTCGTATCTAGTTGAAACTGATATCACGTACTGAGAACGGTAGTCGCTTAGCGGTGTCAAAGGTTTAAAATTGTAAGTGAAGGCATCGAGGAGTTACGGACGTTTCTGCAGCGTGTTTTGAAACACGAAGAGCAGAGACGCGGCGCCTGGCCCAGTATCGTAGTTTGCATTGATATAGGAGCGTGTGGCGACGTAAAAAAAGACTAGTTTCCACAGTGGAATGAAAGGAGAGTAACGGAAAGTGTTTAATTTGTAACTACATAAGACGAAAAAGTAGCTTTTGCGCGAGTTTGTGTAATCCGTGTTTCTTTTCGGTTTGTATTTACGTCTTTGAGTGCGTTTTTGCCTGGGACAGTGAGGTCGTATCTAGTTGAAACTGATATCACGTACTGAGAACGGTAGTCGCTTAGCGGTGTCAAAGGTTTAAAATTGTAAGTGAAGGCATCGAGGAGTTACGGACGTTTCTGCAGCGTGTTTTGAAACACGAAGAGCAGAGACGCGGCGCCTGGCCCAGTAGCGTAGTTTGCATTGATATAGGAGCGTGTGGCGACGTAAAAAAAGACTAGTTTCCACAGTGGAATGAAAGGAGAGTAACGGAAAGTGTTTAATTTGTAACTACATAAGACGAAAAAGTAGCTTTTGCGCGATTTTGTGTAATCCGTGTTTCTTTTCGGTTTGTATTTACGTCTTTGAGTGCGTTTTTGCCTGGGACAGTGAGGTCGTATCTAGTAGAAACTGATATCACGTACTGAGAACGGTAGTCGCTTAGCGGTGTCAAAGGTTTAAAATTGTAAGTGAAGGCATCGAGGAGTTACGGACGTTTCTGCAGCGTGTTTTGAAACACGAAGAGCAGAGACGCGGCGCCTGGCCCAGTAGCGTAGTTTGCATTGATATAGGAGCGTGTGGCGACGTAAAAAAAGACTAGTTTCCACAGTGGAATGAAAGGAGAGTAACGGAAAGTGTTTAATTTGTAACTACATGAGACGAAAAAGTAGCTTTTGCGCGAGTTTGTGTAATCCGTGTTTCTTTTCGGTTTGTATTTACGTCTTTGAGTGCGTTTTTGCCTGGGACAGTGAGGTCGTATCTAGTTGAAACTGATATCACGTACTGAGAACGGTAGTCGCTTAGCGGTGTCAAAGGTTTAAAATTGTAAGTGAAGGCATCGAGGAGTTACGGACGTTTCTGCAGCGTGTTTTGAAACACGAAGAGCAGAGACGCGGCGCCTGGCCCAGTAGCGTAGTTTGCATTGATATAGGAGCGTGTGGCGACGTAAAAAAAGACTAGTTTCCACAGTGGAATGAAAGGAGAGTAACGGAAAGTGTTTAATTTGTAACTACATAAGACGAAAAAGTAGCTTTTGCGCGAGTTTGTGTAATCCGTGTTTCTTTTCGGTTTGTATTTACGTCTTTGAGTGCGTTTTTGCCTGGGACAGTGAGGTCGTATCTAGTTGAAACTGATATCACGTACTGAGAACGGTAGTCGCTTAGCGGTGTCAAAGGTTTAAAATTGTAAGTGAAGGCATCGAGGAGTTACGGACGTTTCTGCAGCGTGTTTTGAAACACGAAGAGCAGAGACGCGGCGCCTGGCCCAGTAGCGTAGTTTGCATTGATATAGGAGCGTGTGGCGACGTAAAAAAAGACTAGTTTCCACAGTGGAATGAAAGGAGAGTAACGGAAAGTGTTTAATTTGTAACTACATAAGACGAAAAAGTAGCTTTTGCGCGAGTTTGTGTAATCCGTGTTTCTTTTCGGTTTGTATTTACGTCTTTGAGTGCGTTTTTGCCTGGGACAGTGAGGTCGTATCTAGTTGAAACTGATATCACGTACTGAGAACGGTAGTCGCTTAGCGGTGTCAAAGGTTTAAAATTGTAAGTGAAGGCATCGAGGAGTTACGGACGTTTCTGCAGCGTGTTTTGAAACACGAAGAGCAGAGACGCGGCGCCTGGCCCAGTAGCGTAGTTTGCATTGATATAGGAGCGTGTGGCGACGTAAAAAAAGACTAGTTTCCACAGTGGAATGAAAGGAGAGTAACGGAAAGTGTTTAATTTGTAACTACATAAGACAAAAAAGTAGCTTTTGCGCGAGTTTGTGTAATCCGTGTTTCTTTTCGGTTTGTATTTACGTCTTTGAGTGCGTTTTTGCCTGGGACAGTGAGGTCGTATCTAGTTGAAACTGATATCACGTACTGAGAACGGTAGTCGCTTAGCGGTGTCAAAGGTTTAAAATTGTAAGTGAAGGCATCGAGGAGTTACGGACGTTTCTGCAGCGTGTTTTGAAACACGAAGAGCAGAGACGCGGCGCCTGGCCCAGTATCGTAGTTTGCATTGATATAGGAGCGTGTGGCGACGTAAAAAAAGACTAGTTTCCACAGTGGAATGAAAGGAGAGTAACGGAAAGTGTTTAATTTGTAACTACATAAGACGAAAAAGTAGCTTTTGCGCGAGTTTGTGTAATCCGTGTTTCTTTTCGGTTTGTATTTACGTCTTTGAGTGCGTTTTTGCCTGGGACAGTGAGGTCGTATCTAGTTGAAACTGATATCACGTACTGAGAACGGTAGTCGCTTAGCGGTGTCAAAGGTTTAAAATTGTAAGTGAAGGCATCGAGGAGTTACGGACGTTTCTGCAGCGTGTTTTGAAACACGAAGAGCAGAGACGCGGCGCCTGGCCCAGTAGCGTAGTTTGCATTGATATAGGAGCGTGTGGCGACGTAAAAAAAGACTAGTTTCCACAGTGGAATGAAAGGAGAGTAACGGAAAGTGTTTAATTTGTAACTACATAAGACGAAAAAGTAGCTTTTGCGCGATTTTGTGTAATCCGTGTTTCTTTTCGGTTTGTATTTACGTCTTTGAGTGCGTTTTTGCCTGGGACAGTGAGGTCGTATCTAGTAGAAACTGATATCACGTACTGAGAACGGTAGTCGCTTAGCGGTGTCAAAGGTTTAAAATTGTAAGTGAAGGCATCGAGGAGTTACGGACGTTTCTGCAGCGTGTTTTGAAACACGAAGAGCAGAGACGCGGCGCCTGGCCCAGTAGCGTAGTTTGCATTGATATAGGAGCGTGTGGCGACGTAAAAAAAGACTAGTTTCCACAGTGGAATGAAAGGAGAGTAACGGAAAGTGTTTAATTTGTAACTACATGAGACGAAAAAGTAGCTTTTGCGCGAGTTTGTGTAATCCGTGTTTCTTTTCGGTTTGTATTTACGTCTTTGAGTGCGTTTTTGCCTGGGACAGTGAGGTCGTATCTAGTTGAAACTGATATCACGTACTGAGAACGGTAGTCGCTTAGCGGTGTCAAAGGTTTAAAATTGTAAGTGAAGGCATCGAGGAGTTACGGACGTTTCTGCAGCGTGTTTTGAAACACGAAGAGCAGAGACGCGGCGCCTGGCCCAGTAGCGTAGTTTGCATTGATATAGGAGCGTGTGGCGACGTAAAAAAAGACTAGTTTCCACAGTGGAATGAAAGGAGAGTAACGGAAAGTGTTTAATTTGTAACTACATAAGACGAAAAAGTAGCTTTTGCGCGAGTTTGTGTAATCCGTGTTTCTTTTCGGTTTGTATTTACGTCTTTGAGTGCGTTTTTGCCTGGGACAGTGAGGTCGTATCTAGTTGAAACTGATATCACGTACTGAGAACGGTAGTCGCTTAGCGGTGTCAAAGGTTTAAAATTGTAAGTGAAGGCATCGAGGAGTTACGGACGTTTCTGCAGCGTGTTTTGAAACACGAAGAGCAGAGACGCGGCGCCTGGCCCAGTAGCGTAGTTTGCATTGATATAGGAGCGTGTGGCGACTTAAAAAAAGACTAGTTTCCACAGTGGAATGAAAGGAGAGTAACGGAAAGTGTTTAATTTGTAACTACATAAGACGAAAAAGTAGCTTTTGCGCGAGTTTGTGTAATCCGTGTTTCTTTTCGGTTTGTATTTACGTCTTTGAGTGCGTTTTTGCCTGGGACAGTGAGGTCGTATCTAGTTGAAACTGATATCACGTACTGAGAACGGTAGTCGCTTAGCGGTGTCAAAGGTTTAAAATTGTAAGTGAAGGCATCGAGGAGTTACGGACGTTTCTGCAGCGTGTTTTGAAACACGAAGAGCAGAGACGCGGCGCCTGGCCCAGTAGCGTAGTTTGCATTGATATAGGAGCGTGTGGCGACGTAAAAAAAGACTAGTTTCCACAGTGGAATGAAAGGAGAGTAACGGAAAGTGTTTAATTTGTAACTACATAAGACGAAAAAGTAGCTTTTGCGCGATTTAGTGTAATCCGTGTTTCTTTTCGGTTTGTATTTACGTCTTTGAGTGCGTTTTTGCCTGGGACAGTGAGGTCGTATCTAGTTGAAACTGATATCACGTACTGAGAACGGTAGTCGCTTAGCGGTGTCAAAGGTTTAAAATTGTAAGTGAAGGCATCGAGGAGTTACGGACGTTTCTGCAGCGTGTTTTGAAACACGAAGAGCAGAGACGCGGCGCCTGGCCCAGTAGCGTAGTTTGCATTGATATAGGAGCGTGTGGCGACGTAAAAAAAGACTAGTTTCCACAGTGGAATGAAAGGAGAGTAACGGAAAGTGTTTAATTTGTAACTACATAAGACGAAAAAGTAGCTTTTGCGCGATTTTGTGTAATCCGTGTTTCTTTTCGGTTTGTATTTACGTCTTTGAGTGCGTTTTTGCCTGGGACAGTGAGGTCGTATCTAGTAGAAACTGATATCACGTACTGAGAACGGTAGTCGCTTAGCGGTGTCAAAGGTTTAAAATTGTAAGTGAAGGCATCGAGGAGTTACGGACGTTTCTGCAGCGTGTTTTGAAACACGAAGAGCAGAGACGCGGCGCCTGGCCCAGTAGCGTAGTTTGCATTGATATAGGAGCGTGTGGCGACGTAAAAAAAGACTAGTTTCCACAGTGGAATGAAAGGAGAGTAACGGAAAGTGTTTAATTTGTAACTACATAAGACGAAAAAGTAGCTTTTGCGCGAGTTTGTGTAATCCGTGTTTCTTTTCGGTTTGTATTTACGTCTTTGAGTGCGTTTTTGCCTGGGACAGTGAGGTCGTATCTAGTTGAAACTGATATCACGTACTGAGAACGGTAGTCGCTTAGCGGTGTCAAAGGTTTAAAATTGTAAGTGAAGGCATCGAGGAGTTACGGACGTTTCTGCAGCGTGTTTTGAAACACGAAGAGCAGAGACGCGGCGCCTGGCCCAGTAGCGTAGTTTGCATTGATATAGGAGCGTGTGGCGACGTAAAAAAAGACTAGTTTCCACAGTGGAATGAAAGGAGAGTAACGGAAAGTGTTTAATTTGTAACTACATAAGACGAAAAAGTAGCTTTTGCGCGAGTTTGTGTAATCCGTGTTTCTTTTCGGTTTGTATTTACGTCTTTGAGTGCGTTTTTGCCTGGGACAGTGAGGTCGTATCTAGTTGAAACTGATATCACGTACTGAGAACGGTAGTCGCTTAGCGGTGTCAAAGGTTTAAAATTGTAAGTGAAGGCATCGAGGAGTTACGGACGTTTCTGCAGCGTGTTTTGAAACACGAAGAGCAGAGACGCGGCGCCTGGCCCAGTAGCGTAGTTTGCATTGATATAGGAGCGTGTGGCGACTTAAAAAAAGACTAGTTTCCACAGTGGAATGAAAGGAGAGTAACGGAAAGTGTTTAATTTGTAACTACATAAGACGAAAAAGTAGCTTTTGCGCGAGTTTGTGTAATCCGTGTTTCTTTTCGGTTTGTATTTACGTCTTTGAGTGCGTTTTTGCCTGGGACAGTGAGGTCGTATCTAGTTGAAACTGATATCACGTACTGAGAACGGTAGTCGCTTAGCGGTGTCAAAGGTTTAAAATTGTAAGTGAAGGCATCGAGGAGTTACGGACGTTTCTGCAGCGTGTTTTGAAACACGAAGAGCAGAGACGCGGCGCCTGGCCCAGTAGCGTAGTTTGCATTGATATAGGAGCGTGTGGCGACGTAAAAAAAGACTAGTTTCCACAGTGGAATGAAAGGAGAGTAACGGAAAGTGTTTAATTTGTAACTACATAAGACGAAAAAGTAGCTTTTGCGCGATTTAGTGTAATCCGTGTTTCTTTTCGGTTTGTATTTACGTCTTTGAGTGCGTTTTTGCCTGGGACAGTGAGGTCGTATCTAGTTGAAACTGATATCACGTACTGAGAACGGTAGTCGCTTAGCGGTGTCAAAGGTTTAAAATTGTAAGTGAAGGCATCGAGGAGTTACGGACGTTTCTGCAGCGTGTTTTGAAACACGAAGAGCAGAGACGCGGCGCCTGGCCCAGTAGCGTAGTTTGCATTGATATAGGAGCGTGTGGCGACGTAAAAAAAGACTAGTTTCCACAGTGGAATGAAAGGAGAGTAACGGAAAGTGTTTAATTTGTAAATACATAAGACGAAAAAGTAGCTTTTGCGCGAGTGTCAAAGTTTCATGACGTAAGTGAAGTGATGTAGTCGGCTTTGACGAAGAAGATATTCCGCTCGCCGATATTCGCCCCGTTCAGTGTACGCGTGTCTCTCGCTGTCACTTGTTCGGAGTAGTCGCCTTATAAAGTAACTGGGACCAAGCGGAGCGCAGCGGAGTCGCATTGCAAAGGCAGCGCAGCCCGCACACAGCCCCCCCTCCCACCCCCCCCCCCCCCCGACTCAAATGCGGCCATTGAAATAACTTGGTTGCGAATTCGCTTGCTAAGTGGGGAAGCACGGAAGGGAAAAGAATGCGCGCCGCCAAGCCATCAGGCACCCCAGCCCCCCAGCAGGTGGGCGGCACAAGTAGATGCGTGCACTTGCTCGCCACCAATTATATTACGGGGCCCGGCACCCCCGCCTCCCACGCCCCACGCTTATCGCACTTCCTGCTCTCAATTCTCTTTTGGAAACCCTCTGACTGCTGCCTCACATCACTGCTTGTGGTTTAATTATTTTTATGCACTCCGATTGACGGCGATTTTTGTGTGTGTGTTTTATCTGTAAATTTCTGTTTTGCCTGCTAGGTTGAGAAGCTAGATCATCCCTGGAAGCGCACCACGGCATATCGGCCGCGAGCTGCGAATTCCGACGAACGACGGCCGCATTTTGCGCCCCTTAACACCCCCCCCCCCCCCACCACTCCCCCTATAGCAATACTGGACCGTGCTTTCCGACGCATTCCGTCCTTGGCGTATTATGTGTCGGCAGCCCTGTGTCCCACGCTCTTCATACTTTCCCTTTTTTTTATTGTTACAGTCTATAGAAATCCCTCCACGTTTTCGGCAGGCACTTCATCTGTTGCTCTACGTTACGTGAATGGGCGTCACAAGTGGCAGCGTTGATTTATGCGGCTTTTATACATATCTAGCAGTACTGCTACGTCTATCTCTCACCTACTGTATTACAGTGGATTTCTTGCCTTTGATTCTCATCTGAAAACTTGTTAATTGGCGCCATACAGCACTGCTTATGGTACTGTTTATTTTAATGCTCCAATCGTCGGGAATTACGGTGTGCGTGTTTGATCTGTACGTTCCTGTTTTCTTGACTGCCGCATGACTGATAATAGACACCACACCGACGAGTGTCTTTCATTCTAGCCACCATGTGGCTCGACAATCATTCTACAATTTGGTTTCCCCTCTTTATTACTCAGTAACGCCTAATGTTATGGAAGTTCTTCCTTCTTGTTTCACCACAGACTTAGTGCTTCTTTTCTCCTCATGAGTCTCCACTTCACTGCCTATGCTGCGTTTTTGTGCGTTCTCTGTTGTAGTTAACATACCATCTACACACTATGTACATATATTACTTTTCTCTATCCTCCTCCATCCACTTTACAGTTATATTACCTGTTACTCTCGTTCCTTCCTTACTTCTCTCCTTCGTTTCCTCTTTGCCCCATACATCCTCCCTCTTCTCACCATGGCTTCCTTCTCCTCCTCTCATCCTTCCCCATATTACTATCCTCTTCAGCTCTCTCAAACATACTTTCCTCATACACTCCCTCCCTCGCTTCTTTCTACATACTGATTTTTCTCCTCCCCATCTCTTTCTTTCTGCATTACAGCATGCAAAGCAGTCTATTCAAGCTCTGTAGTTACTACACACAACTCAGCTGCAAAAGCATCTGTTACTGAACTTGCAAGAGATACCTTGCATGCAGGAGTGACTGCTTACACAACACTTACTCTGTACATTAGAGATACTCTGCACGCAAGAGTTGCTGCATACACTATTCGTGTTCTATCAGCTAAAACTGCTGATTGCAAAGTTCTTCCTATTCGTTTCGGTATACCTGTACATGCAAGTGTTACTGTATACAGAAAGTTTGCTACAAATGAAACAGTTACTGAATGTACAAGAGTTATAGCATCCACAACGTTAATCACAATGTCTGCTGTCCTTGCAAGTTGTGCTGTCCTTTCAAGCTGTGCTGTCCTCGCAAGCTGTGCTGTCCTCGCAAGCTGTGCTGTCCTCGCAAGCTGTGCTGTCCTCGTAAGCTGTGCTGTCCTCGTAAGCTGTGCTGTACTCGCAACTTGTGCTGTACTTGCAACTTGTGCTGTCCTCGCAAGTTGTGCTGTACTCGCAACTTGTGCTGTCCTCGCAAGTGGTGCTGTCCTTGCAACTTGTGCTGTCCCCGCAAGGTGTGCTTCCCTCGCAAGGTATGCTGTCCTTGCAATGTGTTCTGTCATTGTGAGGATTGCCAGTGTCAATATCTGTGCTGTCAATGTAAGCTGTACTGTCCTCACAGGTTTTGTACTCATCACAATGTGTGCAGGAATGGCACAATATGCACTCATCACAAAGTGTGTTTTTCCCCCCAACATGTTGTACCTTAATATGGTGCTCTGTCCTCGCTTGTTTAACGGTCCTGAATTTATTTGCTGTTCTCATAAGATACGCTGTCCTCAAGAAGTATGCTGCTGCACAAGGTGTGTTGTCCTCGAAAGATGAGCTTTAATTGCTGGCATTTTGGTCCTTACAAGGGGAGTGCATTCTGTGCGAGGTGAACTGTCCTCACTGGTAGTGCTGCCCGTGAAAATTATTCTGTACTGCCAACATGTGGTAACCTCATAACGAGTGCAGCAATCAGAAGGCATGCAGTCATTCGAACATATATTTTTCAGAAAATATGCCATCTTCATATATTGTCCTATCCCCACACAGTGTACTAACATTACAAGGCATACTCTCCTCTTAGGGTGTGCCTCCCTTATAAAATGTCCTCTCATTCCAACATGTGCTCTCCCTTTAAGGTGTGCGGACTGCCTATAGTGAGCTGTCCTCTGCATATCTGCCATCTTCTTAACACTTGATGCACTCAGCAGGTGTGCAATTTTATTGGTGTCTTGTGTTCTGAAGGAGACTTTGCAGGGCGACCTATCTTCACATGGCATGCTAACTTCACAGGTGTGCTGTCTTCACTAGATGTGCAGTGCTTGCGAGTTGTGCTGTCCTTGCATGGTGTGCCATTCTCGCATGGTGTGCCATTCTTGCACGGTGTGCCATCCTCGCACGGTGTGCCATCCTCGCACGGTGTGCCATCCTCGCATGGTGTGCCATCATCACATGGTGTGCCATCCTTGCAAGGTGTGCCATCCTTGCAAGGTGTGCCATACTCGCAAGGTGTGCCATCCTCACAAGGTGTGCCATCCTCACAAGTTGTGCCGTCTTTGCAAGGAGTGCCAACCTTGCAAGGTGTGCTGTACTCACATACAATGCATGGCAAGCCCCCCCTTGCAGTGCAAGCCACCCTCACATTGTGTGGTTCTACCATCCTAAGATGTTCTGTCATCACATAATGCGCTGTCCTCAGTAGGGATGCTGCCCTCAAAATGAGTGGTGTCCACACTTGACGTTCTGTCCTTCAATAGAGTGGCTTCCTAATAATATGTAAGTGTAATCTCACACCATCTGTACTGTCTTTCGAATGTGTGCTGCCCCTGGTAGGTGTGCTTTCCTTTCATGGTGAGCTGTGAGCTGTGCTGACAAGAGCTATTGATATCAGAACGTCTGCTCCTCTACCTCTAACAACATGTCTCTTTCTTAAATGTATCTTCCCCACAATCTGGGCTTATTTCATTAAGAGTGCTGTCCCACAAGGTGAACTGAGTACGCAAGTCATGCTGCTTTGACATGGTTTCCAGTCCTTACACTGCATGACGTCCACAAAGATCTTGTCACTTAATAGAAGATTGCAATCAGACTAGGCAGCATTCACAGTGTGTGCACACTTTACAAGGTGTGAAGCACTTTTAAGGCGAGCAGCCCTGGCAAAAAGTGAGACTTTCAATGACTGCAGTCTTCACAATGACTGCAGCCTTCAAACTGAGTACAGCCTGCACTAGGAATGCAGCCTCCACAGGGAGTGCAGCATCTGCATGGAGTGCAGCATCCAGATGGAGTGCGGTCTCCACAGAGAGTACAACCTACGCAGAGAGTGCAGCCTCCGCAAGGGGTAAACCCTTCACACAGAGAGCAGTCTTTCCACAGAGTGCAGTTTTCATACAGAGTCATGCCGGCCAATGGAGTGCAGCCCTCGAACGGAGTGCAGTCTTCACACAGAGTGCTGCCTTCGCACGGAATGCTGCCTTCTCACGGAGTGCAGCCATCGCACAGAATACTGCCTTCGCAGGGAGTGCTGCCTTCGCAGGGAGTGCTGCCTTCACAAAGGGTGGTGCCTTCGCAAGGAGTGCTGCCTTCGCAAGGAGTGTTGCCTTCGCAAGGAGTGTTGCCTTCGCAAGGAGTGCTGCCTTCGCAACGATTGCTGCCTTCGCAAGGAGTGCTGCCTTCGCTAGGAGTGCTGCCTTCGCACGGAGTGCTGACTTCGCAGGGAGTGCTGCCTTCACAAACGGTGGTGCATTCGCAAGGAGTGCTGCCATCGCAAGGAGTGCTGCCTTCGCAAGGAGTGCTGCCTTTGCACAGAGTGCTGCCATCACAGGGAGTGCTGCATTCGCAGGGAGGGCTGCCTTCGCAGGGAGTGCTGCTTTCGCAAGGAGTGCTGCCTTCGCAAGGAGTGCTGCCTTCGCACGTAGTGCTGCCTTCGCTAGGAGTGCAGCCTTCGCATGTAGTGCTGCCTTCGCACGGAGAGCTGCCTTTGCACAGAGTGCTGCCTTCGCAGGGAGTGCTGCTTTCGCAAGGAGTGCTGCCTTCGCAAGGAGTGCTGCCTTCGCACGTAGTCCTGCCTTCGCAAGGAGTGCCGCCTTCGCACGGACTGCTGCCTTTGCACAGAGTGCTGCCATCACAAGGAGTGCTGCATTCGCAGGGAGGGCTGCATTCGCAGGGAGTGCTGCCTTTGCACGGAGTACTGCCTTTGCAAGTAGCGGTGCCTTTGCACAGAGTGCTGCCTTTGCACAGAGTGCTGCTTTCACACGCAGTACAGCCTTCGCACGGAGTGCAGCCTTCGCACGGAGTGCAGCCTTCACATGTAGTGCTGCCTTCGCACGGAGTGCTGCCTTCGCAGGGAGTGCTGCCTTCGCAGGGAGTGCTGCCCTCGCACAGAGTGCTGCCCTCGCACGGAGTGCTGCCTTTGCACACAGTGCTGCCTTCGCAGGGAGTGCTGCCTTCACAGAGAGTGCTGCGTTCGCAAGCAGTGTTGCCTTCGGATGCAGTGCTGCCACCGCAGGGAGTGCTGCCTTCGCAGGGAGTGCTGCCTTCGCAAGAAGTGCTGCCTTCGCAAGGAGTGCTGCCTTCGAACGGAGTGCAGCCTTTGCACGGAGTGCAGCCTTCGCACGGAGTGCTGCCTTCCCACGAAGTGCAGCCTTCGCACGTAGTGCTGCCTTCGCAGAGAGTGCTGCCTTCGCAAGGAGTGCAGCCTTCGCACAGAGTGCTACCTTCGCACGGAGTATTGCCTTTGCATGGAGTGCGGCCTTCGCTAGGAGTGCTGCCTTCGAAAGGAGTGCTTCCTTTGCACAGAGTGCTGCCTTCACAGGGAGTGCTGCCTTTGCACAGACTGCTGCCTCCGCAAGGGGTGCTGCCTTCGCAAGGAGTGCTGCCTTCGAAAGGAATGCTGCCTTCGCAAGGAGGGATGCCTTTGCACAGAGTGCTGCCTTTGCATGGAGTGCTGCCTTTGCACGGAATGCTGCCTTCGCAGGGAGTGCTGTCTTCGCAAGGAGTGCTGCCTTCGCACGTAGTGCTGTCTTTGCACAGAGTGCTGCCTTCGCAGGGAGTGCTGCATTCGAAGGGAGTGCTGCCTTCGCTAGGAGTGCTGCCTTCGCAGGGAGTGCTGCCTTCGCAGGGAGTGCTGCCTTCGCAGGGAGTGCTGCATTCACAGGGAGTGCTGCATTCGCAGGGAGTGCTGCCTTCGAAAGGAGGGCTGCCTTTGCACAGAGTGCTGCCTTTGCACAGAGTGCTGCCTTTGCACAGAGTGCTGCCTTTGCACAGAGTGCTGCCTTTGCACAGAGTGCTGCCTTCGCACGCAGTGCAGCCATCGCACGTAGTGCTTTCTTCGCACGGAGTGCAGCCTTCGCAAGGATTGCTGCCTTCGCAAGGATTGCTGCCTTTGCAAGGAGTGCTGCCTTTGCACAGAGTGCTGCCTTCGCAAGGAGTGCTGCCTTCGCAGCGAGTGCTGCCTTTGCACAGAGTGCTGCCTTCGCAAGGAGTGCTGCCTTCGCAAGGAGTGCTGCCTTAGCAAGGAGTGCTGCCTTCGCAAGGAGTGCTGCCTTTGCACAGAGGGGTGCCTTCGCAAGGAGTGCTGCCTTCGCAAGGAGTGCAGCCTTCGCAAGGAGTGCTGCCTTCGCAAGGAGTGCTTCTTTCCAAGAAGTGCAGCCTTCGCAAGGAGTGCTGCCTTTGCAAGGAGTGCTTCTTTCCAAGAAGTGCTGCCTTTGCAAGGATTGCTGCCTTTGCAAGGAGTGCTGCCTTTGCAAGGAGTGCTGCCTTTGCAAGGAGTGCTGCCTTCGCAAGGAGTGCTGCCTTTGGACAGAGTGCTGCCTTCGCAAGGAGTGCAGCCTTCGCAAGGAGTGCAGCCTTCGCAAGGAGTGCTGCCTTCGCAAGGAGTGCTTCTTTCCAAGAAGTGCTGCCTTCGCAAGGAGTGCTGATTTTGCAAGGAGTGTTTCTTTCCAAGAAGTGCTGTCTTCGCAAGGATTGCTGCCTTTGCAAGGAGTGCTGCTTTCGCAAGGAGTACTGCCTTTGCTAGGAGTGCTGCCTTCGCAGGGACTGCTGCCTTTGCACGGAGTGCTGCCTTCACAAGGAGTGCTGCCTCCGCTAGGAGTGCTGCATTCGCAGGGAGGGCTGCGGTCGCAAGGGGTGGTGCCTTCGCACGGAGAGCTGCCTTCGCACAGAGTGCTGCCTTCGAACGGAGGGCTGCCTTCGCAAGGAGGGCTGCCTTTGCACAGAGTGCTGCCTTCGCATGGAGTGCTGCCTTTGCATGGAGTGCTGCCTTCGCGGGGAGTGCTGCCTTCGCAGGGAGTGCTGTCTTTGCACAGAGTGCTGCCTTGGCAAGGATTGCTGCCTTCGCACAGAGTGCTGCCTTCGCAGGGAGTGCTGCCTTTGCACAGACTGCTGCCTCCGCAAGGAGTGCTGCCTTCGCAAGGAATGCTGCCTTCGCAAGGAGGGCTGCCTTTGCACAGAGTGCTGCCTTCGCATGGAGTGCTGAGTTTGCACGGAGTGCTGCCTTCGCAGGGAGTGCTGCCTTTGCAGGGAGTGCTGCCTTCGCAAGGAGTGGTGCGTACGCACGTAGTGCTGCCTTTGCACAGAGTGCTAATTTTACATAGAGTGCTGCCTTCGCACGGAGTGCAGCCTTCGCATATAGTGCTGCCTTTACACAGAGTGCTGCCTACGCAAGGAGTGCTGCCTTCGCATGGAGTGCTGCCTTTGCACGAAGTGCTGCCTTCGCAGGGAGTGCTGCCTTCGCAGGGAGTGCAGCTTCCGCACAGAGTGCTTCCTTTTGCACGGAGTGGTTCTTTCGCAGGGAGTGCTGCCTTCAGCACGGAGTGCTGCTTTTGCAGGGAGTGCTGCATTCGCAGGGAGTGCTGTCTTTGCACAGAGTGCTGCCTTCGCAAGGATTGCTGCCTTCGCACAGAGTGCTGCCTTCGCAGGGAGTGCTGCCTTTGCACAGACTGCTGCCTCCGTAAGGAGTGTTGCCTTCGCAAGGAATGCTGCCTTCGCAAGGAGGGCTGCCTTTGCACAGAGTGCTGCCTTCGCATGGAGTGCTGCCTTCACAAGGAATGCTGCTTTCGCAAGGAGGGCTGCCTTTGCACAGAGTGCTGCCTTCGCATGGAGTGCTGCCTTTGCACGGAGTGCTGCCTTCGCAGGGAGTGCTGCCTTTGCAGGGAGTGCTGCCTTCGCAAGGAGTGGTGCCTACGCACGTAGTGCTACCTTCGAACAGAGTGCTCATTTTGCACAGAGTGCTGCCTTTACACAGAGTGCTGCCTTCGCAAGGAGTGCTGCCTTCGCATGGAGTGCTGCCTTCGCAAGGAGTGCTGCCTTTGCAAGGAGTGCTGCCTTCGCAACGAGTGCTGCCTTCCAAGGAGTGCTGCCTTCACAAGGAGTGCTGCCTTCCAAGGAGTGCTGGGTTCGCAAGGATTGCTGCCTTTGTAAGGAGTGCTTCCTTCGCAAGGAGTGCTGCCTTCGCAAGGAGTGCTGCCTTCGCAAGGAGTGCTGCCTTCGTAACGAGGGCTGCCTTCGCAGGGAGTGCTGCCTTTGCAGGGAGTGCTGCCTTCGCAAGCAGTGGTGCCTTTGCTACGAGTGCTGCCTACGCACAGAGTGCTGGCTTTGCCCGGAGTGCTGCCTTCGCACGGAGTGCAGCCTTCGCAAGTAGTCCTTCCTTCGCACGGAGTGCTGCCTTTGCATGGAGTACTGCCTTCGCCAGTAGTGCTGCCTTTGCAAGGAGTGCTGCCTTCGCAAGGAGTGGTGCCTATGCACGTAGTGCTGCCTTCGCACCGGGTGCTGCCTTTGCACGGAGTGATGCCTTCGCATGGAGTGCAGCCTTCGCACGGAGTGCTGCCTTTGCTCAGAGTGTTGCCGTCGCAAAGAGTGCTGCCGTCGCAAAGAGTGCTGCCTTCGCAAGGAGTGCTGCTTTCGCAAGGAGTGCTGCCTTCCCAATGAGTGCTGCCTTAGGACGGAGTGCTGCCTTCGCTAGGAGTGCTGCCTTCGTACGGAGTGCAGCCTTCGCAAGGAGTGCTGCCTTTGCAAGAAGTGCTGCCTTCGCAAGGGTTTGTGCCTACGCACAGAGAGCTGCCTATGCACAGAGTGCTGCCTTCTCAAGGAGTGCTGCCTTTGCAAAGAGTGCTGCCTTTGCACGGAGTGCAGCCTTCACACAGAGTGCTGCCTTCGCAAGGAGTGCTGCCTTCGCTGGGAGTGCTGCCTTTGTACAGAGTGCTGCCTTCGCAAGGGGTGATACCTTCGCAAGGAGTGCTGTCTTCGCTGGGATTGCTGCCTTTGCAAGGAGTGCTGCCTTCACAAGGAGTGCTACGTTCACAAGGAGTGCTGCCTACGCAAGGAGTGCTGCTTTCGCAAGGAGTGCTGCCTTCGCAAGGAGTGCTGCTTTCGCAAGGAAAGCTGCCTTCGCAAGGAGTGCTGCCTTCGCAAGGAGTGCTGCCTTGGCAAGGAGTGCTGCCGTCGCTAGGAGTGCTGCCTTCGCAAGGAGGGCTTCCTTCGCAAGGAGGGCTGCCTTCGCAAGGGGTAATGCCTTCGTAAGTAGTGCTGCCTTCACAGGGAGTACTTCTTTTGCAAGGAGTGCTGCCTTCCAAGGAGTGCTGCCTTCCAAGGAGTGCTGCCTTCCAAGGAGTGCTGCTTTCCAAGGAGTGCTGCCTTCGCAATTAGTGCTGCCTTATCAAGGAGTGCTGCTTTCGCAATGATGGCTGCCTTTGCAGGGAGTGCTGCCTTCGCAAGGGGTGGTGCCTTCTTAAAGGGTGGTGCCTTTGCAAGGAATGCTGCCTTCGCAAGGAGAGCAGCCTTCGCAAGGAGTGCTGCCTTCGCTAGGAGTGCTGCCTTCGTAAGGCGAGCTCCCTTTGCAAGGAGTGCTGCCTTCGCTAGGGGTGCTGCTTCCGCAAGGAGGGCTGCCTTTGCAGGGAGTGCTGCCTTTGTAGGGAGTGCTGCCTTCGCAAGGAGTGGTGGCTATACACGTAATGCTGCCTTTGCACAGAGTGCTAATTTTGCACAGAGTGCTGCCTTCGCACAGAGTGCAGCCTTCGCACGTAGTGCTGCCTTTACACAGAGTACTGCCTTCGCAAGGAATGCTGCCTTCGCAAGGGATGGTGCCTTCAGAAGGAGTGCTGCCTTCCAAGGAGTGGTGCCTTCACAAGGAGTGCTGCCTTCGCACAGAGTGCTGGCTTTGCACGGAGTGCAGCCTTCACAGAGATTGCAGCCTTCAAACAGAGTGCTGCCTTCGCAGGGTGTGCTGCCTTCGCAAGGAGTGGTGCCTTCGCAAGGAGTGCTGCCTCCGCTAGGAATGCTGCCTTCGCAAGGTATGCTGCATTTGCACAGAGTGCTGCTTCGCACGGAGTGCTGCCATTGCACAGAGTGCTGCCTTTGCAAGGATTGCTGCCTTCGCAAGGATTGCTGCCTACGCAAGGATTGCTGCCTTCACAAGGAATGCTGCCTTTGCACAGAGTGCTGCCTTCGCAAGGAGTGCTGCCTTCGCAAGGAGTGCTGCCTTAGCAAGGAGTGCTGCCTTCGCAAGGAGTACTGCCTTTGCAAGGAGTGCTGCCTTACAGGGAGTGCTGCCTGCGCAAGGAGCGCTGCCTTCATAAGGAGTGCTGCCTTCGCAAGGAGTGCTGCCCTTGCAAGGAGGGCTGCCTTCGCAAGGAGGGCTGCCTTCGCAGGGAGTGCTGCCTTCGCAAGGGGTAATGCCTTCGCAAGTAGTGCTGCCTTCGCAGGGAGTGCAGCCTTTGCACGGAGTGCTGCCTTCACAAGGAGCGCTACCTTCGCAAGGAGTGCTGCGTTCGCTAGGAGTGCTGCCTTCACAGGGAGGGCTGCCTTCGCAAGGGCTGGTGCCTACGCACGTAGTGCAGCCTTCACACACAGTGCTGCCTTTGCAAGGAGTGCTGCATCCACAAGGGGTGCTGCCTTCGCAAGGAGTGCTGCCTTTGCAATGAGTGCTGCATTCGCAAGGAGGGCTACCTTCGCAAGGAGTGCTGCCTTCGCAAGGAGTGCTGCCTACGCACGTAGTGCTGCCTTCGCAAGGAGTGCTGCCTTCGCAAGGAGTGCTGCCCTCGCAAGGAGGGCTGCCTTCGCAGGGAGGGCTGCCTTTGCAGGGAGTGCTGCCTTCGCAAGGAGTGCTGCCTTCGCTAGGAGTGCTGCCTTCACAGGGAGTGCTGCCTTCGCCAGGAGTACTGCCTTCGCTGGGAGTGGTGCCTTCGCTAGGAGTGTTGCATTCGATAGGAGTGCTGCACTCGCAGGGAGTGCTGCCATCGCAAGGGGTGGTGCCTTCGCACGGAGTGCTGCCTTCGCTAGAAATGCTGCCTTCGCAGGTAGTGCTGCCTTCGCACGGAGTGCTGTCTTTGCACAGAGTGCTGCCATCGCAAGGAGTGCTGCCTTCGCACGGAGTGCTGCCTTTGCTAGGAGTGCTGCCATCGCAGGGAGTGCTGCCTTCGCTAGGATTGCTGCTTTCGCACAGAGTACTGCCTTTGCTAGGAGTGCTCCCTTCGCACGTAGTGCTGCCATAGTACGGAGTGCTTCCTTTGCACAGAGTGCTGCCTTCACAAGGAGTGCAGCCTTCATACGGAGTGCTGCCTTTGCACAGAGGGCTGCCTTCACACAGAGTGCTGCCTTCGCACGGAGTGCTACCTTTGTGCAGAGTGCTGCCTTCGCAAGGAGTGCTGCCTTCGCAGGGTGTGCTGCCTTCGCACGGAGTGCTTCCTTCGCAGGTTCGCAGGGAGTGCTGCCTCCGCAAGGGGTGGTGCCTTCGCAAGGAGTGCTGCTTTCGCAGGGAGTGCTGCCTTTGCAAGTAGTGCTGCCTTCGCAAGAAGTGCTGCCTTCGCAAGGAGTGCTGCCTTCAAAAGTAGGGCTGCCATCGCAGGGAGCGCTGCCTACGCAAGGGGTGGTGCCATCGCAAGTAGTGATGCCTTCGCAGGGAGTGCTGCCTTCGCTAGGAATGCTGCTTTCGCACGGAGTGCTGCCTTCGCAAGGGGTGGTGCCTTCGCAAGGAATGCTGCCTTCGCAGGGAGTGCTGCCTTTGCACAGAGTGCTGCCTTCACAAGGAGTGCTGCCTTCGCAAGGAGTGCTGCGTTCTCTAGGAGTGCTGCCCTCACAGGGAGTGCTGCCTTCGCAAGGGATGGTGCCTATGCACGTAGTGCTGCCTTCACACGGAGTGCTGCCTTTGCAAGGAGTGCTGCCTTTGCAAGGAGTGCTGCCTTCGCAAGGAGTGCTGCCTTTGCACAGAGTGCTGCCTTCAAAACGAGGGCTGCCTTCGCAGGGAGTGCTGCCTTTGCAGGGAGTGCTGCCTTCGCACAGAGTGCTCATTTTGCACAGAGTGCTGCCTTTACACAGAGTGCTGCCTTCGCAAGGAGTGCTGCCTTCGCAAGGAGTGCGCCCTTTGCAAAGAGTGCTGCCGTCCAAGGAGTGCTGCCTTCGCAAAGAGTGCTGCCTTCCAAGGAGTGCTGCCTTCGCAAGGAGTGCTGCCTTTGTAAGGAGTGCTGCGTTCGCAAGGAGTGCTGCGTTCGCAAGGAGTGCTGCGTTCGCAAGGAGTGCTGCTTTCGCAAGGAGTGCTCCTTTCGCAAGGAGTGTAACCTTCGCAACAAGGGCTGCCTTCGCATGGAGTGCTGCCTTTGCAGGAAGTGCTGCCCTCGCAAGGAGTGGTGCCTATGTAAGTAGTGCTGCCTTCACCCAGAGTGCTAATTTTGCAAAGAGTGCTGCTTTTACACAGAGTGCTGCCTTCGCAAGGAGTGCTGCCTTCGCTTGGAGTGCTGCCACCGCAGGGTGTGCTGCCTTCCAAGGCGTGCTGCCTTCGCAAGGAGGGCTGCCTTGTCAGTGAGAGCTGCCTTCGCACGGAGTGCTGCCTTTGCTAGGAGTGCTGCCTTCGCACAGAGTGCTGCCTTTGCACAGAGTGCTGCCTTCGATAGGTGTGCTGCCTTCGCACGTAGTGCTGCCTATGCATGGAGTGCTGCCTTTGCACAGAGTGCTGCCTTCGCAACGAGTGCTGCCTTCGCACAGAATGCTGCCTTCGCAAGGAGTGCTGCCTTCGCAAGAAGTGCTGCCTTCGCAAGGAGTGCTGCCTTCGCAAGGAGGGCTGCCATCACAGGTAGCGCTGCCTACGCAAGGGGTGGTGCCTTCGCAAGTAGTGCTGCCTTCACAGTGAGTACTGCCTTTGCAAGGAGTGCTGCCTTCCAAGGAGTGCTGCCTGTGCAAGGAGTGCTGCCTTCGCAGGGAGTGCTGCCTTCGCAAGGAGTGCTGTTTGCAAGGGGTGCTGCCTTCGCAAGGTGTGCTGCCCTCGCAAGGAGGGCTGCCTTCGCAGGGAGTGCTGCCTTCGCAAGGAGTGGTGCCTACGCACTTAGTGCAGCCTTCGCACAGAGTGCTAATTTTGCACTGAGTGCTGCCTTCGCACAGAGTGCAGCCTTCGCACGTACTGCTGCCTTTGTACAGAGTGCTGCCTTCGCAAGGAGAGGTGCCTTCGCTAGGAATGCTGCCTTCACAGGGAGTGCTGCCTTCGAAAGGAGTACTGCCGTCGCTAAGAGTGGTGCCTTCGCTAGGAGTGTTGCATTCGATAGGAGTGCTGCATTCTCAGGGAGTGCTGCCATCGCAAGGGGTGGTGCCTTCGCACAGAGTGCTGCCTTCGCACGGAGTGATATCATTGCGCAGAGTGCAGCCTTCGCAAGGAGCGCTGCCTCCGCAGGGACTGCTGCCTTCGCACGGAGTGCTTCCTTCGCAGGGAGTGCTGCCTTCGCAAGGGGTGGTGCCTTTGCAAGGAGTGCTGCTTTCGCAGGGAGTGCTGCCTTTGCAAGGAGTGCTGACTTCACAAGGAGTGCTGCCTTCACAAGGAGTGCTGCCTTCGCGAGGAGTGCTGCCTTCGTAAGGAGTGCTGCCTTTGCTAGGAGTGCTGCCTTCGCAAGGAGGGCTACCTTCGCAGGGAGTGCTGGCTTCGCAAGGGGTAATGCCTTCGGAAGTAGTGCTCGCTTCGCAGGGAGTACTGCCTTTGCAAGGAGTGCTGCCTTCCAAGGAGTGCTGCCTTCGCAGGGAGAGCTGCCTTCGCAAGGATGCTGCCTTCGCAAGGAGTGCTGCCTTCGCTAGGAGTTCTGCCTTCGCAATGAGGGCTGCCTTCTCAGGGGGTGCTGCCTTCGCAAGGGGTGGTGCCTTCACAAGGAATGCTGTCTTCGCAGGGAGTGCTGCCTTTGCACAGAGTGCTGCCTTCACAAGGAGTGCTGCCTTCGCTAGGAGTGCTGCGTTCTATAGGAGTGCTGCCTTCTAAGGGAGTGCTGCCTTTGCAAGGGATGGTGCCTATGCACGTAGTGCTGCCTTTGCAAGGAGTGCTGCCTTCGCAAGGAGTGCTCCCTTCGCAAAGAGTGCTGCATTCCAAGGAGTTCTGCCTTCGCAAGGAGTGCTGCCTTCCAAGGAGTGCTGCCTTCGCACAGAGTGCTAATTTTGCACAGAGTGCTGAATTAACACAGAGTGCTGCCTTCGCAAGTAGTGCTGCCTTCGCAATGAGTGCTGCCTCCGCAACGTGTGCTGCCTTCCAAGGAGTGCTGCCTTTGCAAGGAGTGCTGCCTTTGTAAGGAGTGCTGCCTTCGCAAGGGGTGCTGCCTTCGCAAGGAGTGCTGCCTTCGCAAGGAGTGCTGCCTTCGCAACGAGGGCTGACTTCGCAGGGAGTGCTGCCTTTGCAGTGATTGCTGCCTTCACAAGGAGTGGTGCCTACGCACGTAGAGCTGCCTTCGCACAGAGTGCTAATTTTGCACAGAGTGCTGCCTTTATACAGAGTGCTGCCTTCGCAATGAGTGCTGCCTTCGCAAGGAGTGCTGCCTTCGCAAGGAGTGCTGCCTTCGCAAGGAGTGCTGCCTTCGCAAGGAGTGCTGCCTTCCCAAGGAGTGCTGCCTTCCAAGGAGTGCTGCCTTCGCAAGGAGTGCTGCCTTCCAAGGAGTGCTGCCTTCGCAAGGTTTGCTGCCTTTGTAAGGAGTGCTGCCTTCGCAAAGAGAGCTGCCTTCACAAAGAGGGCTGCCACAGCTGGGCGTGCTGCCTTCTCAGGGAGTGCTGCCTTCGCAAGGAGTGGTGCCTATGCACGTAGTGCTGCTTTCGCACCGGGTGCTGCCTTTGCACGGAGTGCTGCCTTTGCTCAGAGTGCTGCCTTCGCAAAGAGTGCTGCCTTCGCAAGGAGTGCTGCCTTCGCAAGGAGTGCTGCCTTCAAAATGAGTGCTGCCTTGGGACGGAGTGCTGCCTTCGCTAGGAGTGCAGCCTTTGCACGGAGTGCTGCCTTCGCACGGAGTGCAGCCTTCGCAAGTAGTCCTTCCTTCGCAAGGAGTGCTGCCTTCGCCAGTAGTGCTGCCTTTGCAAGGAGTGCTGCCTTCGCAAGGAGAGCTGCCTTCACAAAGAGGGCTGCCACAGCTGGGCGTGCTGCCTTCTCAGGGAGTGCTGCCTTCGCAAGGACTGGTGCCTATGCACGTAGTGCTCCCTTCACACCGGGTGCTGCCTTTGCACGGAGTGCTGCCTTCGCACGGAGTGCAGCCTTCGCACGGAGTGCTGCCTTTGCTCAGAGAGCTCTCTTCGCAAAGAGTGCTGCCTTCGCAAGGTGTGCTGCCTTCGCAAGGAGTGCTGCCTTCAAAATGAGTGTTGCCTTGGGACGGAGTGCTGCCTTCGCTAGGAGTGCTGCCTTCGTACGGAGTGGAGCCTTCGCAAGGAGTGCTACCTTCGCAAGAAGTGCTACCTTTGCAAGGGGTTGTGCCTACGCACAGAGTGCTGCCTATGCACAGAGTGCTGCCTTCGCAAGGAGTGCTGCCTTTACACAGAGTGCTGCCTTCGCACGAAGTGCAGCCTTCACACAGAGTGCTGCCTTCGCAAGGAGTGCTGCCTTCGCTGGGAGTGCTGCCTTTGCAACGAGTGCTGCTTCGCAAGGAGTGCTGCGTTCACAAGGAGTGCTGCCTTCGCAAGGAGTGCTGCTTTCGCAAGGAGTGCTGCCTTCGCAAGGAGTGCTGCCTTCACAAGGAGTGCTGTTTTCGCAAGGAGTGCTGCCATCGCTAGGAGTGCTGCCTTCGCAAGGAGGGCTGCCTTCGCAAGGAAGCCTGCCTTCGCAGGGAGTGCTGCCTTCGCAAGGGGTAATGCCTTCCTAAGTAGTGCTGCCTTCACAGGGAGTACTTATTTTGCAAGGAGTGCTGCCTTCCAAGGAGTGCTGCCTTCGCAAGGAGTGCTGCCTTCGCAAGGAGTGCTGCCTTCGCAATGATGGCTGCCTTTGCAGGGAGTGCTGCCCTCGCAAGGGGTGGTGCCTTCGCAAGGGGTGGTGCCTTTGCAAGGAGTGCTGCCTTCGCAAGGAGAGCTGCCTTCGCAAGGAGTGCTGCCTTCGCTAGGAGTGCTGCCTTCGCAAGGAGAGCTGCCTTTGCAAGGAGTGCTGCCTTCGCTAGGATTGCTGCTTTCGCAAGGAGGGCTGCCTTCGCAGGGAGTGCTGCCTTTGCAGGGAGTGCTGCTTTCGCAAGGAGTGGTGGCTATGCACGTAGTGCTGCCTTCGCACAGAGTGCTAATTTTGCACAGAGTGCTGCCTTCGCACAGAGTGCAGCCTTCGCACGTAGTGCTGCCTTTACACAGAGTGCTGCTTTCGCAAGGAATGCTGCCTTCGCAAGGGGTGGTGCCTTCGGAAGGAGTGCTGCCTTCCAAGGAGTGGTGCCTTCACAAGGAGTGCTGCCTTCGCACAGAGTGCTGCCTTTGCACGGAGTGCTGCCTTCAAACAGATTGCAGCCTTCGCACAGGGTGCTGCCTTCGCAGGGAGTGCTGCCTTCGCAAGGAGTGCTGCCATCGCAAGAGTGCTGCCTCCGCTACGAGTGCTGCCTTCGCTAGGAGTGTTGCCTTCTCATGGAGTGCTGCCTTTGCACAGAGTGCTGTCTTTGCAAGGAGTTCTGCCTTTGCAAGGAGTGGTGCCTTCGCAAGTAGTGCTGCCTTCGCACAGAGTGCTGTCTTCGCTTTAAGTGCTGCCTTTGCTGGAAGTGCTGCCCTCCCAGGGAGTGCTGCCCACGCAAGGGGTGGTGCCTACGCATGTAGTGCTGTCTTTGCAAGGAGTGCTGCATTCGCATGGAGTGCAGCCTTCGCACAGAGTGCTGCCTTCACAGGGAGTGCTGCCTTTGCAAGGAGTTCTGCCTTCACAAGGAGTGCTGCCTTCGCTAGGAGTGCTGCCTCCGCTAGGAATGCTGCCTTCGCAAGGAGTGCTGCCTTGGCACAGAGTGCAGCCTTCGCAAGGAGTGGTGCCTACGCACGGAGTGCTGCCTTTGCACAGAGTGCTGCCTTCGCAAGAAGTGCTGCCTTCGCAAGGAGTACTGCCTTCGCAAGTAGTGCTGCCTTCGCACAGAGTGCTGCCTTTGCACAGAGTGCTGCTTTCGCAAGGAGAGCTGCCTTTGCAAGGAGTGGTTTCTTCTCAAGGAGTGCTGCCTTCGCTCGGAGTGCTGCCTTCGCTAGGAGTGCTGCCTTCGCAGGGAGTGCTGCCTTCGCAAGGAGTGGTGCCTTTGCACGGGATGCTGCCTTTTCTAGGAGTGCTGCCTTCGCACGTAGTGCTGCCTTCACATGGAATGCTGCCTTTGCACAGATTTCTGTCTTCGTGAGGAGTGCTGCCTTCGCAAGGAGTGCTTTCTTCGCAAGGAGTGCTTTCTTCACAAGGAGTGCTGCCTTCGCTAGGAGTGCTGCCTTCGCAAGGAGTGCTGCCTTTGCACAGAGTGCTGCCTTCTCAAGGTATGGTTCCTACACACGGGGTGCTGCCTTCGCACAGAGTGCTGCCTTCGCAACGAGTGCTGCCTTCGCAAGGAGTGCTGCCCTCACAAGGAGTGCTGCCTTACACAGAGTGCTACCTTTGCACGGAGCGCTGCCTTCGCAACGAGTGCTGCCTTCGCAAGGAATGCTGCCTTCGCAAGGAGTGCTGCCTTACACAGAGTGCTGCCTTTGCACGGAGCGCTGCCTTCGCACGGAGTGCAGCCTTGGCACAGAGTGCTGCCTTCGCAAGGAGTGCTGCCTTTGCTAGGATTGCCGCCTTCGCAGGGAGTGCTGCCTTCGCACAGAGTGCTGCCTTTGCTAGGTGTGCTGCCTTCGCACGGAGTGCTGCCTTCACTAGGAGTGCTGCCTTCGCAAGGAGTGCTGCATTCGCAAGCAGTGCTGCCTTCGCTAGGAGTGCTGCCTTCGCTAGGAGTGCTGCCTTCACTAGCAGTGCTGCCTTCGCAGGGAGTGCTGCCTTCGCAAGGAGTGCTTCCTTCACAAGGAGTGCTGCCTTCGCTAGGAGTGCTGCCATCGCTAAGAGTGCTGCCTTCGCAGGGAGTGCTGCCTTCGCAAGGAGTGCTGCCTTCACTAGGAGTGCTGCCTTCGCAGGGAGTGCTGCCTTCGCAAGGGGTGGTGCCTTCCCACGGTCTGCTGCCTTCGCTAGGAGTGCTGCCTTTCCACAGAGTGCTGGCTTCGCACAGATTGCTGCCTTTGCACGGAGTGCTGCCTTTGCACAGAGTGCTGCCTTCACAAGGTGTGCAGCCTTCGTACGGAGTGCTGCCTTTGCACAGTGTGCTGTCTTCGCACAGAGTGCTGCCTTCGCCGGGAGTGCTGCCTCTGCAGGGAGTGCTGCCTTTGCAAGGTGTGCTCCCTTCGCTGTCTTTGCAATGTGTGTTGTCTTTGCAAGGCGTGCTCACTTGGCAAGTCCTGCTTTTTCGGCAAAGCGTGGTGTCGTGGCAAGGCATGCGGTCTTTGAAGGTGTGCTGTCTTTTCAAGGTGAGCTGTCTTTGCAAGCTGTGCTGCTTTCTCAATGCCTGCTGTTTTGGCAATGTCTGCTTCCTTGGCAGGGCGTTCTGTTTTGGCAATGTGTGCTGTCTTAGCAAGCCATCTTTCTTAGCAAGGCGTGCTGTCTTCACCAGGCGTGCTATCTTCGCAAGCTGTGCTGCCTTTACAACGAGTGCTGTTTTGGCAAGGTGTGCTGTCTTGGCAAGGCGTGCTGTCTTGGCAAGGCGTGGTGCGTTCGCTAGGCGTGCTGTCTTGGAAAGATGTGCTGTGTTCACAATGCGTTCTGTCTTGGCAAGGTTGTGCTGTCTTTATAAGGCGTGCTGTCTCGACAGTGCGTGCTATCTTGACAATGCATGCTGTCTTGAGAATGGTTGCTTTCTTCGCAAGGCGTGCTGTCTTCACAAGGCGTGCTGTCTTTGCAGGGCGTGCTGTCTTGGCAAGGCGTCCTGTCATTGTAACGCGTTCTGTCTTGGCAATGCGTGCTGTCATGGCAAGGCGTGCTGTCTCGGCAAGGTGTTGCTGTCTTGGCAAAGCGTGGTGCCTTGGCAAGGTATTCTGTCTTCGCTTGCCTTCTCTCTTTTCAAGGCGTGCTGACTTAGAAAGATATGCTGTCTTTGAAAGGCGTGCTGTCATTGTAAGGCGTGCTGTCTTCACAAGGCATGCTGTATTTGCAAGGTGAGCTGCCAACGCAAGGCATGCTGTCTTGGCAACACGTGCCATCTTGGCAAGGCTTGTTGTCTCGGCAAGGGAAGCTGTCTTGGCAAGGCGTGCTGTCTAGGCATGCCGTTCTACCTTGGCAAGGCGTGCTGTCTTGACAGAGCTTGCTGTCTTGACAGGGCGTGCTGTCTTGAGATGGCGTAATGTCTTCACAAGGCATGCTGTCTTCACAAGGCGTGCTGTCTTCGCAAGGTGTGCTGTCTTTGCAAGGCATGCTGTCTTCGCTTGGTGTGCTGCCTTGGCAAACAGTGCTGTCTTTGCAAGCCTTCATTCTTTGCAAGGTGTGCTGTCTTCACAAGCCTTCTTTCTTTGCAAGGTTTGCTGTCTTAGTAAGCTGTCTGTCTTTGCAAGGTGTGCTGTCTTTGCAAGGCGTGCTGTCTTTGCAAGGCGTGCTGCCTTCGCAAGGCATGCTGTATTCAGGTGTGCTGTCTTCACAAGGTGTGCTGTCTTTACAAGGCATGCTGTCTTGATAGGGTGTGCTGTCTTGTTAAGGTGTGCTGTGTGGCAAAGTGTGCTGCCTTTGCAAGATGTGCTGTCTTTGCAAGATGTGCTGTTTTTGCAAGGTGTGCTGTCTTGGCAAGACATGCTGTCTTGGCAAGACATGCTGTATAGGCGAGGCGCATCGTCTTGGCAAGGCATGCCGTCTTGGACAATCCTTCTGTCTTGGCAAGGCGTGTTGCCATGGCAAGGCGTGCTGCCTTGGCGAGGCGTGCTGTCTTCACAAGCCTTCTTTCTTTGCAAGGTGTGCTGTCTTTTCAAGCCGTCTGCCTTCGCAAGGCATGCTATCTTCGCAAGCCTTTCTTCTGTGCAAGGTGTGCTGTCTTTTCTAGCTGTCTGTCTTCGCAAGGCATGCTGTCTTTGCAAGGCGTGCAGCCTTCGCAAGGTGTGCTGTCTTTGCAAGGAGTGCTGTCTTGGCAAGGAGTGTTTTCTTGGCAGTGCCTACTGTCTGGGAAATGCGTGTTGCCTTGGCAAGGTGTGCTGTCTTGGCAAGTCGTACAGTCTTGACAAGCCATGCTGTCTTGGCAAGGCATGCTGTCTTGGGAATGCATCCTGGCTTTACAAGTCATGCTGTCTTGGTGAAGCGTCCAGCCTTGGCAAGGCGATCTGTCTTGGCAAGGCGATCTGTCTTGGCAAGGCGTGCTGTCTTGGCAAGGCATGGTGTCTTGGCAAGGTGAGCTTCCTTGGCAAGGTGTGCTGGGCAAGGCGTGCTGTCTTGGCAAGGCGTGCTGTCTTGGCTAGACGTGCTGTCTTGGGAAGGCATGCTGTATTGGCAATGCATGGTGTCTTGGCAAGACATGCTGCCTTGGCAAGGTGTGCTGCCTTGGCAAGGCATGCTGCCTTGGCAAGGCGTGCTGTCTTGGCAAGGTGTGCTGTCTTTGTAAGTTGCGCTGTCTTGGCAGGGCGTGCTGTCTTCGCGAAGTGGGCTGTCTTGGAAAGTTGTGCTGTCTTGGCAAGGTGAGTTGTCTTGGCAACATGTGCTGCCTCCACATGGCATACTATCTAACATGGCATACTGTCTATACAATTTGTTCTATCTACACAAGGCGCGCTGTTTACACAAAGCATCCTGCCTACACAAGGCGTGCTACTACCCAAGGCGAGTTGCCTACACAGTGATTGCTGTCTCAAAAGGGCGTGCAGTCTACAAAAGAGGTGCTGTCTTCGCAAGGCATTCTGCCTTCGCATGCCATGCCACCATTTCAAGACGTGCTGTCTTCGCAAATAGTCCTGTTTTCGCAAGGCGTGCCGTCTTTGCAAGGCGTGCTCTATTGGCAAGGCATGCTGTTTTGGCAAGTTTTACTGTCTTGGCTATCTGTGGTGTCTTTGCAAGCCTACTGTCTTTGCAAGGCATGCTGTTTTTGCAAGGAGTACTGTCCTAGCAAGCCGTGTTGTCTTCCCAAGCCATGCTGCCTTCGCAAGGCGTGCTGTATCCACAAGGCATGCTGTCTCGGGAAGGGATGCTGTCTCCACAAGGTGTGCTGACTTTGCAAGGTGTGCTGTCTTCACAAGGCGTGCTGTCTTCGCAAGGCGAGTTGTATTTGTAATGGCAGCTGCCTTCACACATGCTGTCTCTGCAAAGCATGCTGTTTGCAAAGCGTGCTGCCTTATCAGGGCGTGCTGTCTTGGCAAGGTGTGGTGTCTTCGCAAGGCGTCCTGTCTTCACAAGGAGTGCTGTCTTCACAAGGAATGCTGTCTTGGCAAAGTGTGCTGTCTTGGCATGGTATGTGTTCTTCACAATGTGTGCTGTCTTCGCAAGGCGTGTAGTTTTGGCGAGGCGTACTGTCATGGCAATGCATGCTGTCTTGTCAAGGTGTGCATTCTTGTCAAGGCATGCTGTCTTGTCAAGGCGTGCTGTCTTGGCAAGGTGTGCTGTCTTGGCAAGGCGTGCTGCCTTGGCAAGGCGTGCTGTCTTAGCAAGGAGTGCTGTCTTGGCAAGGCGTGCTGTCTTGGCAAGGTGTGCTGTCTTGGCAAGGGGTGCTGTCATGGTGAAGCGTGCTGTCTTGGCAATTCATGCTGTCTACTCATGGTGCTCTTTCTACACATGGCGTGGTATCTAAACATGTCGTGCTGTCTGCAGATTTCGTGCAGTCTACACATGACATGCTGTCTACACATGGCATACTATATACACATGGCATACTGTCTGTACATGTCTACGGAAGATGTGTCCACAGCTCGTGGTCGTGTGGTAGCGTTCTCGCGTCCTGCGCACGAGGTCCCAGTTTCGACTCCCGGTGGGGTTAGGGATTTTCTCTGCCTCATGATGAATGGGTGTTGTGTCTCTTTCATCATCATTTCATCATCATTGACTCGGAATTCGCCGAAGTGGCGCCAACTAAAAAGGACTTTTAATACGGCGGACGAACTCCCCCGAATGTGGCCTCCCAGCCAACAATGCCTTACGATCGTTTCATTTATGGAAGATGTGCCCTCTATACAATGTGATCTATCTACACTTGGCGAGTTGTCTACACAAGGCATCCTGCCTACACGAGGCATGCTGTATACACAAGGCGAGCTATCTACACAATGATTGCTGTCTGAAAAAGGCGTGCAGTCTAAACAAGAGGTGCTGTCTTCGCAAGGCATGCTGCCTTCGCATGCCATGCCATCTTTTCAAAACATGGTGTCTTTGCAAGCCATCCAGTTTCCGCAAGGCGTGCTGTCTTGGTATGGCATGCTGTCTTTGCAAGCCATGCTGTTTTGGCAAGGCATGCTGTCTTCGCAAGTCGTACTGTCTTGACAAGCCGTGGTGTCTTTGCAAGCCTTCTGTCTGTGCAAGGGGTGCAGTCTTTGCAAGGAGTGCTGTGTTGGCAAGGTGTGCTCTCTTGGCAAGGTATGCAGTCTTGGCAAGGTGTGCTGTCTTGGCAAGGTTGTGCTGTCTTGGCAAGGTGTGCCATCTTGGCAAGGTGTGCTGTCTTGGCAAGGTGTGCTGTCTTGGCAAGGTTTGCTGTCTTGGCAAGGTTTGCTGTCTTGGCAAGGTGTGCTGTCTTTGCAAGGGGTGCTGATTTATTAAAGCCTGCTGTCTCAGCAAGGCATGCTTTCTCAGCAAGGCGTGCTGTCTTGGCAAGGCATGCTTTCTTGGCTATGTGTGCTCTCTGGGCAAGGTGTGCTGTCTTGGCTATGCATAATATCTTCGCTACGCATACTGTCTTATCAAGGCATGCTGTCTACACATTGTGTGCTTTCTACAAATGGCGTGCTATCTACACATGGCATGCTGTCTGCAGATTTCGTTCAGTCTACACATGACATGCTGTCTACACATGGCGTACTGTCTACATATGTCTTTGGAAGACATTCTGTCTACACAATGTGTTCTGTCTACACAAGGTGTGCTGTCTACATAAGACATGCTGCCTACACAAGGCGAGCTGTCTACTTAAGGATGGCTGTCTGCAAAAGGTGTGCTGTCTACACAAGGTGTGCTGTCTTCACAAGGCATGCTGCTTTCGCATGCCATGGCATCTTTTGAGGGCGTGCTGTCTTCGCTAGCCATCCTGTTTTCACAAGGCATGCTGCTTTAGCAAGTTGTGCTGTCTTGGCAAGGCATGCTGTCTTGGCAAGGCATACTGTTTTCACAAGGTGTGCTGTTTTCTCAAGGTTTGCTGTCTTAGCAAGCCGTGCTGTTTTAGCAAGCCATGATGTCTTACCAAGGCATGCTTTCTTAGCAAGGTGTGCTGTCTTGGCAAGGCGTGCTGTCTTAGCAAGGCGTGCTGTCTTGCCAAGGCATGCTCTCTTCATAAGGTGTGCTGTCTTTGCAAGGTGAGCTGTCTTCACAAGGTGTGCCATCATTGCAAGTCATGCTTCGCAAGGTGTGCTGACTTGGCAAGGCATGCTGTCTTGGCAAGGCGTGCTGTCTTGGCAAGGCATGCTCTCTTCGTAAGGTGTGCTGTCTTCGCAAGGTGAGCTGCCTTCACAAGGTGTGCCATCATTGCAAGTCATGCTTCACAAGGTGTGCTGTCTTGGCAAGGCATGCTGTCTTGGCAAGGTGTGCTGTCTTGGCAATGCATGCTGTCATGGCAAGGCATGCTTTCTTGGCAAGGTGTGCTGTCTTGGCAATGCATGCTGTCTTCTCAAGGCATGCTGTCTTGTCAAGGTGTCCTGCCTTGTCAAGGCATGCTGTTCTGGCTATGCAAGGTGTTTTGTCTGGGAATTGTGTTCCAACTTGGCAAGGTGTGCCATCTTTCAAATGTGTGCCATCTTTGCAAGGTGTGAATTGTTTGCAAGCTGTGAATTCATTGCAAGGCATGCTGTATTTGCATGGTTTGCTGTCTTTGCAAGTTGTTCTGTCTTTGCAAGTCGTGCCATCTCTGCAAATTCTGCTGTCTCTGCAATGCATGCTATCTTTGAAATGTGTGCTGTCTTTGCAAGGCGTGCTGTCTTTGCAAGGTGTGCTGTTTTTGCAAGATGTGCTGCCTTCGCAAGCAGTGCTGCCTTCATATGGCATGCTGCCCTACAAGGCATGATGCCTTCACAAGGCATGCTGTCTTTAAAAGGCGTCCTGCCTTCGCAAGGTGTGCTGCCTTCGCAAGGTGTGCTGCCTTCATATGACGTGCTGCCTTCGCAAGGCGTGTTGCCTTCGCAAGGCATGCTGCCTTCTTGAGGTTGGCTGCCTTGACACGGAGTCCTGCTTTTGCTAAGCGTTCCTCCATCACAAGGCGCGCTGTCTTTCCAAGCCGCGCTGCCTTTGTAAGGCTATTTGTCTTCGCAAGGCGAGCTTTGTCACTACGAGTTCTGCATTTGCAAGGTGTGCTGTCCCCATAAGGTGAGCTGATTTTGTAAGTCATGCTGCCTTTACCAGTTGTGCTGCCAATGCAAGTCGTGCTGTGTTGCCATGACATGCTGTCTTGGCAAGACATGCTGTCTTCACAAGGTGTGCCATCTTTGCAAGTCGTGCTGTCTACACACGGTGTACTGCCTTTGGAAATTGTACTGTCTTCGCTGTCTTCGAAAGGCAGCATGCACTATAAAGGCAATATGCACTATATAACAAGCACACAATGGAATGGCAGCACAAGCTGCAAAGGCAGCACATGCTGCAATGGCTGCATATGCTAAAAAGGCTGCATATGCTACAAAGGTTGCACACCATGCAAAGGATGCAAATGCTGCAACAGCAGCACATGATGCAATGGCAGCACACACTACGAAGGCAGCACATGCTACAAAGGCGGCGCACAATACTAGGCAGCACACACTGCAAAGGCAGCCCATGCTGAGAAAGGCAGCACAAACAGAAAAGTCAGCACATATTGGAAAGGCGTCACACAATGGCAAGGTACTGCACAGTGAAACCCAGCATGCACTGGGAAGCATGCATACTATGAAATAACAACACACTGTAAAGTGTCACAATGTGGATAGGCAGCACACACTGAAAGGCTGGAAACACTAGAAAAGCGGAAGACAATGGACGGGCGCCTTTGAAATCTTCTGCCAAAATGATATTACCTTAATGAAATCTGAAGAGAGGGAAAATTTCGTATTTAAAGAAACTCTGCTCGTTTACGTCGTTTACTGCTACCAGGTGGAACATATATATTAAATAGCCAGGTGTTGTAAACAGTACAAGCTACAACTGTATTACATGTGAGTGTTCAACGTGATCCACTATTATGCCCTCTTTCGCGAGTATCACGGTCTCTAATTCATCTCCAGTTCCAGCATTAATTACAGCACTATATCCCAATACATCGTGTAGTGCAGTATCCTTTACTTCTGTAACTAGAATAATATCAGTGTTTGCCTCATACATAAAGCTTTCAACCTACTTGCTTTTAGGGAGCTCCCTATGCTGTTTATGGATTCATAATGTATCACATTTCATAAATTCAACTCTTTCATCGCATGCAGTTAGTATGAAAGCTATGGATAAGTGTCACATACGTATCCACCTCTGTCGCTTGGTTTGGATGAGGTGACCATTCCCGCCCCCCCCCCCCCCCCCCTTGTAATCTTAGTAAGCATCCAGCGAAAATCGTGCACACACACACATGTGAAACTCTTAAATTGACCGAATCAGTTCGATAGCTGTGATTCAGGGCCTAGTGTAATGCCACCATGTGTTTGAAACCTCCGCAAAGAATTCTGTTGCATGGTTCATACCGATGTCTCGATATCGCCATCGTGTAACTTACAGCAAGTATTTTATTCTTGTCGCTCACCTACATTAAGGAAAATGGGAAACATTTACCACCTTCCGATATTGTTGTCATTGTTAGTAAGTAGAATGAAAGTAGTCTCTGGTCAGGAGAAACTAAAAGCGATTATTTGTTTCCACAGACAGAGCTTAACAATTCGTATCAGTACATTGTCCCATCCAAGGGGCAGATTCGTTACTCTGTCGTATGCATATAACGAGATAACATAAAGACTTTACGTCACAGCTACTCAGTTTATGGGGCCAGGTAAGCTACACACATCGTCATTATTCACTTCTTGTTTGCTGAGATAATATAAATTTCGTAAGTAAAATGACATTGCAAGTTGTTGTTGTAGTGAACATCTTCCAAAAGCTTAATGCAAAGACACACATGGTCATCCTGACTGACGACGCGAGGAAGTAAATTGACTGGCTCGGTTAAGAGGTGTATATAATTTTGATTCGTTTCACAATAGATTCACGTAGAATGGTCATTTTTGAAAGTTTCGGCGAACAATACAGTTAAGACTTTGATTACGATACATGCATCACATTCTTGTAAAGCTATTGTATTAATCGTGTGCTACTTTCGATATTAATCGCAATTGCAGAAAGCAGCAATGAATATGTCTCGTCTCGTTTCTCCGATCGTTTCCCGTACTGTGCGACCCACAGAGCTCTATCGCTGCATCAGCGGTCGATTGTTGCTGTTGCCGCCACGGAATGATGGCAGTTAAATTCAAATTTTCTCCAAGTATAAGGGATTCTACGATATAAATGAAAATGGAAAGAAGTAACGAAAGCGGCAACTAGCAGTCAAACTCAACGTTCCTGGTGGTTTAATGCTATGACAATTTTAAACAATAAACTACGCAGTGGAACTGAGAGCTATCACAGGAATCTGCAATATACCCTCGATGGACAAGCTGATTAAAGTTTTCGTCCTTGCCACTTCTCATTTTACAGACAACTGATTCTGACTACTTCTTATGAACTGCACTTAACTGAGGCCATAACTCATGTCCAAGTCGTCTTATTGTATTACTACTATCGTATCTTTCTTAGGTAAAGAACGAGCAAAATAGCAGTTTTCATTTTCTGTTGCGGCATAGGAATGATTATGTGATTACTTCTATATGCAATTCATCTGTAACTTTATGAACTCAATATTCAGTAAGAGGGCCAACCGAATTACATACTGCACAGTGTGAATAATTGCTGCAATTTTGGTGGCAACAACAACAAACAACTAGTCAGTGCCGAGATTTGGCTGTAGAATAGTGGCAACACAGAGCTACCGTTGCAGCCGAGTGGTTCATGAAACCCTGGCCGTGACCACAGCGGCTGAGGCGCGTCTACAGCCGTAGCAACCGCACAGCAGCCCACACTGAGGTGTGACGTCACACGGCACCCCTGTCTCGGTTGACCACCCACAATGTGTTTCGCTACATTTGATCAATTCACTATTTGCTCATACCTGAAACGTTAGTAAGTTTTTTTGGTGATCGGTATGAACAAATGAAACGTGTTGTATAATACTCCCCTACGAGGGACATTACTATTAACAATTTTACATTCAATTTTTATCAATAGCTTATTTGCTAGTTACCCCATTTCCTCTTTCTACGCTCAGTTAGCGTCAAGCAAATCACGCGTACCTTCGAAACTTGGACCTTTTTACCAGGTACATCTCTAGAAGTATTAGGTACATAACATGTCTTTCTAATTTACACGCAGAACTTAATCTTCTACGAAAAAGACAGACGTCAATCCTTATCTCTGTTTAAGATACGCGTCGGAATCTCTCCCTACTTGAAGCGGCGAACGTATGTCCGAAACTCCACCCATAGCTCATCCTCGCATATACTGCCGATTGCAACGTGCGCGCCCAGTGGTCACTGATCAGTTACGCCATTGTAATCTGTCCAGAGTGAGTTGTTTCGCCGTCCACAGATTATTACAGAACGTGCACGGCCTTTATATCCAGTTTATGTATTTTAGACTTTCCGTTTCAAGGTTAGCCAAATGACAGTCGCTCCCAGTCCGTGTTTCACGACCGCTTTCTTTGCAGTCTGCCGCCGATTGTGAACTTTGCTCCTTTTCCAGTCACATAACGTTTCTTCCAACGTTTATTCTAATGACTGATGCCTCTTGTTACTCCATGCCATGAATGGTTATGTGCATTCCGAAGAGCTAAATGAAAATTAATGCAACGTACACTATTATTTTAAACTGATGGAAGTAACAGTTCTTAGCGAGTAGCCTCGAACCCGATATTCAATTCAGAGTTTACCTCGGACGAGAAAAAACGTTCTGTGTAGTGTTGAAAGCTGTGACGAAAAAAGGAATCTATTTATTTCCATTCTCTACAAAGGCAGTACAAAAAAATCAACTTATCCCATATCTGTAATACAAATTTATTTGAAAGCGCTGACCATCGCTACGATCGTACGAAGGCAATCCAAAGTTTATTCCACACCGCCAGACTGCGTTATGCGATACTCTCTGGCGCTGTGTGCTAACGGATTTGAAATCGCAGCCGCCTGTCTCTGTGACGTGGCAGTCTTGTTCGCTCACAGTTATTTCATATTTCGTGTTACCTCCTTTCATGCGAAAAGACCGCAGCCTTCTCTCCACGCACACAAAAACAGATTTCTAATTTATTTATTTATTTTTTTTCATTTCACGAAAATGCGTGATTCGCGCCGAACCAGCGATATGGAAAGACACGTTCTATTGGCGCCTCGCGTGGCAGAAGACGTTGACTGCGAAAGGAGTTTCGGAGGACGCAGTGCAGCCGTCGGTCGACAGATGGCAGTAGGCGACTTGCAGTGTCTGGCAGTGATATAAACAATAAGACGCTAAAAAGAAATAAACAGCGCGGAAAAGAGTAACATGTCTACTGGGCATCTTGTGACACGCGGCGATCAAGGACATTGTATATAATAGTGCACACGAAAATTCTGATAGCCTTTTGTTGAGAATTGTAAATATCGAAAGCGGGAGAAATGTTAAGCGTAAAAATAAAATCTTTTCTTCTCTGTGTTTCCGTTTTGTAACAGGAATGGTATGTTAATATTTACTTTCATTGCGTGAAACAAAAAGTAAAACATTCCTTAGCAGTTCTACATATGTCTACCGAGTGTGTTTTTCACAAACCGATCTTCCACCACCGCTTGTGGTTCGTCATGTAAACACTATCAATCGGTTTAGGGCGCTCAAGTCGGCTCATCTCTGGCGTGAACGACGGTGCACGATGACAAAATCTCGCTTAAACAGCACTGCTTAAGTTATGCCTTTTTTCACATACGTGGCACACACGTCTCTGGATGACTTCCAAACGGGTCGTCCCCCCATGTTCCGCCACGTCACTCGAATACCAGCACTGGTTACACGAAATCGCCAAATAATGACATTGTATTGACTTTGAACGCATTTAATTACGCTTGCAGATCTTAGTAACGTAGAAGCCGAATGTATTTTTCTGTTGATTCTCCCTCTTCTGCAGCCCACAGAGCTTTGTCAGTGCCCCAGCCATTGATTGTTGGTGCTAGCTATCTGCAACGTCGGCAGTTGAACTTTCTAGCTAGTAATGTCGATTTTATTAAGTAAATGAAAACGGAGGAAAATGATAATAATTGCACAACCACCATTCAAACGTAACGTTTAGCGAAGTTATAGGCGAGCAAAGCCTTAAGCCATAAATTACAATGGGGCACACATAACCGTTATTGCATAAATGCACATTCAGAGTTGGGGCTTCCACGCACAATGTGGCAAAAGTTACCGTTATGACCAAACGAAATTACGCAACGTATTCTACGATGAAAAATGCCACTGACTTCCACTAATCACTTGTGGCGTAATGTTTTCATAACACTTCCACCTCACTACAATAAACGGCTGTGAGCTCTATTACACATTCTGTCCGATGTAGAAGCACTTCAATATTTCCGCAATAGTAATTTAGGAGATACTCAAAGCTGTCACCTATGGTCTTCTTAATTATCACGTCAGTATTCACATATGTTATGTGAGCGTCGACCACCGGTTTGTTCACACGGAGAGATGATGATTTATTGTCATCAAACAGCACATGTGGAAACCGAATCACCAAACTCGTCGTTGATCCGAACATGAGTTAACTATCGTATTCGTCTCTAGAAAACTGTACTTATTGATAAAAGCGACAGTAATTTCCGTAACCGTTCTCTTTCCATAGCTAAATGTTTCGGCAACTGTTAATTGCATTCTTCTTAGTTCAAGGGTTTTCAGTTCTTCAGCAATACATAAAGCAACAGTTTCAAAGACGAGATATTTACGAAATGCCACTGAAACAGCACTGCGCCGAAAATTCCGTTACGACTGTGGACGGAGTGTGTCGCAACGACATTCAACGGCGTTCTTGGCCGGCTTAGACGTGAGTAACAAATCGAGGTTCGGATGAATGTCTCCACCGCCTCTTCTTGGACCAGCTGACACCAGCCGTGCTGCCAAACGAGGTGTCGACGTCTGCGACGCTGCTTCCCCCATGCTTGAAACGTAAACTAGTCTGAGACTCCTCTGTCATCTGACGATGCTACGGCAACAGCCGCCGTGCGGCTACAAGTTGCTGCTGTACATTCTCCTCTCTGCGGCCTGTCTTTTCACACAAGTGATGGGGCTCGGTTTTACGTGAATATAAGTAACGTAACTATTTTTGCGTACAACACCACAGCCAATATTTACAGTTACTAGTAACTGCTTTTCCGCATTACCCATCTTAAATGTATTCAGGTTTCGTAATACCTTAACTGTTTTCGTATGTGCTTGTGGTCGTCGGCAAGCAAATGCATCATTACCAGCGCAGAAAACTCATCGTTGTCAAACCGGCATCGGAGACGAATTTGCGTACCTAGAAAGGTAGCTACTTACGAGAGTTTACATGTATTCTGGAACCTACACAGCTTACTCTGTTATTGGCCACACTAAGAAAATAAAATTAGCACTCGAAAAATTCCCTCTGTTTAGGAACTTAGGGAATGTCAAGGGCGCACTTTTTGTTTGGCTCTAGCTTTAAAACGCCATAAAAACATTTAGTCGTGTATATGTAACCGTTTGCAACTCTGCACCTTACATATTTTTTTTCTCGCCTTACCCGTGTTTCTACTAGCTGACTGGTGACATGTTTTCCTTATTACAGCATTTTCCATTGCGAAGTGGGGCTGTGGCCCTTTACATATTCCGGCCACATATTAAGAGAGTGTTACGATTGTCATGATGACAATGATGATGGAAAAGAGAAAGTTGTTGTTATTGTGTCTCGTACTGTCAAGAGCTTAGTGAGTACCTATGCAGTTTCTTTGCGACAGTACTTCATTATCCAAACATCAGGGCAGACGCCTCTTGCTGATACTCTATGGTGACGTCATGACATCCACACTCGCGACTCATTCATTCTCCTCTTGTTTTGCCTCCGTATGTGAGGATTTGGCCCTGCGTCAGGTCTGTGTCTTTTAGCCGTTCTCCTTGTTTGCTGTTCGTCTTAGTCCCTTCACTGCGTGTTTTCCTGTTTTTATGCGTATGGGCGCTGATGACCACGCTGTTTAGCGCCTGTAAACCTCCAAAACACACACACACACACACTCTTCGCTATTTCAAAGCGTCTCATTTTTGTTCTAGTGTAAGTGTAATACAGTTTGAAAACGTGGAAATGGCGGATATCTGTTCGACTGTTTTACTCTCTGGGCGATAAGCGCAAAAATACTTTTTTAAGGCATTGTCTTCGCCTCGACCAACGAATCTCCTGTCCTCTGTTGGCAACATGCTGACATTGTTCCCGTCACGCCTTCCACCTCGAAATTCTACAGCATTCTGTTTCATCTTTCTGCTATATGTTAAAAAATAACGCAATTTTTTTTGTTGACCACGAAAAACAAAATTATCATTTTTATTTCTTCTTCTGAAGTGTGCTATCCGTCGCGTTTATGTAACCGACATAGCACAGTTGTAGCAGAGATTGGTATGAGTTGTGTATCTACATACTCCTCAGAAATCATTGCCTACTATGGGCAATGATTTCTAATCAAGAAACGTATTTTACACCTTGCTTCCTAACGATTTGGTTAAATGTATCGCATGTGTTTTTATGTAGTTACTGTCTACTGAACTTCAATGTTATGAGTCGCTCGTAACGCATTACGTCATTTTGCCGTATTTAGCACTTTCTACCATAGACGAAGTGTATTGGATGGCTCAGCACTCGACCATTACTGTCGCGTCACGTCTAGAGCAAACAGGGTGGGGAAAAACAATTTGACCGAAAGTGCAGAGCAGGAAGTGTCAGTTGAATATTTCTGGCACTATGCCAACATGGCAACTGTGGTCACTTTGAACATTTGCTATGACATACTTATAGCAATAAGTGGCGGCTCCCTTCTTACTCACCTTTTTAAGACATATTGAAACATGAGACATGGACATCTGATTCTCTTCATCCCTAAAAACGTGCTGTGTCCTAAGTCAGCCAAGTGCGACACACGTGTAAGTGGCGCTTTAAATTTATCTTGTTCTCATGGTGGCGGTTGGTTAGTTCACACAGCCTGTGTTTACGTATACATTTTCTGTAAACTACCAATCATTTAGAGCCAAGACGCTCGTGTGTGGGATTTTAATTACGATCCGGTGCCGCCGAAAATATTCAATCGCGAAGCCCAGTTGCTATACTCAAATTTTTGTATTTCATGCTGCGTTTCCACGATACACTTTTGGTCAGATTGTTTCAATGCACCCTGTATGACGACGCCGGATGGCAAACTTCGCAGAATCAGAACAGCTTAAATTTTTCTTTTTTTACGAACGCTGGGTGACTGCCACCCACATATTCTGCCATGTCACTGGAACGCTAGCACGCGACACATAAAATCACGAAACCAGTATCAGATCCGCGTAATTACACTGTACCAATTATGTGCATATTTAAACGTTAATCACAAATGTAGATAGCAGTAATGTGTAAGATGAATTTCTTTTTCCGTTAATCTTCCGCGTCCTGCAATCGACAGAGCTTTGTCGCTGCCTCAGCGACTGATTGTTGCCGCTACTACGCAGAACGATGTCAATTTTAAAGTCTGCCGCGAGTAATGGCGGTTTTCTGAAGCAAACGAAAGCGGGAGAAAAATGTATATGCATCATCTGATCGAGAGTGAATACCTAATTGGCACAGCGACTTAATTTTTAAAATTTACGAGCATCAGAGGCTGGCGTAGCCGTCCAGTTGCGAGATGCGTGTCCATTCCGACACGTGAATCGCACCCCTAGTCGCTGGCAGTTGTAACATTGTAATGCATTCGAAGTGTGCTCTTTCGCACACCGCACCTACAGTACATGGATGGTCTTGTGTCTCAGCTGCCTCCAGCTGATTGTATCCTACACTCCTAAGAAGTAGACGATTCTGAGAAAATCTTCTGGAAAACACGTTTAGAAATCGCCAAAAAATACCTTCAGAACCTTTCTATCCAAGCCAGTTAACGCTTGTGCTACTTATATTATGCTCACTTTAATGACACACGTGGTGCAGAATATGCGTAGCGGTAAGGGATGGAACTTATTTACACTCCACGGCTTTGAAGACGTGTGATGGCTAGAAAAATTCCTGTCGACTCGAGGCGAAACCTTAAACAGGTACACAGGATTAGCAGATATGTCGTCACCACCCATCGATTGTGAAGGTTTAATAAACAAGTTGACAGCGTCGTCCGTTTCGCATCGAGGCGGAATATAATCGCAGTGTGAGAACCTGTCTTACTTCGTGGCAATGTGTCCAGCTGTTGTCCTTGTGTGTTTCTACAGACTGCATTCGTATCTGGTAACGGATAAGGAAAAAGATCTATAACCGGCCATAACACACTGCGCATGTGAAGAGGAGCACCGTATGGAAACTAACAAGTTATTTACTGGAAAGTTGATAAAAATAAAAAAAAATCTTGCGTCAGCGATATTATTCTGTCGTGTCTGGGCAGCGCCGAACGCGAGAACGAACGCCACCAAAGCTTTATTTTATTTTACGGCGCCTGTTTGCGTTGTACGGCGCTCGTTGGCGCACGTGGAACTTTGGACACACACAGCGTTTCATACTTTACACCGTGCATCTATCCTTGCCGTGTCGAGGTTCGAAACCAGGCGGATACGACAGTTGCAGTATTAAGCACTCATTTCAACGACGGATCTCCGTGTCGTATTAGCGTCACACGTGTAGCAATTCCGTTAAGCTAATTTCCCCAAGACTCGCAGTGCTAATCCGGTATCTATCCTTGTTGCGTTTGGTCAGGTGGGACGACAGCAAACGTTTCACACACTGTCCTGACAAGTCTTTATTTTCACGAACGACAGAATTCCTGTTCACGATGGACTGTGGCTCATTTAGCTGTCCGCTTCTACAGAAGAGCAAATATCGGCCTGGCGGGAAGCAAACAGTTTTCTGGCCGTTTCATCGGGAGTACGTGTGATGTGTGTTGTTATGCTTTAAGAACTGACATCTGTGATGTCCGAATTTACTCAGAATAAAAGGCTTTGGTCCCTGCATACGCCAGTACAGATAGCGACACAGCATCGAGATATGAAGCGTGAAGAACCGAATACGTTACTGATGGAGGACGCCCGTATACTGAGTTAGAGACTAACATCCCGTCGCCTCAAAATCTTCGCCATTCGTAGCGTTTTAGAGCTGCCGACCGACACGCATCCCGGCTTTCAACCCATGGAAGGATTCTGAAGCACGTTTGGTGCGTAGCTTGTGGAGCCAGTTGGGTTAAAATCCTCCCTTTTGAAAGAAGAGTGTTCAACCGTTACTCAGTGCTCCGTCACTGGTCAGACTGTAACGACTTTTGTTTCACGTGCGTTTGTGCCGGTCTGCAAGCACTTGCACAGTAAGCAGTGCTGATAATTCACTGCCGTCCACCCAGCCCGGGAAACGCACAATATGCAGATGTAGACACCTACTTTGGAAAGTGTACGCACATTCTGTACTCGTCGCGGCAGGCCCCGTTACGTGGTACACAACCGTGACGTCACAACACGGACACACTCGCCCTGTTTATCTCGGCCGACTCTGCAGCGCCGCACGTGCAGCCCCTGCCTTCGACAGAGCTCGGCCTTACAGTCTTCTCACTAAGACGATGCGTTTAGTATTGCGAAAGATTTGTCCTATTATTAAGTTTTAGCGTTTAAATGGTGTACTGTTTGTTCTGCTACTGCTTTAATATGTTATCTAAACATATAAATGGCGTACATCTAATCGATCGTTAGGAAAACGGGGATTACATGTTCCAAACGCACAAATTGCCATCGCTTTATTTTCTGCATCGACAATCGGATCGCACAGACTTTGTTGCCAAAGAGTTTTCGTTGTGGTTTGCTTCCTCCTCTGCGAAGTAGTGCTGTGATTTCTTACACATTCCATCCACGTATCAAATCAGCATGAAAGTTGCCCTAATGAGAATGGAGAAGAAATTTGACATTACTAGGTGCTCGTACGAAGTGTGGTGTCCGCTCTCCGACGTGTCCGAAAAGTCCATACCAGGAAAACGCACTACAAAATGGCACGCATTGTGTATGTTGATAATCTTTAAAAACCGTGTCCCAATTGCGACAAGCACAGTTGCTAAGCTAAAACTAGTGTGTACTAATAAAATGTTTAATATGTCTCCAATACACTGACTTTACATAGGGAAGCGTCTCACGTTGAATTGCTAGAACAATAATTATAAAAGGTGGCAATGTTATTTACGCACTATCTTTTAAATAGATATGATGGTATCTGATACTCAACTACTAATGCAAAGAAACGTACTGATGCTAAAATGCTTTAAATTTTTCCTATCATTTAATCTTTAAAATTTAATAATTCTCTTCCTGTTAAAATTTAATTAATTAACTTACGTCGTTCAGATTTCGTAACGCTGACGGCCTTAAAATTTAAAGTTGTTCAGTCCCTGTTTTGTTTTCTTTCAATTGTTGCGAGCCAGCGACGGTGCAATATTGTTCGCTTTCAAGTCTACACATTTATAAAAATCAGGTCCAGGAAACACTTTTGTGATCACGGTTGCGATTCAGACGGTATTCGCGTAATTGTACTGATTAAGAGTTATCGTTTCCGAAAGATGCAGGTTCGATCAAAGCTGTGTGCACTTTTGCGCGTATAATGAAAATATTCCTAACACGTCGCGTAACAAAAAGTAACATGCGAATCACAACCGTGGTCAAACGAAGAAAATATATGATGACATAAATGTTCTTCGCTGTTATTCGGGACAGGTTTCACCGCAATTTTCAGTCTTTTTAAATCACAGTACGAAACGCTTTAGAGATATTTGTTTTGAATAACTTGTATTTACCTTTTCTTATACAATATGGTCATTGTCCGCAAGAATTATCTCTCTCTCTCTCCTTTTTATAGCCTTTATACATTCACATTACATACATCGATTAAGAAACTTTTCTTTCTCTACCGACTAGTACGAGAACAAAACCCGCCCAGACAAAATGTCTTACATAGAATTAGTTCTCACTTAAGAATCATATATAGTTTCGTAGTTCAAACAATGCTAGTTTATTCCGTGCAATAGAAAGTCTTTGATTCACTGAGCACAAAAGTTAAAATAATAAAATTATAATTACAATTTTAATATCGTCAGTTATTGTTTATTTTATGAAAATAAGGTTTGACATTATCGTAATATTATTTTTCATCGTTATAGCACTATAAAGTACTCTGAATATTTATGGGAATGACGCATACTACTTTTCTTTCGTTCCGACCGACGTTTCGAAGTAAATATCGAAACTGCTTTGGAGTTTATCCACGTACGGTTCCAGAGGCTACGTGTAGCAGCTTTCAGTCTAATCAGGATTGGTGACAAATGAAGCTGTTTTGTCTTCTGGTCTTAAGAAACTGATAGCACCTCTTTGTTCCGACAGACTATGCTTGACCGTTCCTACACGTGGACCACAACGTCACACGCGTTTTGCTCAGGTTGTGCCGCAGGTGTATATTGAGACCAGAAAGGAAAACAACGATTAAATCATTATATATGAGTTCCTCTCATTCACTTCTGCGCCTGTTATTCAGTTCTCGCCGTATGCGATGCTTTATTTGGGAAGTAAGGAGCGTCTCTAGTTAGTTTCGGTAGCAAACTTTTGCCCACAGCTGAAACTCAGTTTCCAAACCACATCTGCCATGAAATGAGGTCGCCTTTACTAGTGAGCCGATGAAGCGATTTCCCAACTCTGGGTAAATGTTTTTTTTTTTTACTTTCATTGCCTAGGGGAATTCACTGAAAGACCGTAGTGTTGTCTCCCTTAACCCACAGAAAACACGACAAGAAATATTACGGTCTTCCGATTAAACTACAGTTGAGAAAAGCCTTCACTTCATCATCGTAATCACATTTCTTTCTCGTTGACCGCTCTATAGCTCTTCGCTATGAGATAAACGGACAACTAAAATGACGAGTTGTTTATAAATTGCCACGAAACCTGCTGTGGGCCGACAATTCCGTTACAGCTGGGAATGGAGTTGCTCGCGACGGCATTCTTGCGTCAGACGCTGTCCGTGTTCTCGCCGAGTTAAACTTGAGTAGCGATTCAGGATTATCTTATAAAGTTCCATGGCTCTTCTTTTGGTGACCGTATCATTGTCATCGTGCTGCCAGGGAAGATGTCGATGTCTGCGACGCTGTTTCCCCATGTCGGGGCGTCAATGATTCGACGAATTACTCTGGAGTACAGCCTCTGTCCAGGATGAAACTACAGTTGCGAAATCTGATCTGTGCGGCCTCTCTGATGACAGAATACGTAAAACCCTTGTATGAAATAAAAAAGTCTGTTTGTCTCGGTTTTGCGTCGTTAACAGAGCTGCCAATATTTTTGCTTAAAACCCAAGTGCGAAATATTATACATAGTTAAGCCGAACATATTTCTCCGTCAGTTCTCCGTCCCCTGCGGCCTACAGAGCTTGGCCACTGATGGCGCTCCGAAAGGACAGCAGTTCGACTCTCTCGCGAGTGACGGCTGTTATCTGGCCTTTCTTAAAATCCACCCCCAGCAGGATGTCGCGTCGCCCGCCATTCACGAGGTGCGTGTCCGTTCCAACACGTGAATCACACGCCTAGTCGATGGCCAGTTGCACCTTTTTTAATGCATGCCGACAGTGCTGTTTCGCAGTCCGCACATTCATGGCCGGCCTTCTGTCACAGCTGCCTCCAGCTGATGGTATCCTAAATTTCTGAGGAGGAGGAGGAGGAGGTTGTGCGAGAAAATCTTCCAGAAAACACGTACAGAAATCGTCAAAAAACACCGTCCAAACATTTTCATCCGGGTCAGTTAATGCAAGAGATTCTGTTTTATTATGCTCACCCGGATCACACGCTTTGTGTGGTAAGAGTTGTTACGTATTTACGCTTCAACGTTATCAAAACTTGTAACGGCTAGAAAGATTCGTCTTGAGTCACACCCAATTCTTAATCATATACGCATTATCAGCGTCTATATTGTCAACAGACATCGATTGTGAAGATGTATAAAAAATTGTCGACAATGTCACCTGCTCTGTGCCGATGCGGAATTTAAACGCGGTGTGTATCGACAGATTCCATTCGTAACTGGAAACAGATTAAAATATATCTATCCAGAACCTTTACACACTGCACCTGTGAGGACAAAGAACACGTTCAAGTCAAACAGTAATTCACTGACAAGGCGGTAGAAAATTAAAACAAAAAAACTTGTCTCATCCATAATCTTTTGTCCTGTTGCTGGGCAGAGCACGTCGTGAGAACCAACGCCACAAGAGCTTTGTTGACGGTGCCTGAATGCGTTACACGCTGCACGCCGGCCTGTGTAAAATTTTGGACACAAACCGTGTTCCGTACCTTCGGCCAATCTCGAAACTCTGCCGTAGTGTCCTTCATATTCTTGCCATATATTAAAACAATCTTGCAATTTTTTTTTATTGTCACGTAAAACAAAAGTTAGTATTTTGATTGTCTCTTATTAAACATGCTATCACTCGTGTTTCAATAGTCGACATCGCAAAGTTGTCCCACGACCCAGTGCAATTTGGTATGTCTACGTACTCTTTCTAAATGATTGCCCACTGTGGGACAAGCACATCTGCGGGAAATTCGTTATGATACAATTATTATCTAGTATTCGAATCTCTGATTTGTCGGTTATATACATATTTCGGGAGGTGTATGCGGCCTTCGAATCGTTTTGTGACAGTAAAATAGTAGGACTGCTACTACATTCCACATCTGCGATGTCGATGCTGGACAACCGCAGCCGCCTCTCGCTTAGTGGCAAAGGCTCGAGCTCACAACAGTGGCTGGGAACAAAAACATCCCCTAACCCTGCGTACAGCGGTGGGAATCTGAATTTACTCCAAGTCTCCTGCCCATATCTAAACGCCTAATCTTTTCAGGTGCAAAACGCTTCCACCAGTGCCCGCCTCGTATTTCTTTCGACAACGAGCGTAATTCCGGTCTACTACTAAAGCAGCCACGAACGCTTTAATGGGCCTGGATAAGACTTTTGAACAACCCTTTACGTGTGATCTCCTCCTCACATTTCTCCACCTTATATTTTCACTGGCGTCCGTAAGGAATTCGTACTCTACATTACATATTGACGTCTTCCTTTCACAATACGAAAACACCGCCAAGTTTGTTTCATCGTCGACAGTTGCTCAGCGGAGACGATAGGTGTGAAACGTATGAAGCTTGGAACGTACCGCAGGCGGTCGTTCCGGCTAGTGGAATCTATTAAGGTCTCACATGTAACCACCACAACAGAAAATTGGTTTCCGAAATTTTGGTCATCCCAATGTTGTGTCCCGCGTGGTCGATGTCTCTGCCGCGCCTTTCATCTTGACTGCTCAGTACAAACATGGAAACTCGCGGCAGGTATCCGATTCTGTTAGCCCACCTTGATGGAGGGCTAGAAGCAATATTCACCACATTTCAGTATTGTCAAAACAGTTAATAAGTACAATAGTGTTCGCCTCTGGTGAGGAGAAGGAATAGGGGCTACTTGGTTCCATAGTGTCGTAGATATTTATCGAACAAAAAAAAAAAAAAAATATAGAGGAATTAAATTCACCGTATTCATCAGTCTCTGAATCCACACTTCCACATCATAGACACTATAAATTTATTTCGTCTTCATTCACGATGCTAGTTCCAATGTCATAGACGCAGTTTGGTGTTTTGTTTAATTATGAACGCTTTGGCAACTGACCAACGGTGCGTGCTTTCACTAATACCGATTCTGTGGGGTCTCATACGTTGCTCCATAATAGCGTGACAGACACACTTGTCACGACATTTATGCGGTTACCGCTCCACTAGAGAACTTTTTGTAATCAGAATCATATTACACGTCTAATTCCGTAGTCTCTCGTTATATGTGTCACATTTCCTTTAAAATAGTTACTGTCTACTGAGCTTTAAAGTTACACATCGCTACCAACGCATTCTGACATTTTGCCATTGTTTGACCAAAAGCGTAGGGCACAAAGAGAGTGTCAAAACGAAGGAATCTGAGTATAGAAATACAGGTCGCAGTTAAATATTTGAGGCCCTACGGCAGCATGGAAACGGTGGTCAGTTAAAACGTTTTCTATACATACTCCTGTTAATTAAGTGGTCGCTCATTTTTCACTTTTTTTAAATATACTCAAACAAGAAACATGGGCATGTGATTGTCCTCATTTCTGAAGAAGTACTGTCTCGTTCGTCAGCTAAATGCGATACACGCGTTTGTGACGCTTGAATATAATCTTGTTCTCGTCGTGACGACTGGTTAGTGTTCTGTTTACGTATACATTTTCTGGAAAATACCTATTATTTTGAACAAGGGCCTCAGTATGGCAGATTTCAATTACGTTCCCGTAGCGCTGAAAATATGCATTTACGACCCTTAGTTGCCATACATTCATTCCTATGTTCCGTGCTGTCCTTCCGCCCTGCATTTTTGGTCAAACTGTTTCTCCACGCCCTGTATAACGGTGCTGGATGGCAAACCTCGCTCAAACAGCACTGTTTAAATTAGTCGCTTCATACGTTCGTCACACATACGTTACTGAATGACACCCAGCCAGGTTGTCCGCCTATATTCCGCCACGTCACTGGAAAGCCAGCACACGATCCTCAAAATCACGAAACCAGCACCAGATTCGCATAGTGACACTGTACTGGTCGTAACCACATTCAGACGTTAATCGCAATTGCAGATCATAGTAATGTAGAAGCCGAGTTTGTCTTACCGTTAAATCCCCGTCTCCCGCAGACCACAGAGCTCTGTCGCTGCATCAGCGGTCGATTGCTGCTGCTGGCGCCACGGAATGATGGCAGTTAACATTCAGAGTTTCTCCGGAGTAACTGGGATTCTGTTAAAGGAGTGAAAACAGAAAGAAGTAACGAATGAGGCAACTCGGAATCAAACAGTACGTTTCTGGTAGTTTAATGCGATGACAATTTTGAATGATAACTTTGGTGATGCGACTGCGTTACCAGCAATTACAGAAACCCAGGTTTTAAGTTGGGCCCTCCACAGACAAACTCACTACAGTTATCGTTCGTGCCAAGTTTCATTTTAAACACAACGGAATTGTACTATTTCCAATGAACTACACATAACTGAGCCTGTAATTCATGACGAAGTTGACTATTACTACTACTACTACTCTCGTATTTTTTTTTCTTTAGGTAAAGAATTAGCACAATGCTCACACGAGAAAGCAGTCTTGCGTCCATCATGCAATCATCCTGGAAACAATTCCTCCAGCCAGAGCATTTCTTTTTCCGACACAGGAATGATTTTACAATTACCTTCGCATGTAATTCATACTTTACTGTATAAACGGAATATTTAGTAAAAGGGCGAACCGAGTTAAGTACTGCATAGTGTGAATGAATGCTGAGATTTTCCAACAAAGAACGACGGGCACAAAATACTGAGACTCGGCTACAGATGTCTGCCGCCACCGGGCTGCAGTGGCAGCTGAGTCATCCGTGAAATCTTAATGGCGGCCACGGCTGCCGAGGCTCGTCCACAGATGCAGCAGCAGCCCACAGTGTGGGGTGACGTCACAAGGCACCCCTGTCTCCAAGACAACGCGCGACGTGTTTTGCTGTATCTAATCACTTGTTTCTCTTTATCGACCATTTCCATATTTACTCACCTCTGAACTCCAGTATATTTTCTCGGTATCAATACAATCAATTTACACGCTCTGTATAATACTTTTGTACGAGCGGCACGATTATTAACAATTTTACATTCAATTTTTGTCGGGAACTTGTTCGTTAATTACTGTATTTCCTCATTCGAAACCCAGCGTCAAACAAGTTGCGTGCACCTCTGAAACTTGGCCCGCCTTTACAAGGTACATCTCTAGTAGTATTAGGTGCTTAACACGTCTGTATGATTTGCAAGCAAAACCTGATCTTCTATGAAAAAGGCAGACGTCATTTCGCATCTGCTGCCAGTTGTAAGATGCATTCCAGTAACGTGTCCCACTCACTGACCAGTTACGCCGATTTTAATCTGTCACACAGTGCCATATCGCCGCCCACAGATTTCTGGATAGTCCTCCTACGTAACAGAACTTTTCCGCTCTTTGCCTCCCGCTGCTGTCGATGTAGTTCAGATTTTCCGTTTCAAGATCCGCCAGACAGTCGATCGCTCGTAACACGCGGTCCGCGACCGCTTTCTCTATAGACTGCCGCCGGTTCTGAATTTGGCTCTTTCTCCATTCAGATGATGTATCTCCCAGCGTCGCACCTAACTGACGTATTATTTTGAGTAGTTGAAAAGTACACTTCGTAGGCAATATACTTGCACCTCACTTTGAAATAAATTTTTTTCCTCTCAGGAAAAAAGAAAAGATGTTCCCGGGAGTGTTGGAATGTGACGAAAAAAACAGGATTTATTTCCATTCTTTGCAAAATAAATACGAAATATAAACTTATTTTATGTTTTAATATGCTACTGCTTATTTGAAAGCGCTGAGCAACGCTTCGCTCGAGAACGAAAACAGTCTGAAATATATTCTACGGCTCCTGACTGCGTTATACGATATTCTCTGGTGCTGTCTGGAGGCGAATTTGGAACCGCAGCCGCCCGTTTCTCTGGTGTGGCGGTCTTGTCCGCTCATAGTTATCTCATTTCATCTTCTGTCATACATATAGGCTACAGCCCTCCCTCGTTGCCCACTACAAGAGATTTCGATGTACGGATGTTCTGTTTTTATTTCTCGGAAGTGCGTGATTCGCACCCGAATCAGCGGTATACGGTGTGATGGCGCCCCGTGTTGCAGAAGAAGGTAACTGCGAAAGGAGTTACAGAGGACGCAGTGTCGTCGATGGCCGACAGATGGCAGCATGCGACTTCCCGTGTTAAGCTTTGATATAGGGAATATGCCGGTGAAACGGAATACACAGCGCGAAAAGGATGTATACGGGCTCCATTGTGTATAATATGGACACTGAAATTCTGATAACCTTTATATAGTAAATTATAAATGTCGAACTCAGGAGAAAGTTTAGCGTAAAAATAAAATTTTTGAATCTCATGTGTTTCCGTTTCGAGAAAGTAACGGTATGTTAATAATCGCTTCCATTGTGTCTAACAAAATATAAACGTTATTTAACAGTTCTACACACGGCTAATGAATGTGCTTTCCATAAACCGAACTGCCGCTACCGCTTCTGGTTCGTCATGGAAACGCTATCATATCGACTCCCGAAACCTGGTCACCGATGCCGGATTTCTTGCTGTATTTCGAAGGAAAAAAACACCACCACAACATTCCATCAATTTACCGTTTTAAGCACATTCATTTTATCGAAGAATTGAGACTGCGGTCAGCACCCTTGTCGTGTCATGTCTGATAATGTGTAACGGTGCAGGATGGCGAAACCCCCCCCCCCCCCCCCCCCTGCTTACGTTTGCGTTTTCTCACACACGTCAGTGACTGATTACCGAAAGGGACGCCACTCGAACGCCAGCACGGGTTACACAAAATCGTAAAACCAGCGTCGCATTCGCATACTGACACGGTACTGACGTTGGGCACTTTTAATCGCGGTTGCAGATCGTGGAAAGATAAAGCTGAGTTTATTTTCCCGTTAATTCTGCGTCTGCTGCAGCCCACAGTGCTTTGTCGCTGCCCCAGCGACCTATTGTTGCTGCTGGCGCTCCACAATGTCGGCAGTTTATCACTTGCTCGCTGACAATGGCGGTCTTATGGAGAAAGTGAAAACGGAGATATTATAGTAAAAGTACAACCACCAATCAAACTTTACATGTAAAGTATAAACATCGTCGGTGGGGCACACATAACTGTATGTTGTCCATTTAAACCCTCATTTAGAGTTAGGCCTTCCACACACAAACTCGCAAACCTTATCATTCTGTCCAATCGAAATTACGCATCGCATTCCTCAATGAAAAATGCTACTCACTTCCACTAATCACTTGTGGCGTCGTGCTTGCCTGACAGCTCCACCTCCCTGTAGCAAACGATTGTCTGCTATATTAAACACTGTCCGCACATAAAAGCATTTCAATATTTTCGCAATAGTAATTGACGAGCTAAAAAGATTTTTCGTCTTGTTACTGCTTAATTATCATGTCGGCATTCACAAACGTTGTGTGAGCTCCCTGTTAACAGGGATTGATAATGTTTTATCACTCTGAAACAGCGGCTGAAACTCGTATGCAGACGTAGAAACCGAATCGCAAAAGTCGTCGTTCGTTCCAACAGAAACTACCCATGACACTGGTCGCTAGAAAATGATATTACCTTATATAAGCGAGAGTAATTTCCATAGCCATTGTCTTCGTAAAGCTGAATGTTTTGTAAACTCACCATCGTAATTAGTTCAGAGGCTTTCGTTTCTTCAGCAATACGTAAACGAACAATTACAGAGACTTGGAACCGTGCCGAAACTTTCGTTGCAAATGGGAACGGAGTGTACCGCAGCTACATTGCCCTGACACTCGCTTTTCGGCGTTCTTCGCCGGATTAGCCGTGAATAAAAAACCGAAGTTCGGACGAATCTCTCCGTGGCCTCTTTGTGGACCAACCGACTGCAGCCGTGCTGGCAAACAAGGTGTCGATGTCTGCGACGCTGCTTCCACCACGGGTTAAAAGTTATCAAGTCTAGGAGAGCCTCTGCAGCTTCCCAGCAGCCGCCGTGACGCTACAAGTTACTGCTGTACACTCTCGTCTCTGCGGCCTGTCTTCTCACGGAACACATGTTCCTTGGTTTTACCTGAATATAAATAACGTAAGTAATGTTGCCAAAACACTACGGCGAATATTTACATTTATTACTAACTGTTTTCTCGCATTATCGTCCTAAGCATATTCAGGTTTCCTAATACCCTTACTGTTTTCACATGTGTTTGTGGCCGCCGGCAATCAAACGCGCCATTAGCAGTGCAGGAAACTCACCGTCGTCAAACCAGCATCGGAGACAAATTTGCATACCGAGAAAGCAACTTGTGAAGGTTTGCATCTATTCTATAGCCGACACAGCTTGGCCTGTTGTTGGCCACACTAAGAGAAGACATGTAGCAGTCGAAAAAGACCGTCGTTTTAGGAAGTTGAGGAATTTCAAGGGCATACGTTTTGTTTGGCTCTAGCTTCAACACACTCTAAAATCGTCTCAGAGGTGTTTATGTTACCGTCTGCAGCTCTGTAGCTTACATATAATTAATCTGGCCTAAACCTGTGTTTTAGGAACTGACTGCTTGAGATGTTTTGCTTAATTTGGCACCTTCCATTGCGACGTGGTGCTGTGGCCCTTTACATATTCGGCCACACACAAAAAGAGTGTTACAATTGTCGTGGTGGTAATGGATAGAGAATGAGTTGTTGTTATTATCGTGCGTAGCTGTGCAGTCTCTTTGCGACAGGACTGCATCAACTAGAGACCACGGCCGGAGTTACTTGCCCGTACACCACAGTGACGTCATAACATCCACACTCGCGTCTCATTCATTACGGCTGCCCACTGCCACGTGTGCTAGCCCTGAAATCGGGCGAGCCCGGCCTCTTTGCTTCTCACCAGAATAACACGGCAACTACTCTGAAAAGAGCCACGCATTTCTGGGCAGACGATTTTTTTCCATTTAATACAACTTTTCTTTTACTACACACTTGGAAAGCGTGTAATCGGCGGATATCTGTCCGATCGTGTCTAACTCACGGGCTACAAGCGCAAAACTTGTACCCCTCACGGCTTTGTGTTCGCCTCGACAAACGGATTACGTGACGTCTGTTGCCAACATGCTGATTTTATTCCTGCAGCGTCTTCATATCTCGAAATTCTACCGTAGTCGGTTCCACATTCTTGGTATATATTAAAACAATCCGCGATTTATTTGAATGACCACGAATACAGATGTTGTCATTTTTATTTCCTCTTCTTAAACGTACCATTCGTCGCGGTTCAACAGCGACATCGCAAAGCTGTACCACAGATCGGCGCCATTTGTATATGTACACACTCTCTCGAAGCGATTGCCCAATACGGGACAAACACAACTGCCTCGACATTTGCGATGATACAATTGTTCTCTACTATTCGAATCTCCGATTTCCCAGTAATATACTTGCGTAGGGGAGCGTATCTGGTACTCAGTCCGTTTCTGTGATCGTCAAGTAGTGGGACAGGTACTATTTATTACATAGAGCAGTCTCTGCAAACGGATCTGCTAATAGCAGTTCCGTCTCATCACGCAACCTTTGCGATATCGATCCTGGAAATGTGCTTATAGCCAGAGCCAGCCTCTCGCTTAGTGGCGAGGGCCACGGCAAACAGTGGCCGGAGACAAGACACCCCGTGACTCTGTGCACAGCGGTGTGAGTCTGTTTTTACTCTTTGAGAAGTTTTGTCGCCGTGCCTAAACGCCCAAAGCTTTTTGGCGAAATGTGTTTACAGCAGTGCCCATCTCGCACTTCTTTCCACAACGAGCATAATCCTGATCGCTCAAGAAATCAGCTGTGAACGCTTCAATGGCCGAGCACGAGACTTTTGAACGTTCGTCTACTTCCAATCTCCTCCTCACCCTCCACATCAGGACTCCACTGGCGTCTGCCAGGATTCCGTACTCTAAACCATCTGTTAATGTCTCCACCTCGGATTACTCAAAGACTGATAAGTTTGCTTCGTCGAGGACAGCTGCATTGCAGAGACCACGCGTGTAATAATTATGAATCTCGGGACATCGACCTTTGCTCAGTCTAGCAAAACCGATTACTGTTTAACATGTAACCACATGATTAAAACGGTTTCCGAAATTTTCCTCCCCTGAATGTTGTTTTTCGTGTAGTCGTCGTCTCTGTCGTATCGTTCATCCTGACTGCTCAGTACACACATGGAAACTTGCTGCAGGTATCAGATACCTACATGGAGGACTTGAGGCAAATTTCAGGACGTTTCAGTACAGTGAAAACCGTAAATAAATAGAATGTAGTTCGCCTCTGCCAGGAGAACAAATCAGGGCAACTCGGTCTCGTAGGTTACTGTGTCGCAGGGATATATCGAGATACAGAGAGCAGCTGATGTCACACTATTCATCGGTCTCTGAGTCATCACTTCCACATCACAGATACTATAAAATTAGTTCGTCTCTATGATAGAAGCAATGCGACCAACGCCATTAAAAGTTGCGTTTCATTTTCAGTCCATAGGGAACTGGGGAACTGACCAATGGTGCATTGTCTCTCTCGTTCCATTAATACCGACGCTGTAGGGGCTCATAATAAGTTGCCCCATAATAATGTGCCAGACGCTTTTCTCACCACATTTATACATTTACTACTTGCTTAAACGTTTCGCACTTTATTTCACGTACTTGCCGTCTACTAAATTTTATAGTTATATATCGCTACCAACGCATTCCGTCATTTTGTCGTTTCCAGCACTTTCTATGGAGTCGTGAGAGTTCGACTATCATTATGTCACTTGCTACGACATGCTTACATAATTAAGTGGTGACTCATTTTTCATTTACTTTGACCTTTTTAAGACATCTTCAAGTATTAAATATGGACATGAGGAAATATTGTGTGGTACGTCGCCTAAGTATGATCAACGTGCATGTGATGTTTTAAAGTTTTCTTGTTCTCATCCTGAAGACTGGTTAGTCCAAAGACTGTGTTCACCCGTACATTTTCGATAAATTGCCTTTCATTTTGGGTAAAGAGGTCCCCATGTCAGATTTTAATTACACTCCTGTAGCGCCGAAATTACGCATTTGCGGCTCTCACTTGCGGCACTCAAATTCCTATGATTCGTACTGTCTTTCCGCCCTGCACTTTTGGTCAAATTGATTTTCCGCACCCTGTATAACATTCCTGGATGGCAAACGTCGCTCAGTCAGCACCGCTTAAATTATTCAGTTTTTACAGACGCTACACATATCTCACTGAATGACACCCAGCCAGGTTGACCGCCTACATTCCGCCACGTCACTGGAAAGCCAGCACGCGATCCACAAAATCACCAAACCAGCACCAGGTTCGCACGGTGACACCGTACTTATTGCAAGCACACTCAGAGATTAATCGCAAACGCAGATCGTAGTGTGCAGAAGCCGAGTTTATCTTTCCGTTAATTCAGCGTCTCCTGTAGACCACAGAGCTCTGTCGGTTCATCAGCGGTCGATTGTTGGTGTTGGCGCCACGGAATGATGGCAGTAAGATTCAGGCTTTCTCCGCAGTAACTGCGATTCTATTAAAGAAATCAAAACGGGAAGGAGTAACGACAGCGGCAACTGGCAGTCAAACAGTACGTCTCTGTTAATTTAATGCGATGACAATTTTGAACGATAATCTTCGTGATGCGATTGAGTTACAGCAATTACAGAAACCCAGGTTTTATGTTGCGCCCACCACAGACAAACTCACTAAAGACATCGTCCCTGCCACGTTCCTACGAACTACGCACAACAGAGCCTGTAATTCATGACGAAGTTGACTATTAATTTTACCAGTCTCGTATTTTGCTTAGGTAAAGAATGAGCAAAATGCTCACACGTGATACAAGTGTTACGTCTATCATGCAATCGTGGAGGAGACAATTGCTCCAGCCAGAGCAGAAATGCCCTTCATGTAATTTATATTTTTCTTTATAAACTGAACATTTAGTAACAGGTTGAGGCGAATTACACACTGCATAGTGTGAATAAATGTTTCAATTTTTTGAGCAACCGTGATAAACAAGAACAAAATACTAAGACTTGGCCACAGATGTCCGCCATCATAGGGCTGCAGTGACAGCTGAGTCGTTCCTCAAGTCTTAATGGCGGCCACAGCGGCTGAGGCCGCCACATCGCACCCCTGTCTCCGTAGAGCACGCGCGATGTGTCTCGCTGTATCCAATCATTTATTTATCTTTATCGAGCATTTCGACAGTTTCTCACCCTTGAACACCAGTGTATTTTCTCGGTATCACTGTAATCAATTTAAACGCTCTGTATAACACTTTTTTACGAGCGGCATGATTATTAACAATTTTACATTCAATTTTTGTCTGGTTATTCGTTTGTTGCCGACTTTCCTCATTCTACACTCAGTAAACGTCAAGCACTTTTGCTTGTACATTTCAAAGTTGCCCCACTATTACCGGCTACATCTTTAGTAGTATTAAGCGCACAACGTATCTTTATAATTCATATGCAAATTCCGATCTTCCACGAAAAAGACACATGTCAATCCGTGTACCTGGTTAAGAGAAACATTGGAGTCTCTCCCTACTCAAGCCTGCGAACTAATGTCCAAAACTGTGAGCACAGCATAATGCTGCGTCTGCCGCCAGTATCCTGTCCCACTCACTGACCAGTTACGCAACTTTAATCTGTCCACACAGTGGTATATCGCCGCCCACAGAATGATGGATACTCTTCCTGCGTAACAGAACTTGCCCGGCCTTTGCCTCCCGCTACTGTTCATGTTCAGATTTTCCGCTTCAAGATCCACCAGGTAGTCCGTCGCACTCGACACCTGATTCGCGACCGCTTTCTCTGAAGACTGCCGCCGGTTGTTACTTTAGCTCTTTCTCCGTTCAGATGACGTATCTTCCAACGCCGCACCTAACTGCTTATGTCTCTTGTTCTCCATGCCAGGATTTGTGCCCTGTCACTGAAGAACTAAAGAGAAATTAAGGCCACGTATTATATTAAGTAGTTGAAAAGTACGCTCCGCAGGGAATATACTTGCACCTGACATTGAAATCAATTTTTTTCCTCTCAGGAAAAAAAGAAAAGATGTTCCTGGTAGTGTTGGAACGTGACGAAAAAAAAAATTTTATTCATTTCCATTCTTTTCAAAAGAAATACAAAATATAAACTTATTTCATCTTTTAATATGCTACTACTTATTTGAAAGCTCTGAGCAACGCTTCGCTCGAGAACGAAAACAGTGTGAAATTTATTCTACGGCTCCTGACTGCGTTATACGATATTCTCTGGTGCTGTGTGGAGGCGGATTTGAAATCGCAACTGCCTGTTTCTCTGATGTGGCAGTCTTGTCGGCTCACAGTTGTCTCAATTTACCTTCTTTCATACAAATAGGCTATAGCCCTCCCTCGTTGCCCACTACAAGAGATTTTTATGTACGAATGTTCTGTTTTTATTTGTTGGAAGTGCGTGATTCGCACCCCAAAGAGCGCTGTCGAAAGACGTTCTGATGGCGCCCCGTGTTGCAGAAGAAGGTAACTGCGGAAGGAGTTACAGAGGACGCAGTGTAGTCGCTGGCCGACAGATGGCAGCATGCGACTTGCCGTATTAAGCTCTGATATAAGGAATAAGACGTTGAAACGGAATAAACAGCGCGAAAAAAATGTCTACGGTCTCCATTCTGTCACACAACGACCAAGGACCTTGTATATAGTAATGGACACGGAAATTCTGATATCTTTCTGCAGAAAATTATAAATGTCGGAGGAGAAAATTTTAGCGTAAAAATAAAATATTTGATTCTCTGTGCTTCCGCTTCGAAAAAGTAACGATATGTTAATAATCGCTTTCATTGTGTCAAACAAAATATAAAACGTTATTTAACAGTTCTACAAACGGCTAACGAATGTGCTTTTCATAAACCGATCTGCCGCTACCGCTTCTGGTTCGTCATGTAAGCGCTATCATATCGACTGCCGAAACATGGTCACCGATGCCGGATTTCTTGCTGTATTTCGAAGGAAAAAAACACTACCACAGCACTCCATCATTTTACGCTTTTAAGCACTTTCATTTTATCGAAGAATTGGGACTGCGGTCAGCACCCTTGTCGTGTCATGTCTGATAATGTGTAACGGTGCAGGATGGCGAAACCCCCCCCCCCCCCCCCCCCATCACAACTGCTTACGTTTGCGTTTTCTCACACACATCACTGACTGACTACCAAAAGGGATTACACAAAATCGTAAAAGCAGCGTCGGATTCGCATAATGACACGGTACTGACGCTGTGCACTTTTAATCATGGTTGCAGATCGTAGAAATATAGAAGCTGAGTTTATTCTTCCGTTAATTCTGCGTCTCCTGCAGCCCACAGAGCTTTGTCGCTGCCTCAGGTACCTATTCCTGGTGCTGGCGCTCCACAATGTCGGCAGTTTTAACTTTCTCGCGAATAATGGCGGTTTGATGCAGAAAATGAAAACGGAAAAATGATAGTAAATGCACAGCCATCAGTCAAACTTCACATTCATCGGAGTTAGAAGCGAGTAAACATTTAAGCGATAAATAACGTCGGTGGAGCGCACATGACTGTATTTAATCTATATAAACCCACGTTTAGAGTGAGGCCTTTCAGTCACAAACTCGCCAAAGTTATCGTTCTGTCCAATCGAAATTACGCATCGTATTCTTCAGTGAAAAATACCACTGACTTCCAGTAATCATTTGTGGCGTCATGCTTGCATAACACTTCCACCTCCCTACAGCAAACTAACTATTGTGTGCTAAATTACACACTCTGTTCGCATTTGAAAGCATTTCAATATTTTCGCAATAGTAATGGACGAGCTATAAAGATTCAACGTCTTCTTACTTCTTACTTATCTTGTTGGCATTCACATACATAATGTGAGTGTCGAGCAGCGATTTGTTCACATGGAGAGACAATGATTTATTGCTCTGAAACAGCGGCTAAAATTCGTATGCAGACGTGGAAAGTAACAATCTATCGTAATCGTCACCAGGAAATGATACGAACTGATATAATCGACAATAATTTCCATAATCGTTGTCTTTTCAAAGCTAAATGTTTCGTAGACTCATCATCGTAGTTAGTTCAGAGGTTTTCGTTTCTTCAGCAGTACATAAACGAACAATTACAAAGAGGTGAATTTTTGAAATGTCGCGAAAGCAGTACTGCGCCGCAGATTTCGTTACAACTGGGAACGGACTGTCTCGCAGCGGCATTCTCGATACAAATGATTTCGGCGTGTTTGGCGCGTTAGATTTTGAAACGCGTACGCAGCGATGGTGAGGCACAACAATCTTTGACCAGAGAGTAATAGCGCGCGAGAGTAAAGCAGTTTGTTGCGAGATGCAGCAGTAGTGAGTAGCGAGCCGCGAGAGGAGGCAGTCGGTTGAGAGTTTGCAGTGCAGCTGCATGTAGGCAGTCAGTGCTAGTAGCGCGCGAGAGATAGTCGAGTTGTGTGACGAGTCGGCGGACGCGGACATGGCTCTGGTCAAGATTCAGGACGAGGTATATTTTTAAATAAGCTAATGAGCTAATAATGTATTGTAATGGATCTTAAGTGTAATCAATTTGTTGAAGAATGGCCCCAATAATAATTTTGTTTTCAAACTAAGCATTTTTAACAAACAATCCTCTTTTGCAATAATATTTCCCTTGCATTTCCTTAAAGAAAAGTTTTTACTTAAATTCAAAGAATTTTTACGAAGCATTTCCTCCAAGCTATGGAAAAAAATAAGAGCAGATCCAGTTTTACTGAGGTAAGAATTTGAGTTTAATCAGGGCCCAAAGACCGATATTTCGGTTTATTTGCGTTTTCATTGTCATTGAGATTTCATTCATTTCTTATTAAACTGACTTTCATTTTTCGAAGGGGTTACACTTAGCACGATTGTAATTGTCATTTCAGATTATTGTCATTTTTAGAAAATTTCTCTGGGAGGTTACACTATTGTCTTTCTTCTCTTACATTATTGTGGGAGGTTACATTTGGCTCCATTTATATTAAATAATTGTCTTACGAAATTTCTGTGGGAAGGCTACTTTCTTATTAAATTGACTTTCATTTTTCGAAGGGGTTACACTTAGCACGATTGTAATTGTCATTTCAGATTATTGTCATTTTTAGAAAATTTCTCTGGGAGGTTACACTATTGTCTTTCTTCTCTTACATTATTGTGGGAGGTTACATTTGGCTCCACTTATATTAAATAATTGTCTTACGAAATTTCTGTGGGAAGGTTACACTTGGCGACACCCAGTCCAGGATCGTATTTCGTTGAGAATCTTCTGAAAAGTAGTCAGATTCTGCTCTTATTTGCTTAGATATAATTATGATTTGGCGCAACGCTTTTGCTAATCTTGTGACTTTCTTTCTACAGGTCAACGGCAATTCGTTGCTCTGTTGTGTTTGTGTGTTGCTTTTGCATTGTGCTTATTTCTTTTGTGAATAATTGTGACTATTGTAAAAATGCCGCAAAAGACTGTGAATAGTGTATCGCGAGGTATTATGAATGAAATTACCGACTTAAACAGCGTGACCGATAGTAATTGTGACACGCAGTGTAATGATGACAATCCTGCGTTCACTGACAATCAATGCATTCCAACCACTAATGATGATTTTTGTCTTAATGATGAACAAACGAACTCGGTTATGTCCTCTGTAGATTTGACGACAATTGATGACGCGGGGCGCACTATTGTAATGAGCGCTGCCCAGCCTAACACAACCGGTTTACTAAATTCACGTGACGAACAGACAAATTTTTCGAATGAAAATGGTCAGTGTAGTGAAAGTACGACAGATTTATTTAATTCCGAAATAGGGACTGACAGTGTATGTTTAACTGGCAAACCTTTTTGTAAATCTCAGAATAACCAAATGATTACAGAAAACGAGACAATTCCAGATCCACCACTAAACAGCACAGAGAACATAAGCGCCAATTTTGACTTGGTACGAATTATGACAAGTTTGCTACAACAGCAAAGTGAGAAAATAGACAACAATTTCAAACAACAGAGTGAAGATTTCAAACAACAATTTAGTGAACAGAACGAACAGTTAAATAAAAAATTAGACAACAATACCAGACAGTTAAGTGAACAAATTAGAGCCGTTGCCGCGCAGTGTCATGACACTAAGGAACAGTTACGCGAGGAAATTGAGGATTGTTCAAGAAAAGGTAGCGAAGAAATTAGGTCTGTTGCTCAGGAATTAAGGGAAATGCAAACAGCTGCAACGGAAATACTTAGAGACGAAATTAGTACGGTCGCTAAACAATGCTCTGATAAGGCTACACAATTACGCGACGAGTTTAAAGCAATGACAGCAGAACTTTCGCGCACAATGGATGAAAAGATTGACGCGAAATTCGACCAACAGAACACTCAGATTGACGAACGCTTTAATCACCACATAGAAAACAGTAATACGCGTTTCCGCAAATTCATTCAGGATCAAAATAAAGTAAAACGACAAGTAATGGAAACAATCACAGCTCAGAGACAAGAAGACAAACGTAAATTGTTTGCGAAAGCGAAGACATACGTAGACAACAATATTGCTACAGTGTCCGACGAAATTAATTCCATCAAACAGTCGAACACAGAATTACGTGACGAAATTTCTGATCTTAAATTAAAAACAGACACATACACAACCGATTTTCAAACAGTGACCGGCAGACTAGAACAATTAGAATTAACACAGGATTCCGATGTCGTCAAAACTGACGTTAAAAAACTGAACGAAACAACACGTAAATTGCAAAAACAGATTAATGCCTCTGACACTAAGTCTGATGAGCAGGTAAAAATACTGACTGAAAAATATGATGAATTGGCCAGTCGTATTGACGTTATTGAAACTACTAATGACAGCAAATCAGACGACACTGCACCGATTTCATTTAACCAAACACCTGAATTTCAAAATTTGCAGCAGACAATTAGTGAGATCGATTCGTCTAACAACACGTTGCGTAGAAAATTGTCAAGCTTACAGCAAGAAGTAACAGAGATGAAAAATATTTCAGTTAATAACACATCACAGCAGACGCCACTTTACGAACATTTTTCAGACTCACGCAGCGCGTATAATTTAGGTAATGTACAGAGAGTACGGGACTTAGAATCAGAACAGCCACAGTCAAACAGATTCCCATACAATCCTGAACCTGTTCCGTCATACAGAGATGATAATTTTGATTACAAACATTTTCTATCAGTGAGAAAATTTAAAGTGTTTAGAAATGACAGAACACAGATTCACCCACTAGATTGGATACAACAATTTAGCTTTGCTTTTCCACCGACTTGGCCCGTTACGCATAAACTTGAATTTATTTGCAGTTTTTTGGAAGGCGAACCGGCAACTCGTATGAGACCGATCGCGAGACAGTGTTATTCGGTAGAAGAGTTTCAGAATGCTTTTTTGTCAGCGTATTGGTCGAAGACGACACAGCGCGGAATTAAAGATCAATTAATTAGTTTACCAAATTATGAGAACTCAAACTTTCCCAGTGTCACTCAATTTTTTGAACACATGGTGCAACAAAACCAGTACCTAAGTGAACCGTACAGTGAATCAGCACTTATTCAATTATGCATCTCTAAATTACCAAGGTCATTAAGAGTGTCACTTCTGACGGGTCAACAAAAAGAAAATATTTCGGCGTTCAGGGATCTGTTGCAGCTTTTAGAAGTGCAGCAATCTGATTATTCTTTTGTAAACAAAAACTTTTCGTATAATAACCAAGGTCAACAAACTTACAGTAATTATGATCAGGGACGTAATTTCAATAGGAAAAGTAACAGACGCTTAGGAACGACAACTACCAGAACTTTAATAACCATCAAAATTCTAATTATCAATATCGTCAAAATTTTCAGCAACAGGAAGCACATTTTGGTAACAATAGACGTTTTCCACCACAACAGCATGAAAGTCAGCCGGTTGGAATACATCACCAACAATGTAATGCACAAGGTCAACCAGGCTTTAATGTTCCGCCGCGTGCACGTATAGTCCCAGATCCAACAAATAGTAACGCACAGCAGCAAGGAAACAACTACGTACAGAGAAGGCAGTATTTCAATTCCTATCGCAATGCACCGTATAGGAATGACTTTCACGACAGACGTAAAAACAATGAGCATAATTACCAACATACGTTTAATAACAGTCGGTCTTACCAGCAACAAAGTAATCAACAAGAACATATTCTCATGAATGAACCCGACAGTAGGTATCTACCAGAGCGTAACACGTCTGGAAGAAATAATAGAACAGTTCAAATAGTCGAAATGCCACAGAATCGTCCTGAAAATAATAACACGTCAGATAGAATATGACTAGATACTGTACAGGTCGCATCTTCCAGTAACACAAGCACTACCTTTGACACGCAAAATGTTGTTCACGAAAATGTTATTACTTTTGACGACATCAGAGACACTCTTTTACAGGAAAGACCAGTTGTTCAGAAAACTATTTCACACCCTGTCATTGAAATTAAAATTGGTTCATCGAAATTTTCAGCAGTAATCGATTCCGGATCACCTATGTCAGTAATAAATGAGGAAACTTTTAACGAGTGTAACAAAGAGAATACGTATCCTACATTACCACTAGGTAAAACGAAAGTAAAAGGAGCAGTATCGAGTAAAGGAGTAGACGTTAAATTACAGACACATTTATCATTTTGTATTGCAGGTCACACATTTCACTCTAATTTTTGGATTGTTCCTTTATTGACAACAGACGTTATTTTAGGTACTAATTTTCTCGTACAACACGACGCAGTGGTTGATTTTCAGTATTCCTATTTAATGCTAAAGGATGAAGATGTACAATTGGCTTTCGAATTTCAGCACTCACTATCTGCGGAAGAACAAACAATTAATTGCACAGAGGTCATTTCCGTATCACGTGGCATATACTGTAATTCCACATTGTTCACGGATACGTACATACATAACTATCACACCCCAGACGAAGCTGACTATGATGTAATGCAGATGATTTCTGATAAGGTTAAACAGAGTTGTGCAAATACAGACGACGAACGCACGCAACTACACAAAATTCTTCTTCAGCAAGCTCCCGTTTTTGACAACATTCCTGGTACTATGTCCGGTTTTATGTATGAATTTCAAGTCAAACCGCATGATACATTTAAAGCAAAGCATTATCCCATTCCGTATATTCACAGAGAACAAGTTAAAAAAGAATTGCAGGATATGCTTGACCAAGGAATTATTGAACCAGCAGTTAGTCCATACATAAACCCGCTGCATATTGTTAAGAAAAAAGATGGCTCACTTCGCCTTGTACTTGATTCGCGTCACATTAATGACATAATTGTTAATGAAACAGATCGACCACAGACACTAGAAGAACTACAGAAATTTCACGGTACTGCTATTTATTCTACACTAGATCTAAAATCGGGGTTTTGGCAAATTCAGCTTCATCCGAATTGCAGAAAGTATACAGCTTTTCTCTGTTTTGGCGACTGTTATCAATTTTGTAAATTACCATTCGGCTTAACTATTTCATCTGCAGCTTTTATTCGCGGTTTGAACACAATACTTCCGACAGAACTTAAGGACAGAATTACGACGTACGTAGATGACATTCTTATCGCAGAAGCTACCTGGTCTGAACACAACATGATTTTAGAACGACTGTTGCAAACTTTTCATGCACAAGGACTTACAGTTAATCTTAGTAAATCGCACTTTGGCAAAACTTCTATAAAATTTCTTTGACACGTAATTTCAGCAGAAGGCATTGCGCCTGATCCGGAAAAACTTCAAGCTCTACGTGACATTACGGTTCCTACGACAAAGAAACAATTACGCAGCTTTTTGGGCTTAATTAACTTTTTTCGTAAATTTATTCATCACTCTGCTTTAGACACACCTAGATTATGTCAACTGACAGGTGAAAACAGTATTTGGTCTTGGGATAAGCAAGCACATTCTGAATTTGTGAACCTGAGAGAAACCTTGTTGAATGCTCCACTTTTATCGCACCCAGATCTTACCAGAAATTTTTCCATTGCCACCGACAGTTCCAACACAGCTTTAGGCGTACATATTTTTCAGGAAATTGAAGAAGATGGCTCTACAGTAATCAAAAACATCGCATTTGCAAGCCGCATTTTGTCACCTGCTGAACGAAATTATTCCGTTACTGAACTTGAAACATTATGTGTTGTATGGGCTTTTACGAGATTTAGGCATTTTCTTTATGGAAGACACACCACCGTTTACACAGACCACAGAGCGATACAATTTTTGCTTTCAGCTAAATTCACACACGATAGATTAAGTAGATGGAAGCTTTATTTACAGGAATTTAATTTTACAATAGTTCATATTCCTGGCACACAAAATGTTGTAGCAGACGCATTATCCCGTTCTCTTTGCAACAATCAGCAAGACGTCGCAACCAACTTCTGCAAAGCAAATTTCAGCGTAATGTACATCCAACAAGTTGCATTTGAAAATTTTATTTCGTCGTCATTACAGGACATAGCAAAAGAGCAGAATAAAGACAATGTGTGGAAAGAAATTAAACACCTTTGGCAAGATAAGAATAATGTTACGATTAGACACCATTACACTGTACGCAATGACATTCTGTTTCGCCGTTCTCATCCTGACAGCAACAATTGGCTATTATGCATCCCTGACGAACTTGTTAACAAATTAATCTGGTACACTCATTTAAGTTACGCACATTACGGAGCAAGAAAATGTTTTCTTATACTGAGACAGAACTGTTATTTTAACAACATGGAGAAAAGAATACGACGAGTTTTAGCGACATGTAAAATTTGCCAGAAAGCTAAATCAGACACAACTTCACATATTCCTCCATTATATCCGATTGTACCTGTTAAGTTAAGACATATGGCCGCGGTAGACATTTTTGGTCCGATTCCTAGAACTAATAGAGGTTTTTGCTACATCTTTGTCGCTGTTGAACTCACTTCAAAATTTGTTACCTTCACTCCGTTACGCAAAGCTACTGCTAAAACTGTTTCAAAAGCATTTGTAAAGCATTTTCTATTTCATGTAGGGCATGTGATGAAAGTAATTTCCGACAATGGACCACAGTTTCGATCTGCAATATGGACACGTATGTTACGAGCTAGAAACATTTCTCCGATCTATATATCCAAGTACCATGCTTCTTCGAATCCTTGTGAACGATTAATGAAAGAAATTGGTAAACTGTGTAGAATTTACTGCCATAAAAGACATATTGATTGGGACACACACATACACTCATTCCAGGATGTAATTAACTCCATTCCAAATGAATCCACTATGCTATCTCCGTCTGTTATACTGAAAAACGTTGAACCACCAAACAAAATTAAAGAATTAATAAACTTTCCTAGATATCATAGACTACGACACCGTGAAATAATTGACATTGCGCTGAACAACATCAAACGTGCCGCAGAGCGCCGGAGAAGACAGCAAAAACAGGTTTGTACACGTCGAGACTTTCACGTTGGACAGAAGATATTAGTACGTACACGCTATTTATCCAACAAAATAAAAGGTAGGTGCAGTAAATTTGAACTTCTATACGCAGGTCCATATCGGATTCGCAGCATTCCTGACCCCAATGTTGTACACGTCGAAACTTTGAGAACGAAAAAAAGTAAAGGCAATCACCACGTCTCCAACATCAAACCGTTTATTGAATAAACATACTTTATGATTTATCTCACAGTAATGCCATTTCCTAATTTTTTATGATCATGTACGCAATTATATTCACATGAACACTTACTGATGATTGTCGTATTTTTTCTTGGCAAGTACCCGGCAAGATAAGGTTAGCAGGTCGCTTTTTTGTCGTTACACATCAGACTGTGCACATTTTTCATTTTTTTTATGTATGTATGATTATTTTCCTGTTTTGTTTGTATGCACTATGAATTAGTTAAGATATAGCAAACACCAGTTGACTTTGACATTTTGCTTTGTGATATCTCAACATCGTGACTATTCTACATTTTTTTTTTTTTTTTTTTTTTTGCTGCTGCATTGTGATATTCTGTGTACATTTTTGCCTTTGAACATTGTCTATGCTTTTGACATATTACGTTTTCTGTCATGTTATGCTGTATGCTTAATTATGTTACTATAAATCAGTCATTATTTAGTGGGTATATGATGTAAATGCAAGGCATTTATCTTTGTTCATCAATTTCAGAAAGAAATAACGTGTAAAGGAAATAAATTAAACGGAAATGGGAATTTCAACTATGGAATAGACGAAAGAGGATACAAAAACCTTATGAAGAAGAGTAAATGGATCAGAATTAACAAGCATTAACAAGAGTATACAATACACATCGAAGAATAGCAGTCTTAACTAATTTTTTCTTTCAGAATACGAAGCGATTGATGTAGGCTGTCAGACAGAACTACACATCTTAGTTTTAGTGATGAAATATGATAGAAATAAGGAATAATTGTATAATGAATAATGAGGTGATTTTTTGCAGATGATAATGAGTGATAATGAATAATGATGAAGAATATGCTACTATGAATAATGAAGTTTTTCTTTACAGGTGATGATAATGATGGAGTTATGAATAATGAAGTGATGGATAATAAAGTTTTTTTTTCCTTTAGGGATGAGGATGATGTTGAAGTTTATGTATTTATGCTATGTAGTTATTTAAGTATTTGTTGCAGTTTGCTTTGACAGCAGGTGTTATATTGCATAGTAGGATGATTGAAGGTTTTGGAAAGGACAGCTATGGAACATATTTTTTTTATATACACATTTCACTACCTGTTAATTCGAAGTTCACTACTTTTCAGCATAGTATGCGTTTCTTCTTTCAGCTCAATAATCCATTTTGTATTTTTTCCAGCAGAAGCTTTTCATGATACTTACTAAACCTGTTACTTATTATACCTGTACTAGCACTTACATTTTTTTACCCATTTGTGTCTATCATTTATAAATGTGATCACATATACTGCCTTGTTTCATAACCTTGCTACAGCTGACTCATGACGAATGACGTTACACATTTTTTATTTACAGTAACAACCCAGAACCAATTTTTCTTTCTTTTTTCTCTTCTTGCTTTCTCTTATAATTACCCCCCAAATAATGACTTAAGAGATTTCTGAGTAATACTGATTATTAATGCTATGATTGTAATTAACTGATTTTTAATAATGACTTAAGAGATTTCTGAGTAATACTGATTATTAATGCTATGACTGTAATTAACTGATTTTTTATAGTGAATTAAGAGATTTCTGAGTAATAATTATGCCATTAATTAGCTCTTGTTTTCAATTATGACTTTTCATGTTTTAATAACTGGCCACTGAGTGCCGATAATTAATGTAACTAAATGAATTAGCTCTTGTTTTCAATTATGACTTTTCATGTTTTAATAACTGGCCACTGAGTGCCGATAATTAATGTAACTAAATGAATTGTTAGCAATTATGCCATTAATTAGCTCCTGTTTTCAATGATGACTTCTCATGTTTTGTAACTGGCCAATGACTGCCAATAGTTAGTGTAATGTTTTGTAGTATTCAATACTTGCTGGCCACTGAGTGCCAATAATTAGTGTAATGTTTTGTACTATTCAATACTTGCTGGCCACTGAGTGCCGATAATTAATGTAACTAAATGAATTAGCTCTTGTTTTCAATTATGACTTTTCATGTTTTGGTCACTGGCCAATGAGTGCCAATAATTTGTATAACTCAATGTATTATGCTAGGCCAATAATTGACTCTCCTTTTCAATGAAGAGTTCTGATGAACATTATTCTGTCATACTAAATATGCTTTGTAACTGGCCAAGGACTGCCACTGTTTATTGTAATACGATTACCCATGATGCCAATAATTTAATTTTATGAACATTTTTTTGTAATACTACATTCATGGTACAGAAATGTTCAATAGTTGGGCTATGAATGCCGCAAACTACAAGGTAATTACTAATGACGACTTGTATGTGACTTAATGTCCTTCACCTACTGACCTAACTACCATGAATTATTGCAATATCCATTTGTCCTGTAAATCCTCATGATCATGAAGCACTATATTTGGTTTTGCACTAATTCTACGTTGGTGTGCCTTGTAAAAGCGTGGTGTTGACACGACATGCTGTCCACCACCGTGAGCGATGAAGACGTTGTTATGGTCCCACTTTTTGGTGTACCTGATGTACTGCTAAAATAATAACTGGGAATATTACTACGACATTTCAGTGTCTTGGATACGCTGATAAATACTTCTGGGGAAAGAACTGCAAATGGTCTCACTTGGTGTTGTATTTCTGTGGAAAGATATGGACTTTCAGTGCAGCTGCGTGCAACCTAAGTGCTACAACCATGACGCAATCCTTCCTATTCCTTCCCTAATTATTGTGAAATGAAAAAGTCATATACAGTGTGTGTGCACTTCTTTTCTTTTGTTAATGAGATCAGTTATCCTGAAATTACTAAAGACTTCTATAGTGCATGTGCACTTTATTACACTTCTTGATTTGTTTGTTTGTTGTAGAAAAACATCTTCTGAACTACAGTATGTGTGCACTTTTACCATTTATTAATACATTTTGTGATTTGATGATATGTTTTAAACTGCAGTGCATGTGCACTTGTCAACATGATTTTTTGCCATTGTTTATTTGTTGTGAAAATGCTAAAGAATTTTTCAGTGCCTGTGCACATTGTTATCTATCAAATACTTTGTATATACATTTTCCTGATATGTTTTGTACTTATGTTTTGCCTTTGTCTGTAATGATTTGTACACGGTGCATGTGCACCACATTTAATTCATGTACTACATCTGAATATTCTGTAAATTGTAAAGCTAATTAGTTAGAAAAATTTTGCCGCGATTGGCAAGTCCAAATGACTCACCATCGCTGCCAAATTTTTGCCCCCCCAGTGGAGGGTTATGAAACGCGTACGCAGCGATGGTGAGGCATAACAATCTTTGACCAGAGAGTAATAGCGCGCGAGAGTAAGCAGTTTGTTGCGAGATGCAGCAGTAGTGAGTAGCGAGCCGCGAGAGGAGGCAGTCGGTTGAGAGTTTGCAGTGCAGCTGCATGTAGGCAGTCAGTGCTAGTAGCGCGTGAGAGATAGTCGAGTTGTGTGACGAGTCGGCGGACGCGGACATGGCTCTGGTCAAGATTCAGGACGAGGTATATTTTTAAATAAGGTAATGAGCTAATAATGTATTGTAATGGATCTTAAGTGTAATTAATTTGTTGAAGAATGGCCCCAATAATAATTTTGTTTTCAAACTAAGCATTTTTAACAAACAATCCTCTTTTGCAATAATATTTCCCTTGCATTTCCTTAAAGAAAAGTTTTTACTTAAATTCAAAGAATTTTTATGAAGCATTTCCTCCAAGCTATGGAAAAAAATAAGAGCAGATCCAGTTTTACTGAGGTAAGAATTTGAGTTTAATCAGGGCCCAAAGACCGATATTTCGGTTTATTTGCGTTTTCATTGTCATTGAGATTTCATTCATTTCTTATTAAATTGACTTTCATTTTTCGAAGGGGTTACACTTAGCACGATTGTAATTGTCATTTCAGATTATTGTCATTTTTAGAAAATTTCTCTGGGAGGTTACACTATTGTCTTTCTTCTCTTACATTATTGTGGGAGGTTACATTTGGCTCCACTTATATTAAATAATTGTCTTACGAAATTTCTGTGGGAAGGTTACAATTTGAATAAGAAATCAAGATTCGGACGAATCTCTCCATCGCCTCTCTCTGCACCAGCCGGCTGCAGCCGTGCTGCCAAAGAAGGCGTCGATGTCTGCGACGCTGCTTCCCCCCTATGCTCGAATCGCAACCAAGTCGGGGAAATCCTCTGCTGCCTCTCGAGGAAAGACGGTAGCCGCGGTGCCGGTGCAAGCTTCTGCTCTACGTTCCCATCTCTTGCGGCCTCACCTGCCTTTCCACGGAACTGATGTACCTTGCTTTTACCTCAATATAAATAACGCAACCAATTTTACCTAAAATACTACAGCGAATATTTACATATATTGTTAACTGTTTTATCGCATCATCGTCCAAAGCATATTCAGGTTTCGTAATACCCTCTCTGTTTACACACGTGTTGTTGGCCGCGGGCAAGCAAATTGCACCATTAGCAGAGCAGGAAACTCACCACTGTAAAACCAGAGACGAATTTGCTTACCTGGAAAGCTGCCTACGAAATTACGTATTCTGGAACCGACACAGCTTGGTCTGTTATTGGCCACACTAAGAAAATACATTTAGCACTCGAAAAGTTCCGTCGTTTTAGGAAGTTAAAGAATTTCAAGAGCATACTTTTTGTTTGTCTCTAGCTTCAGTACACTCTAGAAACATCTCAGTGGTGTGTACGTAACCGTTTGCAACTCTGTCGCTTACATGTATTTATTCAGGCCTTACTTGTGTTGTAAGGGCTGACTGCTTGACATGTTTTCCTTGATGCATGATTTTCTGAAGAGGTGATCGTTTCCGTTTAGTACGGCACTTTTTTTTCCTAGTGTAGATGTTAACCCTCCTTTAAAGCGTGCAAATGGCGGATATCTGGCCGATCGTTTTTAAGTCACCGGGCTACAAGCGCAAACCTTATACTCCTTATGGTTTCAAAATTCTAACGTAGTCTGTTTCACATTCTTGGTATACATTAAAACAATTCCGCAATGTTTTTTGATAAACCACGAAAATAAAAGTTTTCATTATTTATACCCTCTTGTTAAACGTGCCATTCGTCGTGTTTCAACAGACGGCGTCGCAAAGCTGTACCACACATCGATGCGATTTGTATACCTAGATACTCTCTCGAAGTCATTGCCCAATATGGGACAAACACGTCTGCGGGACATTTGCGATGATAGAATCGTTCTCTAGTATACGAATCTTCGATTTCTCCGTAATATACTTACATTAGGAAGCGTATCTGGTACCCAGTCCGTTTCTGTGAACGTCAAATAGTAGACATCTTCAACTTTTGTAGTCCTGTCTTCCTCAGTTGCGTGTAATATTACGGTATATTGATAATTTTTACTTATGGACCGTCTGACAGTCGGCAACAGAAACCAAAACATTGCATTGAAACAGGCGTTCAGTTCATAGTGCTGTGGAATGTGGGAAAAAAACCGCGAATTCGCATTCATAAGAACAAGAACACCGAAAACGCAACAGGAGCGTAATATGTAAGAAATTGTCCACGCAACCTGCCACTGATGATGTCTTGCAGAAGATAAAGGCGAAACGCGTATGGCACTAAAATTGTGTTTTGTTCAGTTGCTGTCAGACGGTCCATAAGTAAAAATTATCGATATACAGTCAAATAGTAGGACTGCTACTACATAGTACGTAGGGCAGTATTTGCAAACCGATCTGCCAATAGCAGTTCTGTCTTATCACGCAAGCACTGCGATATGGATCCTGGAAATGTGCCAACAGCCACAGCCAGCCTCTCGCTCAGTGGCGAGGGCTGCGGCAAACAGTGGCCGGAGACAAGACACCCCCTGACTCTGTGCACAGCGGTCTGAATGGGTCTTCAGTCTTTGAGTACTTTTGCCGCCGTGCGTAAACGCCAAACGCTTTTTGGTGAAATGTGTTCGCAGCAGTGGCCACCTCGCGCTTCTTTCCGCAGCGAGCGTAATCCTGATTGTTCAATAAATCAGCTACGTACGCTCCAGTGGCCGTGCACGAGGCTTTTGGACATCCCTTTACGTGCAGTCTGCTCCCCATCTTCCCCCATATCACGACTCCACTGGCGTCTGCCAGGATTCCGTACTCTCCACTACTTGTTAATGTTTCCTGTTCGTATTACACAAAATGACAAGTTCGCTTCGTCAAGGGCAGCTCCATTGCAGAGACATACGTGTAAAAATTATGAAGCTCTGGACATCGACGTTTGTTCATCCTATCAAAGCCGATTAATGTTTAACATGCAACCTCATCATTAGAGAAAAATGGTTTCCGAAATTTTGCTCACCTGAATGTTGTTTCCCGTGTAGTCGTCGTCTCTGTCGTACCGTTCATCTTAACTGCTGAATACAAACGTGGAAAATAGCAGCAGGTGTCAGATACCTTGACGGAGGACTAGAGGCAAAATTCACCACGTTTGAGTACAATCAAAAACGTAAATAAATTGAATGTGGTTTGCCTCTGATCAGAAGAAGAAATGAGGGCTATTTGGTTCCATAGGTTAACGTGTGGGGGGAGTTGATATGGCGGTATTCGTCGGTCTCTGTCACCACTTCCACGTCACAGAAGCTGTAAAAATACTTTACTTACGATGATAGGAGCAATGGGACCGACACAGTTAAAAACCGTGTTTTATTTTCAGTGCTTTGGGAACTGACCACCGGTGCACTGTCTCTCGTTTCATGAATACCGATGCTGCAGGGGCTCATATGTTGCTCCATAGTAACGTCACGGAGGCTATTGTCACGACATTTATACATTCGCCACTTCAGTTGAGGACTTTTTGTGATCAAGAAACGTATTTTTCATCTTACATTCTAGCTACATGGTTAAACGTATCGCATTTTTTCTATTAAATTTTAAGGTTATATATCGGTACCAGCGCATTCCGTCATTTTGCCGTTTCCAGCACTTTCTATGGACTCCTGAGAAGTTGACCATCATTCTGCCATGTCTTGTCTCACATATACAGTGTGTGAGAAAACAGTCTGACCCAAAGTGTAGGGCAGAAAGACAGCATTAAAAAAATCAATCCGAGTATAGGAACTAGAAATGGCTGTTGAATATTTACAGCGCTATGCCAGCATGAAAACGGTTGGCAGTTTGAACATTTGCTGCGACATACTTAACGCTAAGTAAGTGGTGGATCACGTTTCCTTTACTTTGTCCTCTTGAAGACATGTTGAAATATATAACATGGACATGTGACTGTCTTTATTTCTAAAGAAATGTTGTCTAGAACGTCGGCTAAGTATTACACAGGTGTATGTGATGCTTTGAGTTTTTCTTGTTATCGTCCTGAGACTGCTTAGTCCATAGACTGTGATTACACTTACACTTTGTGTGAATTATCTTTCATTTTGAGTAAAGACGTCCACATGTCAGATTTTAATTATGTTCCTGTAGCTCCCAAAGTACGAATTTTCGACCCCGAGTTGTTGTACTCAAACTACTAAGTTTCACACTGTCTTTCTGCCCTACACCTTTGGTCAAATCGTTTCTCCGGACCGTGTATAACGATGCTGGATGGCGAAACCCTGCTCAACCAGCACTGCTTACATTGTTCACTTAATAACGTACGCTACACTGAATGACTCCCACCCCGGTCGCCCGCCCATATTGCGTCGCGTCACTGGAAAGCCAGCACGCGACACACAAAATCACGAAACCAGCATCAGATTTGCATAATTACTCTGTACTGATTGTCAGCACATTTACACGTTAGTCACAAATACATACAGTAGTAATGTAGAAGCTGGATTTATTTTTCTGTTAGTTTTCCGTCTCCTGCAACCGACAGAGCTTTGTCTCTGCGTCAGAGACCGATTGTTGCTGCCAGCACCGCGGAATGTTGGCAGTTTTAACTCTCCCACGAGTAATGGCGGTTTTGTGAAATAAACGAAAACGGGAGAAAAATTCAGATGCAAGTGTTCATCACCGAAATGAGAGTGAATCCCTACTTGACGCATGTCTACCCACAGCAAGAACTCGCGTAGCTGTGTGTCCTTCCCCACATGTGAATCACACTCCTAGTCGCTGGCCAGTTGTACCACTGTAACGCATCCGGACTGTGCTGTTTCGTACTCGGCACATTCATGGATGGCCTTCTGTCACAGCTGCCTCCAGCTGATGTTACGCTACACCCCCGAGAAGGAGGCTATTGAGTGAAAAAATCTCCCGGTAAACATGTAAGGAAATCGTAAAGAAGTACCGTCAAAACGTTTTTATCGAAGCCAAATAACTCACTGCTGCTGTTTTATTACGCTCGCGTGGATCACACGCGTCGTGCGGAATATATGGAACGGTAACAGCTGGAACGTATTTACACTCCATGGTTTTGAAGACGTATAATGGACAGAAAAATTGCTCTAGAGCCAAGGAGAAATCTTAGTCGTGTACGTAGAATTAGCGAATATGTTGTCACGAGGCATCGCTTATGATGACGTAATTAAAAAGTTTACAGCATCATCTCCTTTGTATCGATGTGTTAAATGGTAACAGATAAGAAAGGATTCCTCGAATGCCTTTACACACTGCTCATGATAGGAGGACGACTGCATTCAAGTCAACAATTAATTCACTGAGGAGGAAAAGAAATGGAAAAAGCTTGCGTCAGCGATATTATTCTGTCGTGTAGCTGGGTGGCGCCTATCGCGAGAGTGAAGTCAGCCAAAACTTTGCTTTACGATGCCTGACTTCGTTATGTGCTCCTCGCTGGCGTATGTGAACCTGTGAACACACACCGGGCTTCATGTGTTCGACCGTAGAGATACACATAAACACGGCGCCTGCATCTATCCTTCCCGTGTTGTGGTTCGAAACCAAATGGATTAGACGGTTGCACCATCTGCAACTGCAATCAAGTACTGACTTCAACAACTGATCTTGTTGCATTAGGACCACTCATTTGGTAATTCAATTAATCTACTTTCTACAAGATTCGTGACGTTAATGCGACAACTATCCCTGTTACGTTTGGCCATGTGGAACGACAGCAAACGTTTCAAACACTGTCCTGCCAACTCTTTATTTTCGCAAATGGCAGAATTACAGGAATGCGACCAATTTCTCTTCTTGTTGGACTGTGGCTCATTCAGCTGGCCTCTTCCACAGAATCGGTTGGCGGGAATCATATACACTCCTGGAAATGGAAAGAAGAACACATTGACACCGGTGTGTCAGACCCACCATACTTGCTCCGGACACTGCGAGAGGGCTGTACAAGCAATGATCACACGCACGGCACAGCGGACACACCAGGAACCGCGGTGTTGGCCGTCGAATGGTGCTAGCTGCGCAGCATTTGTGCACTGCCGCCGTCAGTGTCAGCCAGTTTGCCGTGGCATACGGAGCTCCATCGCAGTCTTTAACACTGGTAGCATGCCGCGACAGCGTGGACGTGAACCGTATGTGCAGTTGACGGACTTTGAGCGAGGGCGTATAGTGGGCATGCGGGAGGCCGGGTGGACGTACCGCCGAATTGCTCAACACGTGGGGCGTGAGGTCTCCACAGTACATCGATGTTGTCGCCAGTGGTCGGCGGAAGGTGCACGTGCCCGTCGACCTGGGACCGGACCGCAGCGACGCACGGATGCACGCCAAGACCGTAGGATCCTACGCAGTGCCGTAGGGGACCGCACCGCCACTTCCCAGCAAATTAGGGACACTGTTGCTCCTGGGGTATCGGCGAGGACCATTCGCAACCGTCTCCATGAAGCTGGGCTACGGTCCCGCACACCGTTAGGCCGTCTTCCGCTCACGCCCCAACATCGTGCAGCCCGCCTCCAGTGGTGTCGCGACAGGCGTGAATGGAGGGACGAATGGAGACGTGTCGTCTTCAGCGATGAGAGTCGCTTCTGCCTTGGTGCCAATGATGGTCGTATGCGTGTTTGGCGCCGTGCAGGTGAGCGCCACAATCAGGACTCCATACGACCGAGGCACACAGGGCCAACACCCGGCATCATGGTGTGGGGAGCGATCTCCTACACTGGCCGTACACCACTGGTGATCGTCGAGGGGACACTGAATAGAGCACGGTACATCCAAACCGTCATCGAACCCATCGTTCTACCATTCCTAGACCGGCAAGGGAACTTGCTGTTCCAACAGGACAATGCACGTCCGCATGTATCCCGTGCCACCCAACGTGCTCTAGAAGGTGTAAGTCAACTACCCTGGCCAGCAAGATCTCCGGATCTGTCCCCCATTGAGCATGTTTGGGACTCGATGAAGCGTCGTCTCACGCGGTCTGCACGTCCAGCACGAACGCTGGTCCAACTGAGGCGCCAGGTGGAAATGGCATGGCAAGCCGTTCCACAGGACTACATCCAGTATCTCAACGATCGTCTCCATGGGAGAATAGCAGCCTGCATTGCTGCGAAAGGTGGATATACACTGTACTAGTGCCGACATTGTGCATGCTCTGTTGCCTGTGTCTATGTGCCTGTGGTTCTATCAGTGTGATGATGTGATGTATCTGACCCCAGGAATGTGTCAATAAAGTTTCCCCTTCCTGGGACAATGAATTCACGGTGTTCTTATTTCAATTTCCAGGTCCGGTCCCAGGTCGACGGGCACGTGCACCTTCCGCCGACCACTGGCGACAACATCGATGTACTGTGGAGACCTCACGCCCCACGTGTTGAGCAATTCGGCGGTACGTCCACCCGGCCTCCCGCATGCCCACTATACGCCCTCGCTCAAAGTCCGTCAACTGCACATACGGTTCACGTCCACGCTGTCGCGGCATGCTACCAGTGTTAAAGACTGCGATGGAGCTCCGTATGCCACGGCAAACTGGCTGACACTGACGGCGGCGGTGCACAAATGCTGAGCAGCTAGCGCCATTCGACGGCCAACACCGCGGTTCCTGGTGTGTCCGCTGTGCCGTGCGTGTGATCATTGCTTGTACAGCCCTCTCGCAGTGTCCGGAGCAAGTATGGTGGGTCTGACACACCGGTGTCAATGTGTTCTTTTTTGAATTTCCAGGAGTGTAGTACAAATGCCGAACCAATATCGAGATAAGAAGCGTGATGTACCAGAAAACGTTGCTTGTAGAGTAAATTCATTATAGTGGGTTAGAGATTAACGCTCTGTCGTGTCAAAAATTTTCTCCATTCGTAGAGTTTCGGAAATGACGACCGACACAGCCAACATCCCTGCTTTCATCCAACCCAAGGATTTTGGGAAATGTTTGCCGCGTAGCGTGTGCTGTTGTCATTTGGGTTGAAATTCTCCCTTTTGAAAGAGTGTCCAAACATTCCTGAGTGATCCGTCAGTGGGCCAACTGTAACGACTTTTGTTTCACGTGTCTTTGTGATGGTCGGCAAGCGCGGGAACTCACCGCTGTCAGCCCAGCCCTAGAAACGCATATGCAGATGTGCAGTCACACTGTGGAAAATTTACATATGTTCCATACACATGGCGTTCCATGATACACAACCGTGACGTAACATCTACACTCCCGTCCTGTTTATTACGAGAGATTGTCGCAACTCACATATGCAGCCCCTACCTTATCCTCTGTTCACCAAGACGATACGTTCAGTGTTCCAAAAGATTCCTCCGTGTTAACGTTGTAGTTGCATCTTCCTCCGCAAAGTAGTTCTGCGACATCTTGCACATTCCGGCCACGTATCAAACCAATATCAGAGTTGCCCTGATGACGGCACAGAGTAAATTACTCATTAATATCTGCTTCTACAAAATGCGTTGTGCACTCTCCGTCGTGTTTAAATGGTCCTTACTAGAAGACTGTAGTAGAAACTGGTGCCAGTCATACATGTACGTAATCTTTGAAAACTGTGACCCAATTACGGGAAACACAGTTGCCGTACTAGAACCACTGTCTACTATTATAAGTTTTAATTTGTCATTGATACACTGACTTTGGCGTAACAAAGCTTCTGTTGTACTCAGGAGATTTGCACGAATAATGCATACTACGGCACTTCTGTTTCTTTCAGACCGATGCCTCGACGTAAACATCGAAACTTCCAGTTGCTATTAAAGTTTTGGAGCCAGTGAAGATGTGCTTCTGGAGGAAGTATTTTGCTGCTTTCAGTTTAGTCAGTATTGGTAACATTTGAAGCTACTTTGTCTACTGGTCAGAAGAAACTAATAGCACCTCTTAGTTCCGACAGATTATACTTCACCGTTCCTGCACGTACAACCACCACGTCACACAGTGTGTGTTACTCTTGTGCCGTAGCTTTATAGTGAGAGAGAAAGGAAAAAAAGACAGCTGATATCAGTATATTTAACGAAGTCATTCATTTCTGTGTACGTTATTCACCTCTCGCTGTGTGTCCTGCTCTGTTTGGGAAAGGAGGAAGCGTCGGTAGCAAACTTTTGTCAACGGCTGAATCTGGAGGTCGTCCGTACTAGCGAGGCGATGAAGGCATTTGCGAACTAGGGGTAAATCTGTTTAATTTTTTTAATTTCATCGCATAGGTGAATAGACTGAATCAGCATAGTGTGGTCTCCCCTAATCCACAGAAGATACGATAAGAAATGTTACGTTCTTCCGATTAATCTACAGGTAAGAAAAACCTTCAACTTCTCATCGTAATCGCAGTTCCTTCCAGTTCACCGCCCTGTAATTCGTCAGAATCAGATAAACGGACAATTCAAATGTCTGTATTCCTATATTTTTTGTTTGCTAACAGTACTCTAAATATTGTTACGTAAAACGCTAGGCAAAGTATTACACTTAGATGAGGCAAGTGGCAAACGAGGGAAAATGTTACAAAAAGGCGCGCTTCCCAGAATTGACTGTTCCCTTCGCTTCAGTTGTGTTACACATATTCAGGTCTGGGGAGGGCGTCTCTTGCTTATACAATACGGAGACGTCGCAACATCGACACTCGCGACTCATTCATTACCAACGATCCTGCACTGGCAAACACGCCACGCCTGTAATCTAGTGACCCTGGCCTCACATTCTTATTACTAAAGTACTGAAGAAACAATTTTTTTCCATTTCAATGTGTCTCATTTTTGCTCTACTACACGCTTAATACACCTTGAAAACGTAAACGGCGGACATCTTCCCGACTGGTTTCAACTCCGCCAGCTACAGCTGCCAACTAATATAATTATTAATCGCTCTGTCTGGTGATTGTGCAAAAGGATGGCGCGAGCCGAGTAGACGACATGTTTACATCGCTGTGACGTCTTCTTTCCGGAAGTGGTGCTTTGCTCTCCTGTACATTCCGGTCGTGTATAAAAACAGGCCAGTACTCGTCCTCTTGACAATGTGGAAACACGTAAAGTAGTCCTTTTTGTTACCTGTTGTCAAGTATGCCGTCCATTCTCCATCGTGCGCAACCTGTATCTACACTTAGTTCACAACCGTGCACCAGTAAACGTAACTTTTGTCGCCCAATACAGCACCTTCCAACGCTTTAACGGACGTGGATACTTTTGAACATCCATTTGTGTGCAACCTCCTCCTGCTCCCCATGTTTTCACTGGCGTCCGTAACAAGTCCGTACCCCCCACCATTTGTTAATGTCTTCTCTCGATATTAGGGAAACACCGAAAAGTTCGCTGTACCGAGGATAGTTGCATTGCAGAGGTTCAAATGGCTCTGAGCACTATGGGACTAAACTGCTGAGGTCATTAGTCCCCTAGAACTTAGAACTAGTTAAACCTAACTAACCTAAGGACATCACACACATCCATGCCCGAGCCAGGATTCGAACCTGCGACCGTAGCGGTCTCGCGGTTCCAGACTGCAGCGCCAGAACCGCGCGGCCACTTCGGCCGGCCATTGCAGAGGCTATGAGCGTAAATGTTATGAAGCTCGCAAAATAGAGGCTTCTTCGGACTAACGTTTCATATGCAAACATGACTAGAGAAAAGCAGTTGCCCAAAGTTTCGTCTTGTGAATGTTGTGTCCCGTGTAAACGTCATATCTGTCGCACCGTCCACCTTACCTGCTCAGTAACCAGGCTAGGTGTTAAATCACAGAAAATTTTAAATTCTGGTCGACGTCTACGTGGTTCCATAGATTGTCGTCCACATGTTTCAGATGTTTATTGAAATACAAAGAGAAGTTAATATCGCCGTATTCAGCAGCCTCTGAGTCATCAATACCGAATCACAGACGATAAAAAAGAGTACCGCCATTACTCACGTTGATGGTAACAATGTGACCAACGCAGTTATAAATTTTGCTTCGTTTTCAATGCTTTGGCAATTGACCGACGGTGCATAGTCTTTACTTTCATTAATATTGACTCTGTGCGGTCTCACGTGTTGCCCCATAAAAGCGTGACTGATACGCTTGTCACGACACTTGTACATTTACTACTTTACCTGAGGACATTTTGTAATCAAGAAACGTATTTCACATCTATTTCCTTAGCGCCGTTGTTAAACGTATCATAGTTATCATCCACTGAATTTTAAAGTTACAAATTGCTTCCAGCGCATTCCGTCATTTTGCCGTTTTTCACACTTTCCATCAAAGATTAAGTGTACTGGACTCTAGAGAATTCGACCAACCCTCTGTCACGCCTCGTCTGGCATATGCAGGGTGCGGAAACACAATTTGACCAAAAGTGTAGGGCACAAGGACGCCATCAAATGAAAGAATCTCAATATGGAAGCCAGAGGCCGCACGTGAATATTTAAGGCGCTATGTCAGCATGACAACGGTGGTCGGTTTGAACATTTGCTACAGATAATTATGTTAATTAAGTGGATGCTTATCCGTCATTCATTTTGGCTCTTTTGTGAGATATTGAAAAATGAAACATGGTGCGTCAGCCAAGTCCGATACACGTGTGATACTTTAAATTTATCCTGTTCTTCAAATATTCTGTTTACGTATACACGTTCTGCAAATGCAGATCGTAATAATATAGAAGCCGACTTTATCTCTCCGCTAATTCTCCATCTCTCGCAGACCACAGAGCTCTGTCGGTGCATCAGCGGTCGATTGTCGCTGTAGGCGCCACAGAAAGATGACAGTTAGATTCTGACTTTCTCTAGAGCAACTGGGATTCTATTAAAGAAATGAAAACAGAAAGAAGTAACGAACGCGGCAGCTAGCAGTCAGACAGCACTTTTCTTTTAGTTTAATGCGACGACAATTTTAAAAGATAAAGAGTTTTACCTATTAAAAGAGCAAAGTTTAAAGTTACGCTCGGAACGGACAAACTCACTAAAAGTTATCGTCCTTGCCGCATTTCATTTTATACACAACTGAATCAGACTATTTCTTATGAGCTACACATAATTAAGCCTGTAATTCATGACGAAGTTGACTGTTACTATTCCTACTGTTGTATCTTCCTTACGTAACGAACGAGCAAAACGCTCACATGAGATAGTAGTCTTGTGTCTAGCACGCCATCACCCCGGAAACAATACCTCCAGCCAGAGCAATTCCTGTTGCCACACATGAATGATTTTGTCATTACCTCTACATGTAATTCATGTGACCTTCCAAACTGAATTACGTGAGTGAATGCGGCAGTTTTCTCGGCAACAACGATAAACAAGCAAAAAAATAGAAAGACTTGGCTATAGATGTCTGCCATCACAGGGCTGTCGTGACAGCTGAGTCTTCCGTGACGTCTTAATGGTGACGACAGCGGCTGAGGGGCGTTTAGAGACGGCAGCAGACCACACTGACGTGTGACGTCACTTGGGGCAACCAAGTCTTCTTGTATCCGCTGCAATTGATCATTTATTTTTATCGATCATTTCATAGGTATACATTTTCGGTAAATTAACCATCATCTGGTGCCAAGATGCCCGTGTGGGAGATTTTAATTACGTTCCGGTACCGCCGAAAATGTGCAATTGCGACGCCTAAATGCTATTCTCAAATTTCTGTGTTTCATGCAGCCTTTCCAGGCTACGCTTTTCATCATATATTTTCTATGTACCCTGTACAACGATACGGGATGGCAAACTTCGCTGAATCAGCACTGCTTAAATTTTTAATTTTTTACGTACACTGCACATATGTCATTCAATGACTCCCACGCCGATCGTCCACCTATATTTTGCTACGTCACTGGAACGCTGGCACGCGACACACAAACCGTGAAACCAGCATCAGATACTCATAACTACACTGTACAGAGTGTGAGCAAATTTAAAAGTTAATCACAAATGTAGACAGTAGTAATGTAGAAGCTGAATTTCTTTCTCTCCTAGTCTTCCGTCTCCTGCAGCCGACAGAGCTTTGTCGCTGCCTCAGTGACTGTTGTTGCTGCTACCGCGCGGATCGGTGTAAATTTTAGCTCTCCCGCGAGTAGTGGCGGTTTTCTGAGATAAACGAAAACGGGAGGAAAATATATACGCAAGTGTTCGTCATCGAAACGATAGTGAATCCCTAATTGGCACAGCGACTTAATTTTTAATATTTAGGAACAGCAGAATCTTGCGTTGCCCGCCAATTGCGAGATGCGTGTCCATTCCCACACGTGAATCACACTCCTAGTCGCTGGTAGTTGTACCATTGTAATGCATTCCAAGTGTGCTGTTTCGCACTCCGCACCTACATGGATAGCCTTCTGTCTCAGCTGATCTTACCCTACACTCCTGAGGAGATACTGTGAGTAAATCTTCCGGAAAACACGTATACTAATCGTCAAAAAATACCGTCAAAACGTTTTTATCCAAGCCAATTACCGCATGTGTTACTTTTATTATGCTCAGTTGCATGACGTGCGTTGTGCAGAGAATGCGTAACGGTAAGGGATGGAGCTCCACGGTTTTGAAGACGTATGATGGCTAGAAAAATTCCTCTCGGGTCAAGGCGAAACCTTAAACACGTACATAGGATTAGCAGATATATGGTCACCACCCATCGATTGTCAAGACATAATAAAGAAGTTGACAGCGTCGTGTGTTTCGTATCGACGCGGAATATAATCGCGGTGTCAGAACGTGTTTTACTTCGTACAATGTGTCCAGCTGTTGTCCTTCCGTTTCTACAGATTGCGTTCGTATCTGGTAACGGATAAGAAAAAAGATCTATCGTCGGCTTTTACACACTGCATATGTGAAGACGAGAACCGCAGTGAAGGTCACAACTAATTTACTGGAAAGTCGATAAAAACAAAAAACAAAAAATCTTCTGTCCGCGATATTACTCTGTCATGTCGCCGGAGAGCAATGATCGCGAGAACGAAAGCCACCAAGGCTTTATTTTACGGCGCCTGACTGCGTTATACGCTGCTCTTTGGCGCATGCGGACACACACCACGTCTCATACCTTAGGCCATAGAGATACACATATAGATATAAGGCACGTGCATCTATCCTTGCTATGTTGAGGTTCGAAACCAAGGCAGTTGCAGTATTTATAAAAATTTCGTTCTGCAGTATTTGTAGGTAGAATCAAGGACTGATTTCAACAACAGATCTCCTTGTTGTTTTAGTATCACACACGTAGTAATGAAGTTGAGCTGATTTCCCCAAGATTCGCAGTGTTAATCCGATAACTGTCCTTATTGCAGTTTGCCACGTGAAACGACATCAAACGTTCCAAACACTGCCCTGACAATTCTTTATTTTCACAAACGACAGAATACAGTAGTACGACGAATTCCTGTTCTTGTTGGAATGTGGCTCATTTAGCTGGCCGCTTCCACAGAATCGGTTTGGCGGGAAGCATATAGTTTTCTGGCCGTTTCATCGGGAGTACGTGTGAGGTGTGTTAGTATGCTTTAAGAACTAACATCCGTGATGTCCAAATTTACACAGAATGCGAGGCTATGATCCCTGCAGAATCCAGTACAGGTAGCGACACAGTATCGAGATATGAAGCGTGATGTACCGAATATGTCACTCATGGAAGACATTAATATACCGAGTTAGAGATTAACATCCTGTCGTCTCAAAATTTTCGCCACTCGTAGCGTTTTAGACCTGACGACCGACACGCATCCCTGCGTTCAACCCATGCAAGGATTCTGAAGCAGGTTTGGTGCGTAGCTTGTGGAGTCAGTTGGGTTAAAATTCTCCCTTTTTAAAGAGAGTGTCCAAACATTCCTCAGTGCTCCGTCACCGGGCAGACTGTAACGACTTTTGTTTCACGTGCGTTTGTGCCGGACTGCAAGCACTTGCATAGTAAGCAGTGCTGATAATTCACTGCCGTCCACCCAGCCCGGGAAACGCAGAATACGCAGATGTAGACACCTAATTTGGAAAGTGGACGCACTTTCTGTACTCATCGCGCCAGGCCTCGTTACGTGGTACACAACCGTGACGCCACAACACGGACACCCTCGCCCTGTTTATTACGGCCGACTCTGCAGCGCCGCACGTGCAGCCCCTGCCTTCGACAGAGCTCGGCCTTACAGTCTTCTCCCTAAGACGATGCGTTTAGTATTGCAAAAGATTTGTCCTATTATGAAGCTTTAGCATCTAAATGGTGTACTGCTACTGCTTTAATATTCTATCAAAACATATAAATGGCTTACATCTAATCGATCGCTAGGAAAAAGGATTATGAAGCAGGTTTGGTGCGTAGCTTGTGGAGTCAGTTGGGTTAAAATTCTCCCTTTTTAAAGAGTGTGTCCAAACATGGGTTGAACGCAGGGAAGCGTGTCGGTCGTCAGGTCTAAAACGCTACGAATGGCGAAAAAATTTCCGACGCTTTGTTTTCTGCATCGACAATCTAATCGCACAGCCTTTGTTGCCAAAGTGTTTTCGTTGCAGTTTGCTTCTTCCTCTGCGAAGTAGTACTGTGATTTCTTACACATTCCAGCCACGTATCAGCTCAGTATGAAAGTAGCCTTGATGACAATAGAGAAGAAATCTATCATTTCAAGGTTCTGGTACGATGTTTGGTTTCCGCTCTTCGACGTGTCCGAAAAGTTCATACTACTAGGAATCTGTATTTTTCTTTTGTTTCCTTCACTTCTTGCTCAATATACATATTGAATAACATCGGGGACAGGCTACAACCCTGTCTCACTCCCTTCCCAACCACTGCTCCCTTTCATGTCCCTCGACTCTTATAACTGCCATCTGGTTTCTGCACAAATTGTAAATAGCCTTTCGCTCCCTGTATTTTACCCCTGCCACCTTTAGAATTTGAAAGAGAGTATTCCAGTCAACAATGTCAAAAGCTTTCTCTAAGTCTACAAATGCTAGAAATGTAGGTTTGCCTTTCCTTAATCTATTTTCTAAGGTAAGTCGTAGGGTCAGTATTGCGTCACGTGCTCCAACATTTCTGCAGAATCCAAACTGATCTTCGCCGAGGTCGGCTTCTACCAGTTTTTCCATTCGTCTGTAAAGAATTCGCGTTAGTATTTTGCAGCTGTGACTTATTAAACTGATAGTTCGGTAATTTTCACATCTGTCAACACCTGCTTTCTTTGGGATTGGAATTATCATATTCTTCTTGAAGTCTGAGGGTATTTCGCCTGTCTCATACATCTTCCTCACCAGATGGTAGAGTTTTGTCATGGCTTGCTCTCCCAATACACTCTTCTATACACAGTTAAGCCGAATACGTTTTTCCGCCAGTTCTCCGTCCCTGCGGCCGACAGAGCTTTGCCACTGCCTCAGCTGCTGACTGTCGCTGCTGGCGCTCCGAAATGTCGGCAGTTCCACTCCTTCGCGAGTGACGGCGGTTTCCTGGCCTAAAGGAAAGCGGGAAAAGTTTTTCGAATATGCCCACAGAAGTACGTCGCGTCGCCTGCCATTTACAAGATGCGTAACCATTCCCACATGTCATAATCACACTCCTAGTCGGGCCGGCCTGAGTGGCCGAGCGGTTAAAGGCGCTACAGTCTGGAACCGCGCGACCGCTACGGTCGCAGGTTCGAATCCTGCCTCGGGCATGGATGTGTGTGATGTCCTTAGGTTAGTTCGGTATAAGTAGTTCTAAGTTCTAGGGGACTTATGACCACAGCAGTTGAGTCCCATAGTGCTCAGAGGCATTTTTGAACTCCTAGTCGCTGGCCAGTTGCACTGTTTTAATGCATCCGGACACTGCTGTTTCGCAGTCCGCACATTCATGGTTGGCCTTCTGTCACAGCTGCCTCCAGCTGATGGTATCCTAAACTTCTGAGGAGGAGGGGGAGGAGCTTTTGTGAGAAAATCTTCAAGAAAACACGTATGGAAATCGTCAAAAAATACCGTCAAAACATATTTATCCGTGCCAGGTAACGCATGTGATTCTGTTTTACTATGCTCACCTGGAGCGTAAATACGTTACACACGTATTTACGCTTCAAGGTTATGAAGACTTGAAACGGCTGAATCAAGGCGAAATCTTAGTCATGTCCGCATTGTCAACGTGTATTTTGTCAACAGGCATCGATTGTGAAGACGTAATAAAAATAGTCGACAATATCATCTGTTTTGTGCGGATGGGGAATTTAAAGGCAGTGTGAGAAACTTTTTCCTTCCATGGGGCAATGTGTCCAACAGTTGCTTCTCTGTTTCGACATATCCCATTCGTAACTGGCTACTGATGAAAAAAGATCTATCCAGGACCTTCACACACTGCATCTGTGAGAACAAAGATCACGTTCAAGACAAACAGCAGTTGACTGAGAAGGCGGTAGAAAAGTAGAACAAAAACTTTGTCTCATCCATATTCTTTTGTCCTGTTGCTGGGCAGAGCCGTTCGCGTGATCGAACGCCACCAAAGCTTCATTCGTTATACGCCGCTCGTTGGCCAGTGTAAAACTTTGGACTCGCACCATTGTTCGTTCCTTCGACCAACCTCGAAATTCTGCGTAAGTGTCCTTCATATTCTTGCCACATATTAAAATGCTCTGACAATTTTTTTTATTATCGCGTGAAAGAAAAGTTATCATTTTGATTTCCTGTTATTGAATGAGCTGTCCCTCGTGTCGCATCGCAGAGTTGTCCCACAAGTCAGTGCGATTTGTATATCTGTGTACTCTTTCTTCATCATTCCCCAGTGTGGGACAAGCACATCTGCGAGAAATTTGTTATCATACAATTATTATCTACTGTTTGAATCTCTGATTTGTTGGTAATATACATATTTAGCGATGTGTGTGACGTCTTCAAATCGTCTCTTTGACAGTAAAATAGTAGGACTGTTAACACATTCCACATAGGGCCGTCATTGCAGATCGATCTGCCAATAGCAGTTCTGTCTTATCACGGAAACACTGCAATTTCGATGCTGCAAATGTCCTTATAACCACAGCCAACCTCTCGCTTAGGGGCATAGGCTCCATCACACAACACTGATTGATTACCCTATCACAAGTTTTCTGGCCATCCCTAAACGCCTAATCTTTTCAGGTGCAAAACCCTTCCACCAGTGCCCGCCTCGCATTTCTTTCGACAACCAGCGTAACCCTGGTCGGTTAACAGAGGAGCCGCTAACGATGTTGTGGGCCTGGATAAGACTTTTGAACATCCCCTTACGTCTGACCTCATCATACTCTTCCAACTTATATTTTCACTGGCGTCCGTAAGGGATTCGTTCTCTACATTACTTGTTGACCTCTTCGTTTCGCAATACTAAAACACCACTAAGTTCGTTTCATTGTCCATATTTTGCTCAGCGGAGACCATGGGTCTGAAACGTATGAATCTTGGAACGTACCGCAGACGTTCGTTCCGGCTAGTAGAATCGATTAAGGTTTAACCTGTAAACTTGACTACAGAAGAGTAGTTTCCGAAATTTTGGTCATCCCAATATTGTGTCCCGCGAGGTCGCCGTCTGTATCGCGCCGTTCGTCTTGGCTGCTCAGTACAAATATGGAAACTCGCAGCAGGTATCCGATTCTGTTAGCCCACCTTGATGCAGGGCTAGAAGCAATATTCACCACATTTCAGTATAATCAAAACAGTTAATAAGTAGAATAGTGTTTGCCTCTCGTCAGGAGAAGGAGTAGGGGCTACTTGGTTCCATAGAGTATCGTCCTTGTGTCGTAGATATATATCAAACTAAGAAAGAGTAATCAATTTCACCGTATTCATGCTGCTCCGAAACGTTACTTCAACATCATAGACGGTATAAATTTTTTTCGTCTTTAATTTTAAACGCATTGGCAACCGGCCAACGGTGCTTGCTTTCACTAATACCTATTGTGTGGCGCCTCATACGTTGCTCTGCAATAGCGTGACAGACACTCTTGTCCGACATTTCTGCGTCCACCACTCTACTAGAGGACTTTTTGTAACCAAGAAACGTATTTCACGTTTAATTCAGTAGTGCTTCGTTTTAAGTGTCACATTTCCTTTTACGTAGTTACTGTCTACTGAATTTTAAAATTACTAGTCGCTACCAACGTATTCCAGCCATTTTGCCGTTCTTAGCACTTTCTACCAAAGATTAAGTGTACTGCACTCGTGAGAATTCGAACAGCAGAGTGTAATGCATCGTCTGGTATACACAGGGCGCGGAAAACCAGTCTGACGAAGACAGTATCAAATGAAGGAATCTGAGTATAGAAAATACAGGTCGCAATTAAATCCATAAACCACTATGCCAGCATGAAAACGGTGGTCAGTTTGAACATTTTCTATGCATACTCATGTTAACTAAGTGGTCCCTCATTTTTCACTAATTTGGACCTTTTTGAGATATATCCAAACAAGAAACATGGACATGTGATTGTTCTCATTCCTGAAGAAGTACTATCTCGTTCGTCAGCTAAATACGATAGACGTGTTAGTGATGTTTTAAATTTATCTTGTTCCCATCGTGACGACTGGTTAGTCCGAACGTTCTGTTTACGTATACATTTTCTGTAAATTACCTATCATTTTGAACAAGGACCTCCGTATGTCAGATTTCAATTACGTTCCTGCACCACTGAAAATATACATTTACGACTTTTAGTTGCCATACACAAATTCCTATGCTACATGCTGTCCTTTGCCCTGCAATCTTGGTCAAATGTTTTCTCCACGCCCTGTATATCGGTGCTGGATGGCAAAACTATCTCTAACAGCACTGTATAAGTTATTCACTTCATACGTTCGTTACACGTATGTCACTGAATGACACCCAGCCAGGTTGTCCCCCTTATGTTCCGCCACGTCTCTGGAAAGCCTGCACGAGATCCACAAGATCACGAAACCAGTTCCAGATTCGCATACTGACACTGTACTGATTGTAAGCACATTCAGACATTAATCGCAAATGCAGATCATAGTAATGTAGAAGCCGAGTTTATCTTTCCCTTAATTCTCCGTCTGCTGCAGACCACAGAGCTCTGTCGCTGCATCGGCGGTCGATTGTTGCTGTTGGCGCCACAAAATGAAGGCAGTTACGTCCAGAGTTACTCCGGAGTAACTGGGACTCTGTTAAAGCAATGAAAACAAAGAAGTAACGGACGGGGCCACTAGGAATCAAACAGTACGTTTCTGTTAGTTTAATGCGGTGACAAATTTGAACGATGAGCTTCGTGATGCGATTGAGTTAACAGCAATTACACAAACCCAGGTTTTAAGTTGGACCCTCCACAGACAAACTCACTAAAGTTATCGTCCTTGCCAAGTTTCATGTCACATGCAACTAAGTTACACTATTTCTTATGAACTACATATAACCGAGCCAGTAATTAATGACGAAGTTGACTATTTCTACTACCACTCTCGTATTTTTCTTAGGTAAGGAATGAGCAAAATGCTCACACGAGACAGCAGTCTTGCGTCTGCCATGCAATCATCCAGGAAATAATTCCTCCTGCCACAGCAATTCCTTTTGCGACACAGGAATGATTTTACAATTACCTCTGCATTTAATTCATATTTAACTTTATAAACTGAACATTTAGTAAAAGGGCGAACCGAATTACGTACTGCATAGTGTGAATGAATGCTGCAATTTTGGCGGCAACAAAGAACAACGAGCACAAAATACTAAGACTCGCCTGCAGGTGTCTGCCATCATAGAGCCGTAGTGGCAGCTGAGACGGCCGTCAAGTCCCACAGCGGCTGATGTCCGTTACAGACGTAGCGGCAGCCCAGACGGACGTGTGACGTCACATGGCACCCCTGTCTCCCTGGAGCACGCGCCACGTGTTTCGCTGTATCTAATCATTTATTTCGCCTTATCGAGCATATCATCACATTCGAACACCAGTATATTTTGTAGGTATCAATATAATCAATTTAAACCATCTTTATAATACCTTGTTGATTATTAACAATTTTACATTGAATTTTTGTCGGGTACTTATTCGTTAGTTCCTGTCTTTCCTCATTCTACGATGATGAGCCTAGAAACCAATTAGATTCGGAAAGAGAACGATTATGTAGATTATTGTGGCTTATATCAGTTAATATTATTTTCTAGTGATGAATATGGTACGTAGTTTATGTTGGAACGAACGACGACTTTTGCGATTCGCTTTCCACGTCTGCAATCGAGTTTTAACCGCTATTTCACAGCAATAAAACGTTATCACCGCATGTTAACAAACCGGTGCTCGAAGCTCACATTACGTATGAGAATGCCGACACGATAATTAAGAAGCGATAAATCTTTATAGTTCGCCCATTACTACTGCGAAATATTGAAGTGCGTTTATGTGCGGAGAGAGTGTGTAAAGTAGTACACAATCGGTTGCTGTCGAAAGGTGGAAGTGTTATGCAAGCAAGACACCACAAGTCATTAGTAGAAGTCAGTAGCATTTTTCATTGAAGAATACGACGCGTAATTTCGATTGGACAGAACGATACCTTTTCGAGTTTGTGTGTAGGAGATCTAACTGTAAATGCTGGTTTATATTGACTACATACAGTTAGGCATGCCCCACCGAGGTAATTTACAGTTTAAAAGTTTACTCGTTTACAACTTGGATAAACGTAAAGTTTCACTGGTGATTGTGCATTTGTTATAATTTTTTCCCCTTTTCATTTTCTCCATAAAACCGCCATCATTCGCGAGAATGTTATGAACTGTCGATATTGTGGAGCGCCAGCAGCAACAATCAGTCGCTGAAGCAGCGACAAAGCTCTGTGGGCCGCAGGAGACGGAGAATTAACGGAAAAATAAACTCAACCTTCTATATTTCTACGGTCTGCGATCACGATTAAATGCGTTCAAAGTCAGTACCGTGCCCTTGTGAATCCGACGCTGCTTTTACGATTTTGTGGAACCCGTGCTGGCGTTCGAGTGGCGTGGAGTAACATAGGCGGACGTCTCTTCTACAAGTCATTCAGTGACGTATGTGGAAAAAAGCAAATGTAAGCTGTGTTGTTGGAACGATGTTTTGTCATCCGGCACCGTTACACATGACGTGCTGCCCGCAATCTCAAAAGCTCCTCAGTCATTCCTCGATGAAATGAATGTGCTTAAAACGGTAGACCGAACGAGGTGATGCACCGGTTAGCACACTGGACTCGCACTCGGGAGGACCACGGTTAAAACCCGCATGCGACCATCCTCATTTAGGTTTCCCGTATTTCCCTGCATCGCTTCAGGTCAATGCCGAGATGGTTTCTTTGAAAGGGTACTGCCGACTTCCTTCCCCGTCCTTCCCTAATGCGATGACCTGGCTGTTTGGTTCCCTCCCCCGTCAAACTAACTAAAAAGGTAAACAAGGTGACGATGTCTGCGACGCTGCTTCCACCATGCTTGAAACGTCATCAGGTCTCGGAGATCCTTTGTAGCTTCTCGACGCTAAAAGACAACAGCCGGCGTGGCGGTAGAAGTCGCTGCCGCACATTGTCATCTCTGCGGCCTGTCTCTTCACGGAACTGATGTCCCTCGGTTGTACCTGGATATAAATAACGTAATTAATTTTGCCTAAAACACTGCAGCGAATATTTACATTCATTACTAACTGTTTTCTCGCATTGTCGTCCTAAACATATTCAGGTTTCGTAATATCTTCACTGTTTTCCCACGTGTTTTTTTGGCCCTCGGCAAGCAAATGCACCATTAGCAGCGCAGAAAACTCACCGCCGTCAAACCAGCATCTGAGACGAATTTGATAGCCTAGAAAACTGGTTATTATAGTTTGCAAGTATTCTGGAAGCGACAGAGCTTGGTCTATTATTGGCCACACTAAGACAATACATTCAGCACCCCAGCAGCTCACGTCGTTGTAGGAAGTTAAGGAATTTCGAGGCCTTACTTTTCGTCTGGCTCTAGCTTCTATACACTCTAAAAACATCTCAGCCGTTTGTACGTAACCGTTTCCAACTCTGTCGCCTACATGTAATTATTCTGGCCTTACTCGTTTTCTAGGAGCTGACTGCTTGATACGTTGTCCTTATTATGGCATTTTCCATTCCGACGCGAAAAGAAAAAGTTTTTATTATTTTCTCTCGTACTATCAAGAGTTTATTGAGTGTCTTTGCAGTTTATTATTATTTTTATTTTGTTGGATAGTGTTCATTAACTAAAGGCAACGGCAGGCGTCTCTTGCTGATACCCTATGGTGACGTCCTAACATCCAGACTCGCGTCTCATTCATTACGAACAGTTCTGCACTGCCACATATGCTAGCCCTGGAATCGAGTGAGCAGGGCCTTTTAGCTTCTCACTAGAATAATACATTAAGTACACTAAAAAGATTTTCTGGACAGATTATTTTTTTCCCCATTTATTACGACTCTTTTTGTTAGTACAGATATTAACACACTTTGAAAGCGTGTAAATGGTAGACATCTGTCCGATCGTGTGTTAACTAACCGGCCTACAAGCGCAAAACTTTACGCTCCTCGTGGCTTTGTGTTCGCCTCGACAAACGGATCACGTGCTCTCTGTTGGGAACATGCTAGTATTATTCCTGCAGCGTCTCATATCTCGAAATTCTACCGTAGACGGTTTCACATTCTTTATATATGTTAAAACAAACCCGCAATTTTTTTGATGACCAAGAAAACAAAATTGTCATTTTTATATCCTCTTATTAAACGTGCTATCCGTCGTGTTTCAACAGTCGACATCGCAAAGCAGTACCACAAATCGGCGCGATTTGTATATCTACGAGACTATCTCGAAGTCATTGCCGAATATGGGACAAACACAACTGCGGGACATTTGCGATGATACAATTGTTCTCCACTATTCGAATCTCCGATTTCTCAGTAATATACTTGCGTAGGGAAGCGTATCTGGTACTCAGTCCGTTTCTGTGAACGTCAAATAGTAGGACAGCTACTATTTATTACATAGAGCAGTCTCTGCTAACGGATCTGCTAATAGCAGTTCCGTCTCATCACGCTACCCCTGCGATATCGATCCTGGAAATGTGCTTATGACCACAGCCAGCCTCTCGCTTAGTGGCGAGGGCCACGGCAAACAGTGGCCGGTGACAAGACACCCCCTGACTCTGTGCACAGCGGTGTGACTGTGTTTTTACTCTTTGAGAAGTTTTGTCGCCGTGCCTAAACGCCTTTTGGTGAAATGTGTTTGCAGCAGTGCCCATCGCGCACTTGTTTCCACGACGAGCGTAATCTTGACCGCTTAATAAGTCAGCTATGAACGCTTCACTGCCCGTGCACGAGGCTTTTGAACATCCATCTACCCGCAGTCCCTTCCTCGCCTTCCACCGCATTATGACTCCACTGGCGTCTGTCAGTAATCCGTACTCTGCACTATTTGTTGATGTCTCCTGTTCATATTGCACAGATACTGATAAGTTCGCTTCGTCAAGGACAGCTGGATTGCAGAAACCATGCGTGTAAGAATTATGAAGCTCGGGACGTCGACGTTTGTTGACCCTAGCAAAGACGATTAATGTTCAACATGTAAGTACATGATTAGTCAAAAACGGTTTCCAAAATTTCATCTGAATGTTGAGATCCGCGTTTGCCGTACCGTTCATTTTGACTGCTCAATACAAACATGGAAGCTTGCAGCAGGTATTAGATACTTACATAGAGGACTTCAGCCAAATTTCAGTACAATCAAAACCGCACAGAAACAGAACAAATGAGGGCAGCTGGGTTCCATAGGTTACTGTGTCGCAGGTATACATCGAGATGCAGAGAGCAGTTGATATCACAGTATTCATCGGTCTCTGAGTCATCACTTCCACATCACAGACGCCATAAAATTATTTCGTCCCTACTCACGATGATAGGAGCAATGCGACAGACGCCATTAAAAGTAGTGTTTCATTTTCAGTGCATTGGGAACTGCCCAGTCGTGCATTGTCTCTCGTTTCATTAATACCGATGCTGTAGGGTCTCATAATATGTTGCCCCATAATAATGTGACAGACGCTTTTGTCACGACTTTTATACATTCACTACTTCGGTCGAGGACTTTTTGTAATCAAGAAACGTATTTTACATCTTACATAGTAGCACCTTGGTTAAACGTACCGCATTTTCTTTCACGTACTTACCGTCTACTAAATTTTAAAGTTGTGTACCGCTACCATCGCATTCCGTCATTTTGCCGTTTCCAGCGCGTTCTATTGACTCGTGAGAAGTCGACATACTTACGTTAATTAGGTAGTGGCTCATTTCTCATTTACTTTGACCTTTCTTAGACATCTTGAAACATTAAACATGGACATATTACTGTCTTCATTTCTAAAGTACTGTCTGGTAGGTCGGCTAAGTATGATAAACGTATATGTGGTGTTTTAACTTTTTCTTGTTCTCATCCTGGAGACTGGTTAGTCGAAAGTCTGTGTTCCAGGTAGATTTTCTGTCAATTACCATTCATTTTGAGTGAAGACGTCCCTATGTCAGATTTTAATTACGTTCCTGTAGCGCCGAAAATACGCATTTGTGACCCTTAGTTGCGTTACTCAAATTTCTATGTTTCCCACTGTCACTCCACCCTGCACGTTTGGTCAAATTGTTTTCTTTCACACCGTATAACGTTGCTGGAAGGCAAACGTCGCTCAGCCAACACCGCTTAAATTATTCACTTTTTCACATACGCTACACACATGTCATTGAGCGACTCCAATCCCGATCGTCCGCCTATATTCCGCCACGTCACTGGAACGCAACCACGCGACACATAAAATCGCGAAACCAGCGTCAGATCCGCATAACTTAACTGTACTGATTACGAGCACATTTCGACGGCCGGTCGGTGTGGCCGTGCGGTTCTAGGCGCTTCAGTCTGGAACCGCGCGACCGCTACGGTCGCAGGTTCGAATCCTGCCTCGGGCATGGATGTGTGTCATGTCCTTAGGTTAGTTAGGTTTAAGTAGTTCAAAGTTCTAGGGGACTGATGACCTCAGACGTTAAGTCCCATAGTGTTCAGAGCCATTTGAACCATTTTTGAACCACATTTCGACGTTAATCACAAATGCAGATAGTGGTGATGTTCAAGCTGCATTTATTTTTTCGTTAATCTTCCGCCTCCTGCAACTGAGAGAGCTTTGGCGCCGCCCGAGCGACTGTTGCTGTTACTGACAGCATTGCGGGACGTTGGCGGTTTCAGCTTTCCCGCGAGATTTGACGGTTTCTGAAGTAAATGAAAACGGGAAAAAAATGTTCATCGTCGAAATCAGAGTGAATCCGTAGTTGATGCACCGATTTAATTTTCAATTTCTACCCACAGCAGAACCTCGCGTATCCCTCCAGTTGCGAGAGACGCGTGTCCTTTCCCACGTGTGAATCGCTCTCCTAGTCGCTGGCCAGTTGTACCATTGTAAACATCCGGACTGTGTTGTTTCGCACTCCGCACATTCATGGATGGCCTGGCCTTCTTGCCACAGCTGCCTCCAGCTGATGTTACCCTACACTACTGAGAAGGAGGCGATTGTGTGAGACATACTTCCGGAAAACACGCATAGAAATCGTCTAAAAATACCGTCGAAACGTTTTTATCCAAGCCAGTTAACTCGTGTGATGCCGTTTTATTATGCTCACCTGGGTATGCGTTTTGCGGAATAGGCGTAGCGGAAAGGGGTGGGACGTGTCTACACTCCATGATTTTGAAGACGCGTAATGCCTAGAAGAATTCCTCTAGAGTCAAGGCGAACTCTTAATCGTGTACGTAGAATTATCGGATATGTTACCAGCCACTGGCTTGTAAACACGTAATAAAACAGTTGACAGCATCGTTTGTTTTTTATCAGTGTGAAATTTAAACCCAGTGTGAGAATCTGTGTTACTTCGTCGCAATGTGTCCAGCTGTTCACCTGTTCCTACAAACTGCATTCGTTAAATGGTAACAGATGGAAAACGATCCGCTGAGGGCCTTTACACACTGCACATGAGAGGAGACAGAGCGCATTCAAGTCAACAATCAATCCACCGAAGAGGCGGAAAACGGGAAAAAGCTCGCGTCAGCGATGTTATTGTGTCTTGCCGCTGATCAGCGCCGATCGCGACATCGAAGACAGTGGAAGCTTCATTTTCCGGTGCTCGACTCCGTCGTCTGCTCCTCGCTGGCGAGTGTGAAGCTGTGGGCACACACCACGTTTCATACCTTCGACCTCACAGATACACATATGCTCGGCGCCTGCCTCTACCCCTGCTGTGCTGATGTTCGAAACCCAGTGGACTAGACAATTACATTATCAATGCCTGCAATCAAACACTGACTTCAACATCTCCTCTTGTTGTATTTGAATTAACCTAATTTTCCCAAGATTCGCAATGTTAATGCGATAACTATCCTTATTACGTTTGGCCAGGTGGAACGACAGCAAACTTTTCAAACACTGTCCTGACAACCCTTTATTTTAACAAACGACAAAACTGCAACAAATCGAGGAATTCCTGTTCTTGCTGCACTGCGCCTCATTTAGCTGGCCGCTTCCGCGGAAGATGCAGAATTGTCTGCGATCTTGCGGGCACTGGAGCAGATGAGACTTTCTTCCTCTCCTAAATTTCTTGTCTGTTCCGATTCACTCAGTGCCCTTCACTCATTGCAACGTTTGTCTCCGACAGACAAAATAGTGCAGACCATGCAGGATGCCCTCCTCCGACTACAGCGACTGGGGAAGGTTGTAGCTTTCTGCTGGGTTCCGGGGCATGTCGGTATTGCTGGGAATTAAAGGGCAGATCTCGCAGCCGAGGAGGCGTGTCTCGATCCACAAGTATCTCAGTGTGCTATCCCCTTGCACGCACTCACCTCGCTGTTGAGCTCACGGGTCATGCGTCGGTGGGAGGGTGAGTGGCTGGAAGTGACTGACAGTAAGCTCCGTATAGCCAAGCCCACAACGCGTGTGTGGTGTACTTCCTTTCAGCCCCGTCGACGGCACGAGGTTCTCCTCACGCAGCTTCGAATAGGCCACAGCCCTATGACGCACGGCTTCCTGCTCCGGCGAGAGGACCCTCCAAATAAGCCCCAACACACACACACACACACACACACAAACGACAGAATTGCTGTTCATGTTGGACTGTGGCTCATTTAGCTGGCCGCTTCTACAGAAGAGCAAATATCGGCCTGGTGGGAAGCATATAGTTTTCTGACCGTTCCCTCAGGAGTACGTGTGACGTGAGTTGTTATGCTTTTAAGAAATAACATCCGTGGTGTCCGAATTTACACAGAATAAGAGGCTACGATCTCTGCATACTCCAGTAGAGATACCGACACAGTATCGAGAGATGAAGCGTGAAGAACCGAATACGTTACTGATGGAGGACGCCCGTATACCGAGTTAGAGATTAACATCCTGTCGTCTCAAAATCATCGCCATTCGTAGCGTTTTACACCTGACGACCGACACGCATCCCTGCTTTGAACCCGTGCAAGGATTTTGAATCAGGTTTGGTGCGCAGCTTGTGGTGTCAGTTGGGTTAAAATTCTCCCTTTTGAAAGAAGAGTGTCCAACCATTCCTCAGTGCTCCGCCACGGGGCAGACTGTAACGACTTTTGTTCCGCGTGTGTTTGTGCCGGTCTGCAAGCACTTGCATAGTAAGCAGTGTTGATAATTCACTGCCGCCCACGCAGCCCGGGAAACGGATAATATGCAGATGTAGACACCCACTTTGGAAAGCGTACGCACATTCTGTACTAATCGCGGCAGGCCTCGTTACGTGGTACACAACCGTGACGTCACAACACGGACACACTCGCCCTGTTTATCTCGGCCGACTCTGCAGCGCCACACGTGCAGCCCCTGCCTTCCACAGAGCTCGGCCTTACAGTATTCTTACTAAGACTATACGTTTAGTATTGCAAAAGATTTGTCCTATTATTAAGTTTTAGCATTTAAATGGTGTACTGTTTGTTCTGCTACTGCTTTAATATGTTATCAAAAGAAATAAATGCCGTACATCTAATCGATCGTTCTGCTACTGGCCACAGCAGCACGTCGCGTCGCCCGCCATTCACGAGATGCGCGTCCGTTCCAGCATGCGAATCACACGCCTAGCCGCTGGCCAGCTGCTCCATTTCAAAGCATCCGCACAGTGCTGTCTCGCAGTCCGCACATCCATGGCTGGCCTTCTGTCACAGCTGCCTCCAGCTGATGCTGTCCCAAATTTCTGAGGAGGAGGAGGAGGAGGAGGAGGAGGAGGAGGTTGTGTCAGAAAAACTTCCAGAAAAAAGTATAGAAATCGTCAAAAAACACCGTCGTAACATTTTTATCCGGGTCAGTTAATGCATGAGATTCTGTTTTATTGCGCTCACCTGGATAACACGCTTTGTGTGTTAAGAGTAGTTACGTATTTACGCTCCAAGGTTACGAAGACTTGTAACGGCTAGAAAGATTCGTCTTGAGTCACGGCCAAGTCTTAGTCATATACGCATTATCAGCGTCTATATTGTCAACAGTCATCGATTGTGAAGATGCATAAAAATTGTCGACAATGTCATCATCCTTGTGCTGATGCGGAATATAAACGCAGAGAGTCCAGCAGTTGCTTCTCTGTTTCGACAGATTCCAATCGTAACTGGAAACAGATTAAAATATATCTACCCAGAACCTTTACACACTGCACCTGTGAGGACAAAGAACACGTTCAAGTCAAAAAGTAATTCACTGAGAAGGCGGCAGAAAATTAAAACAAAAAAAACTTGTCATCCATATTCTTCTGTCCTGTTGCTGGGCAGAGCCGGTCGCGAGAACCAACGCCACAACAGCTTTGTTCACGGGGCCTGAATGCGTTACACGCTGCACGCCAGCCTGTGCAAAATTTTGGACACAAACCGTGCTCCGTACCTTCGGCCAATCTCGAAACTCTGCCGTAGTGTCCTATTGTTATCACGTAAAACTAAAGCTATTATATATTGATTGTCTCTTATTAAACGTGCTATCACTCGTGTTTCAATAGTCGATATCGCAAAGTTGTCCCACGAGCCAGTGCGGTTTGTATGTCTACGTACTCTTTCTAAATCATTGCCCAGTATGGGACAAGCACATCTGCGGGAAATTCGTTATGATACAATTATTATCTAGTATTCGAATCTCTGATTTGACGGTTATATACATATTTACGGAGCTGTATGCGACCCTCAAATCGTTTTGTGACAGTAAAATAGTAGGACTGTTAATACATTCTACATCTGCGATGTCGATGCTGGATGTGTCCCTACAACCACAGCCGCCTCTCGCTTAGTGGCAAAGGTCCCGCCACACAACAGTGGATGGTGACAAAAACGTCCCATAACCCTGCGTACAGCGGTGGGAATGTGAATTTACTCCAAATCTTCTGCCCACATCTAAACGCCTAATCTTTTCTGGTGCAAAACGCTTCCACCAGTGCCCGCCTCGTATTTCTTTCGACAACGAGCGTAATTCCGGTGTATTAATAAAGCAGCCACGAACGCTTTAATGGGCCTGGATAAGACTTCTGGACATCCCTTTACGTGTGATCTCCTCCTCACACTTCTCCACCTTATATTTTCACTGGCGTCCGTAAGGAATTCGTACTCTACATTACATGTTAACGTCTTCCCTTCACAATACGGAAACACCGCCAAGTTTGTTTCATCGTCGACAGTTGCTCAGCGGAGACCATAGGTGTGAAACGTATGAAGCTTGGAACGTACCGCAGGCGGTCGTTCCGGCTAGTGGAATCTATTAAGGTCTCACATGTAACCACCACAACAGAAAATTGGTTTCCGAAATTTTGGTCATCTAATTGTTGTGTCCCGCGTAGTCGATGTCTCTGCCGCGCCTTTCATCTTGACTGCTCAGTACAAACATGGAAACTCGCGGCAGGTATCAGATTCTGTTAGCCCACCTTGATGGACAGCTAGAAGCGATATTCACCACATTTCTGTATTGTCAAAACAGTTAATAAGTAGAATAGTGTTTGCCTCTGGTCAGGAGAAGGAATAGGGGCTACTTGGTTCCATAGTGTCGTAGATATTTATCAAAAAAAAAAGAGAGAGAGAGAAATTAATTTCACCGTATTGGCTGGTTCAAATGGCTCTGAGCACTATGGGACTCAACTGCTGAGGTCATTAGTCCCCTAGAACTTAGAACTAGTTAACCCTAACTAACCTAAGGACGTCACAAACATCCATGCCCGAGGCAGGATTCGAACCTGCGACCGTAGCGGTCTTGCGGTTCCAGACTGCAGCGCCTTTAACCGCACGGCCACTTCGGCCGGCTCACCGTATTCATCAGTCTCTGAATCATCACTTCCACATCATAGACACTATAAATTTATTTCGTCTTCATTCACGATGATAGTTCCAAAGTCATAGACCCAGTTAAGTGTTTTGTTTAATTTTGAACGCTTTGGCAACTGACCAACGGTGCATGCTTTCACTAATACCGATTCTGTGGGGTCTCATACGTTGCTCCATTATAGCGTGACACACACGCTTGTCACGACATTTATGCGGTTACCGCTCCACTAGAGAACTTTTTGTAATCAGAAAACATATTACACGTCTAATTCCGTAGTGCCTCGTGATACGTGTCACATTTCCTTTTACATAGTTACTGTCTACTGAACTCTATAGTTACAAATCGCTACCGACGCATTCTGACATTTTGCCGTTGTGAGCACATCCTACGAACGATTAAGTGTACTGGACTCCTGAGAATTCGAACAACATTCTGTAACGCATCGTCTGGCATATACAGGGCGGAAAAACTATTTCACCAAAAGCGTAGGGCACAAAGAGAGCGCCAAACGAAGGAATCTGAGTATACAAAATACAGGTCGGAGTTAAACATTTAAGGCGCTGCGGCAGCATGAAAACGGTGGTCAGTTACAACATTTTCCATACATTAATTTTTAATTAAGTGTTGGCTCATTTTTCACTTTTTTTAAATATACTCAAACAAGAAACATGGGCATGTGATTGTCCTCATTTCTGAAGAAGTACTGTCTCGTTCGTCAGCTAAATGCGATACACGTGTTTGTGACGCTTGAAATTTATCTTGTTCCTATCGTGACGACTGGTTAGTCCAAACATTGTGTTTATGCATACATTTTCTGTAAAATACCTATCATTTTGAACAAGGACCTCAGTATGTCAGATTTCAATTACGTTTCCGTAGCGCTGAAAATATGCATTAACGACTATTAGTCACCATACACACATTCCTATGTTTCGTGCTGTCCTTCCGCCCTCCTTTTTTGGTCAAACTGTTTCTCCACGCCCTCTATAACGTTGCTGGATGGCAAACCTCGCTCAAATAGCACTGTTTCAAATATTCGCTTTATACGTTCGTTACACATATGTCACTGAATGACACCAAGCCAGCTTGTCCGCCTATATTCCGCCATGTCGCTGGAAAGCCAGCGCACGATCCACAAAATCACGAAACCGCACCAGATTCGCATAGTGACACTGTACTGGTTGTAAGCACATTCGGACATTAATCGCAATTGCAGATCATAGTAATGTAGAAGCTGAGTTTATCTTTCCGTTAATTCCCCGTCTCCCGCAGACCACACAGCTCTGTCGCTGCATTAGCGGTCGATTGTTGCTGCTGGCGCCACGGAATGATGGCAGTTAACATTCAGAGTTTCTCCGGAGTAACTGGGATTCTGTTAAAGGAATGAAAACAGAAAGAAGTAACGAATGAGGCAACTCGGAATCAAACAGTACGTTTCTGGTAGTTTAATGCGATGACCATTTTGAATGATAACTTTCGTCATGCGATTGAGTTACCAGCAATTACAGAAACCCAGGTTTTAAGTTGCGCCCTCCACAGACAAAGTCAGTATAGTTATCGTACTTGCCAAGTTTCATTTTAAACACAACGGAATTACACTATTTCTTATGAACTACACATAACTGACCCTCTAATTCATGACGAAGTGGACTATTACTACTACTAATACTCTAGTATTTTTTTTTTGGTAAAGAACCAGCGCAATGCTATCACGAGATAGCAGTCTTGCGTCTATCACGCAGTCATCCTGGAAACAATTCCTCCAGCCAGAGCATTTCTTTTTCCGACACAGGAATGATTTTCAAAAATGGCTCTGAGCACTATGGGACTTAACTTCTGACGTCATCAGTCCCTAGAACTTAGAACTAAAACCTAACTAACCTAAGGACATCACACACATCCATGCCCGAGGCAGGATTCGAACCTGCGACGGTAGCGGTCGCACTGTTCCAGACTGTAGCGCCTAGAACCGCTCGGCCACCACGGCTGGCAGGAATGATTTTACAATTACCTTTGCATGTAAATCATACTTTACTGTATAAACTGAATATTTAGTAATAGGGCGAACCGAGTTAAGTACTGCATAGTGTGAATGAATGCTGCGATTTTGATCTTCTATGAAAAAGGCAGGCGTCATTTCGCGTCTGCTGCCAGTTGTAAGATGCATTCCAGTAACGTGTCCCACCCACTGACCAGTTACGCCGATTTTAATCTGTCCACCCGGTGCCATATCGCCGCCCACAGATTTCTGGATAGTCCTCCTACGTAACAGAACTTGTCCGGTCATTGCCTCCCGCTGCTGCAGTCGATGTAGTTCAGATTTTCCGTTTCAAGATCCGCCAGACAGTCGATCGCTCGCAACACGTGATCCGCGACCGCTTTCTCTGAAGACTGCCGCCGGTTGTTAATTTGGCTCTTTCTCCATTCAGATAATGTATCTTCCATCGTCGCACCTAACTGCTTATGACTCTTGTTACTTCATGCCACGATTGGTGCCTTTTTACTGAAGAACTAAATAAAAAATAACGTCGCACTATATTTTAAGTAGTTGAAAAGTGCACATCGCAGGAAACATAGTCTTATCTGACATTGAAATCAATTTCTTCCTCTCAGGAAAACAATGATGTTTCAGGTAATGTTGGAATGTGACGAAAAAAAGAATGTACTTATTTCCATTATTTTCAAAAGGAACAAAAAATATAAACTTATTTCATCTTTTAATATGCTACTACTTATTTGAAAGCGCTGAGCAACGCTTCGCTCGAGAACGAAAACAGTCTGAAGTCTATTCTACGGCTCCTGACTGCGTTATACGACATTCTCTGGTGCTGTGTGGAGGAGGATTTGAAATCGCAGCCGCCCGTTTCTTTGATGTGGCAGTCTTGTCGGCTCACAGTTGCCTCATTTTACCTTCTTTCATACAAATAGGCTACAGCCCTCCCTCGTTGCCCACTACAATAGATTTTTATGTACTAATGTTCCGTTTTTATTTCTTGGAAGTGCGTGATTCGCACCCCAAAGAGCGCTATCGAAAGACGTTCTGATGACGCCCCGTGTTGCAGAAGAAGTTAACTGCGGAAGGAGTTACAGAGGACGCAGTGTAGTCGCTGGCCGACAGGTGGCAGCATGCGACTTGCCGTATTAACCTTTGATATAAGGAGTAAGACGTTGACACGGAATAAACAGCGCGAAAAAGATGTGTATGGGCGCCATTCTGTCACACAACGTTCAAGGACCTTGTGTATAGTAATGGACACGGAAATTCTGATATCTTTTTGCAGAAAATTATAAATGTCGAATGGAGGAGAAATGTTAAGCGTAAAAATAAGATATTTGATTCTCTGTGTTTCCGCTTAAAGTGTAACAGTATGTTAATAATCGCTTTCATTCTGTCAAACAAAATATAAACGTTACTTAACAGTTCTACAAACAACGAATGTGCTTCTTATAAACCGATCTGCCGCTACCGCTTCTGGTTCGTCAGGTAAACACTATCATATCGACTCCCGAAACATGGTCACCGATGCCGGATTTCGTATTGTATTTTAAAGGAAAAAAACACTACCACACCATTCCATCATTTTACGCTTTTAAGCACTTTCATTTTATCGAAGATTTGAGACTGCGGTCAGCACCCTTGTCATGTCATGTCTGATAATGTGTAACAGTGCAGTATGACAAAACCCCGCCCAACCGCCACTGCTTACGTTTGCGTTTTTTCACACACGTCACAGATCGACTACCAAAAGGGACGCCACCCGAACGCCAACACGGGTTACACAAAATCGTAAAACCGGCATCGGATTCGCATAGTGCCACGGTACTGACGTTGAGCACTTCTGATCGCGCTTGCTGATCGTAGAAAGACAGAGGCTGAGTTTATTTTCCCGTTAATTCTGCGTCTCCTGCAGCCCACAGAGCTTTGTCGCTGCCTCAGCGACCTATTGTTGCTGCTGGCGCTCCACAATGTCGGCCGTTTTAACTTTCTTGCGAATAATAACGGTTTTATGGAGAAAATGAAAACGGAAAAAGGATAGTAAATGCACAACCATGAGTTAAACTTTACATTTATCGAAGTTAGAAGCGAGTACACCATTAAACGATAAATAACGTTGGTGGAGCGCGCATGAATGTGTTCAGTCTATATAAAACCCACATTTAGACTTTGGCCTTCCACACACAAACTCGCGAAAGTTAACGTTCTGTCCAATCGGAATAACATGCTACCGACATCCACTAATCATTTGTGGAGACATGCTTTCATAACACTTCCACCTCTCTATAGCAAACGATTGTATGCTATATTACGCACTCTGTTTACATTTCAAAGCATTTCAATATTTTCGCAATAGTAATGGGACGAGCTATAAATACACTCCAGGAAATTGAAATAAGAACACCGTGAATTCATTGTCCCAGGAAGGGGAAACTTTATTGACACATTCCTGGGGTCAGATACATCACATGATCACACTGACAGAACCACAGGCACATAGACACAGGCAACAGAGCATGCACAATGTCGGCACTAGTACAGTGTATATCCACCTTTCGCAGCAATGCAGGCTGCTATTCTCCCATGGAGACAATCGTAGAGATGCTGGGTGTAGTCCTGTGGAACGGCTTGCCATGCCATTTCCACCTGGCGCCTCAGTTGGACCAGCGTTCGTGCTGGACGTGCAGACCGCGTGAGACGACGCTTCATCCAGTCCCAAATATGCTCAATGGGGGACAGATCCGGAGATCTTGCTGGCCAGGGTAGTTGACTTACACCTTCTAGAGCACGTTGGGTGGCACGGGATACATGCGGATGTGCATTGTCCTGTTGGAACAGCAAGTTCCCTTGCCGGTCTAGGAATGGTAGAACGATGGGTTCGATGATGGTTTGGATGTACCGTGCACTATTCAGCGTCCCCTCGACGATCACCAGTGGTGTACGGCCAGTGTAGGAGATCGCTCCCCACACCATGATGCCGGGTGTTGGCCCTGTGTCCCTCGGTCGTATGCAGTCCTGATTGTGGCGCTCACCTGCATGGCGCCAAACACGCATACGACCATCATTGGCACCACGGCAGAAGTGACTCTCATTGCTGAAGACGACACGTCTCCATTCGTCCCTCCATTCACGCCTGTCGCGACACCACTGGAGGCGGGCTGCACGATGTTGGGGCGTGAGCGGAAGACGGCCTAACGGTGTGCGGGACCGTAGCCCAGCTTCATGGAGACGGTTGCGAATGGTCCTCGCCGATACCCCAGGAGCAACAGTGTCCCTAATTTGCTGGGAAGCGGCGGTGCGGTCCCCTACGGCACTGCGTAGGATCCTACGGTCTTGGCGTGCATCCGTGCGTCGCTGCGGTCCGGTCCCAGGTCGACGGGCACGTGCACCTTCCGCCGACCACTGGCGACAACATCGATGTACTGTGGCGACCTCACGCCCCACGTGTTGAGCAATTCGGTGGTACGTCCATACGGTTCACATCCACGCTGTCGCGGCATGCTACCAGTGTTAAAGACTGCGATGGAGCTCCGTATGCCACGGCAAACTGGCTGACACTGACGGCGGCGGTGCACAAATGCTGCGCAGCTAGCGCCATTCGACGGCCAACACCGCGGTTCCTGGTGTGTCCGCTGTGCCGTGCGTGTGATCATTGCTTGTACAGCCCTCTCGCAGTGTCCGGAGCAAGTATGGTGGGTCTGACACACCGGTGTCAATGTGTTCTTTTTTCCATTTCCAGGAGTGTACTTATCATCTTCTTTGTTCCTAACTATCATGTTGTATTCAGAAGCGTTAAGTGAGCTTCGACTACCGGTTTGTTAACAAGGAGTGACAATGATTCATTGCTGTGAAACAGCGGCTAAAACTCGTATGCAGACGTGGAAAGTCGTCGTTCGTTCCAACAGAAACCACGTATCGTATTCATCATTAGAAAATGATACCAAGTGATATAAGCTACAATAATTTCCATAACCGTTCTCATTCCAAAGCTAAACATTTCGTAGACTCATATTGTAATTAGTTCGGAGGTTTTCGTTTATTCAGCAATACATAAACGAACAATTACAAAGACGTGAATTCTTGAAATGCCGCCAAAGCAGTACTGCGCCGAAAATTTCGTTGCAAGTGGAAACGAAGTGTCTCGCAGCGGCATTCTGGATACAAATGCTTTCGGCGTTTTTGCAGCGTTAGACTTGAATATGAAATCAAGATTCGGACGAATCTCTGCATCGTCTCTTTCTGGACCAGCCGGTTGCAGCCGTGCTGCCAAAGAATGCGTCGATGTCTGCGACGCTGCTTTCACCATACCTGAAACGTTTGCGAGTCTTGGAGATCCTGTGCAGCTTCTCAAGGAAAGACGGTAGCCGTGGTGACGGTGCAAGTTTCTGCTGTACATTCCCATCTGTGCGGCCTGTCTTTCCACGGAACTGGTGTACCTTAGTTTTACCTGAATATAAGTAACGTAACTAATTTTGCCTAAAATACTACAGCGAATATTTATACTTTTTGCTAACTGTTTTTCCGCATTATCGTCCTAAGCATATTCAGGTTTCGTAATACCCTATCTGTTTTCACACGTGTTGGTGGCCGTCGGCAAGCAAATGCTGCGTTACCAGAGCAGGAGACTCACCGCCGTCAAATCAGCATCGGAGACGAATGTATTCAGGCCTTACTTGTGTTGTAAGAGTTGACTGCTTGACATGTTTTCGTTATAATGGAGTTTTCCATTGCGACGCGAAAATAAATAGTTGTTATTATTATTTTATCTCGTACTATCAAGAAGTTAGTGAGTATCTCTGCATTTTTTCTTTTGGTTGGGGGGGGGGGGGGGCGGACAGCACTTCATTATCTAATGGCCACGGCAGGCGTATGTGGCTCATACACTAAGATGACGTCGTAACATCCACACACTCGTCTCATTTATTATGAACGGCTCTGCACTGCCACATGTGCTAGCCCTGAAATCCAGTGAGCATGGCCTTTTTGCTTCTCACTGGAATAATATATTAAGTACTCTAAAAAGATCCAGGATTTTCTGAAGAGGTAATTCTTTCCGTTTAATAAGACACTTTTTTTCTAGTGTAGGGATTAAACCTCTATGAAAGCGTGCAAATGGCGGATATCTGTCCGATGGCGGATATCTGTCCGGGCTATGAGCGCAGACCTTATACTCCTTATGGTTTTGTGTTCGCCTCGTCAAACGGATCACGTGCTCTCTGTTGACAACATGCTAATAATTTTCCTGCAGCGTCTTACATCTCGAAATTCCACCGTAGTCTGTTTCACATTCTTGGTATATATTAAAACAATTCCGAAATTTTTTTGAATGACCACGAAAACAAAAGCTGTCATTTTTAATTCCTCTTATTAGACGTGCCATTCGTCGTGTTTCAACAGGCGACACCGCAACGCTGTACCACAGATGGGCGCGAATTGTGCGTCTACACAGTCTCTCGAAGTCACTGCCCAATACGGGACAAACACATCCGCGGGACATTTGTCATGATAGAATTGTTCTCTAGTGTTCGAATCTCCGATTTCTCAGTAATATACTTACGTAGGGGAGCGTATCTGTGAACGTCAAATAGTAGAACTGCTACCACATAATACGTAGGGCAGTATTTGCTAATCGATCTGCCAATAGCAGTTCTGTCTTATCACGCAACATTGCGATATCGATCCTGGAAATGTGCTTATAGATAAGCCAGCCTCTCGCTTAGTGGCGAGGGCTACGGCAAACAGTGGCCGGAGACAAGACATCCCCTACCTCTGTGCACAGCCGTGTGGATGGGTCTGTAGTCTTTGAGAAGTTTTGTCGCCGTGCCTAAACGCCTAATACTTATTGGTGAAATATGTTTGCAGCATTGCCCATCTCGCACATATTTGCACAACGAGCGTAATCTTGATCGCTTAATAAATCAGCTGCGTACGCTTCAGTGGCCGTGCACGAGGCTTCCTCACCCTCCTCCACATCGTGACTCCACTGGCGTCTGCCAGGAATCCGTGCTCTCCACCATCTGTTAATGTCTGCTCTTCATATTACAAAAAGACTGATCAGTTCGCTTCGTCAAAGGATAGCTGCATTGCACAGACCATGCGTGTAAAAGTTATGAAACTCGGGACATTGACGTTTGTTCGCCGTAGCAAAGTCGAATAACGTTTAGCATGTAACCACATCATTAGAGGAAAACGGTTTCCGAAATTTTCCTCATCTGAACGTTGTGTTCCGTGTTGTCCTCGTCTTTGTCGCACTGTCCATCTTGATTGCTCAATACAAACATGCAAACCCGCAGCCTTGATGGAGGACTAGAGGCAAAATTCACCACATTTCAGTACAGTGAAAACGGTAAATTAATAGAATACGGGTTGCCTCTGACAGGAGGACAAATGAGGGCAACTTGGCTCCATAGGTTAGTGTGTGACAGGTGTATATGGAGATACAGAGACAACTTGATATCACACTATTCATCGGTCTCTGAGTCGTCACTTCCACATCACAGACGCCATAAAATTATTTCGCCTCTACTCACGATGATAGGCGCAGTGCGACCGACGCCATTACAAGTTGTGTTTCATTTTGCCTGCGTTGGGAATTGACCAACGGCGCACTGTCTCTCTTTTCATTAATACCGATGGTGTAGGGTCTCGTATGTTGCCCTATAATAACGTAACAGACGCTTGTGTCACGACATTTATACATTTACTACTACATGAAACATGGACACGTGATTGTCTTCATTTCTAAAGAAGTACTGTCTCGTACGTCGGCTAAGTATGATAAACGTGTATGTGATGATCTAAGTTTTGCTTTTTCTCGTCCTGAAGACTGATTAGTCGAAAGGCTGTGTTCACGCGTACATTTTCTGTGGATTACCTTTCATTTTGAGTAAAGACGTCCCTATGTCAGATTTTCATTACGTTCCTATAACGTCGAAAATACGCATGTGCGACCCTTAGTTACGACACTCACATTCTTACGTTTCATACTGTCTTTCCGCCCTGCACTTTTGGTCAAATTGTTGTTCCGCACCCGGTATAACGTTGCTCGGTGGCAAACCTTGCTCAACCAGCACTGCTTAAATTGTACTCTTTTTACGTACGCTACACGTATGTCATTGAATGAGTCCCAAGCCCGATCATCCGCCTATATTCCGCCGCGTCACTGGAACGCCAACACGCGACATACGAAATCGCGACAGCAGCATCAGAGCCGCATAACTAAACAGTACCGATTATGTGATATGAAATAGCGGAGGTCGGTAAGACGAGTGTCGAAGCCAAGAAAAGGGCCACCGAAGCCAAGAGACATGCAGAATTAGTAAGGGTAGAGGCAGCTGGCGCCAAAACATTGGCCAAAACCGCAAATAACCGTGCAAGAATCGCTAGGCGAATTGGACACATGAGTGCAATAGGAATTAATGCAATGAAAGCCCAGTGGAAGGAAGCACTTGCGAGCACAACGCAAAGAATCGAAAGCGTTGAAGAACGCGTTGCGGGTACCACCCAAAGGTGTGGAAGCGTAGAAAAAGATGTGGCGCGCCTGGATCGCCGAGTGCAAATTGGTACACAGCGTGCAGAGGCGACGGCCGGCTCGGTGCGACGCAGTCGAGTACGGGGCGCGCTCAGCAGCCCAGGGAGCGCACGGCTGCAAAACTGCAGCCCGGCCGCGACAACTGACGCTCAGTTCCAGTATCATTGTGGGGCAGAACCAGGAGGTGTCAGTTCGCGTCGAAGAGACGGGCGCGTGTCATACTACACCCAATAGAAATGTGCAAGAGGTACCAGAGTTTGATTACAAACACATTTTATCGGTCCTCAGATTCCAAAATTTCCGGGAAAATGGAGGCTCACTTCACCCAAAAATTTGGCTGTCACAATTTTCTAACACGCTACTAATGTCTTGGCCATTGACAGCAAAATTAGAATTTATCTGCGGGCACATCGAGGGCACGGCAGCTGAGAAAATGCGTAGTGTTGCAGGTACATGCCGAACGTACCGAGAATTCACCGACGCGTTACGCGGAAAGTGTTGATCGCGCCAAGTGCAACACCGAATAAAAGAAGAAATCATTTTGTGTCCATATCTGGAGGCGTCAGGATACAAGAGCCCCACGGAGCTCTTCGAGCCTTTAATTAGAAAGAATCAGTTTCTAATTGTGATGGTGAAATAATGAAGTTCTGTTTAGCGAAACTGCCGAGCAACTACCAGGTAGCGCTTGTAGGAAAGTACGGAGCGAATATCGAAACATTGAAAAGCCTTCTGCGTGAGCTGGAGTTAATTTTCGAAAAAGAAGCATCGCATTATGGAAGGAAAGGGCAAAATAACTATTACAATGGCGACTTTCGTTGAGCACCGCGCAATAACAACATCCATCAGCGTGGAGGCAGAAGAGACAAAATTGGGACAGCAGAGTAACTTGCAGAGAAAAAACGATACCCGCCAGTACGACACGAGCTGGAGGCGCAGAGATTCACATGAAGAGCGGGACGAGTGAATCGAAATACGTGGTCCTAACCCGAGTTCCAATCACCGAAACAGAAATGGAGGGCGAGATTGAAGCCAGGACCGTGCGGTTTCGGCTCGGGGAAAATCCGCACAAATACTCGGACAGAGCCGTTTACATATGTTCAAATGTAAGGAGCGCAAGAACGTAGTTTTTGTACAGAAAAAAAGTGTTGCCTGTGTGTGAAACAAAAGGGAAACATTTGTAAAATAGGCTGGCTTAGAAAACATCTTTCTGTTGTGTACGTATTAGACATTAAGCGTGGTACTTTGTTTTTATTTATATTCTTTAACATGTACATGTGTAACTTGTAGGGGCTACGAGGCGACATATGGACCTTCCGCATTCTTTGTTAACTCCGAAAACGAAGGGTCGGTCTAACTCACTTTTCTGTACTTTCCATGTCATCGGGGAGCCACCACTCTTCCGAGTCATCGGTAACACAGAGTCCATCTTCGTGTGTGTTTTGTCTTTACACCGTACCTATTACTGAGTCTTTGTTGAGGAGGAGCTACTGGATGCATATCGACAGGGTTCCGGGCACGCCTTACAGCGTTGCACCGCTTGTTTGTTTGCGCGGTATTTGTCACTGGATGCTGTCATGGGCACACAATTGCGATGTTGTACCTATTTTCAGTTGCCTGTGTGTGAAACGAAAGGGAAACATTTGTAAAATAGGCTGGCTTAGAAAACATCTTTCTGTTGTGTACGTATTAGACATTAAGCGTGGTACTTTGTTTTTATTTATATTCTTTAACATGTACATGTGTAACTTGTAGGGGCTACGAGGCGACATATGGACCTTCCGCATTCTTTGTTAACTCCGAAAACGAAGGGTCGGTCTAACTCACTTTTCTGTACTTTCCATGTCATCGGGGAGCCACCACTCTTCCGAGTCATCGGTAACACAGAGTCCATCTTCGTGTGTGTTTTGTCTTTACACCGTACCTATTACTGAGTCTTTGTTGAGGAGGAGCTACTGGATGCATATCGACAGGGTTCCGGGCACGCCTTACAGCGTTGCACCGCTTGTTTGTTTGCGCGGTATTTGTCACTGGATGCTGTCATGGGCACACAATTGCGATGTTGTACCTATTTTCAGTTGCCTGTGTGTGAAACGAAAGGGAAACATTTGTAAAATAGGCTGGCTTAGAAAACATCTTTCTGTTGTGTACGTATTAGACATTAAGCGTGGTACTTTGTTTTTATTTATATTCTTTAACATGTACATGTGTAACTTGTAGGGGCTACGAGGCGACATATGGACCTTCCGCATTCTTTGTTAACTCCGAAAACGAAGGGTCGGTCTAACTCACTTTTCTGTACTTTCCATGTCATCGGGGAGCCACCACTCTTCCGAGTCATCGGTAACACAGAGTCCATCTTCGTGTGTGTTTTGTCTTTACACCGTACCTATTACTGAGTCTTTGTTGAGGAGGAGCTACTGGATGCATATCGACAGGGTTCCGGGCACGCCTTACAGCGTTGCACCGCTTGTTTGTTTGCGCGGTATTTGTCACTGGATGCTGTCATGGGCACACAATTGCGATGTTGTACCTATTTTCAGTTGCCTGTGTGTGAAACGAAAGGGAAACATTTGTAAAATAGGCTGGCTTAGAAAACATCTTTCTGTTGTGTACGTATTAGACATTAAGCGTGGTACTTTGTTTTTATTTATATTCTTTAACATGTACATGTGTAACTTGTAGGGGCTACGAGGCGACATATGGACCTTCCGCATTCTTTGTTAACTCCGAAAACGAAGGGTCGGTCTAACTCACTTTTCTGTACTTTCCATGTCATCGGGGAGCCACCACTCTTCCGAGTCATCGGTAACACAGAGTCCATCTTCGTGTGTGTTTTGTCTTTACACCGTACCTATTACCGAGTCTTTGTTGAGGAGGAGCTACTGGATGCATATCGACAGGGTTCCGGGCACGCCTTACAGCGTTGCACCGCTTGTTTGTTTGCGCGGTATTTGTCACTGGATGCTGTCATGGGCACACAATTGCGATGTTGTACCTACTTTCAGCGAGACTTTTCTCTTCGTTGGCGTGTTGGGCACGCCACAGCGCGTTGCACCATACTCTTAGGGTTTGGAGGCGGATGTACAGAGGTGGCCACCGTGCCCGCCCATGCCGCTGCTGCTAAGCGCAACCTTTCTGGAGTGTGGCGAGTTTCTCGTACGATGCTACGTCACGTCTCTGAGCGTGAGCGGTCGTCGGGATTTACCGCGTGAGCGGTGTAACGCCGAAGGTATGGAATTCCTCAACAAGTCCGGTAACTGGTGCCTCGGTGTGAGACCTAGCACACACGAGAAGTCTAAAAGTATGATATTTACAAGAAATTGTGTACAGAGGTAGAGTCCTTGCATTGTAACTTGCGAAGTCTGCCGTGTTTTTTTTTTTTTTGTGTGTGTAAATTTTCCACCGTAAGTTTGTGTACATCCAGTTCCATCTCAGATGAGTAGCGACCGACTCAGCGATCGGCCACGCCAGAGACAGCAACATCCACCGAGTTGTCTCAGCGGGGCAGGACGGGGGAGTATGTATGGTAAACGGGTGTAGCCGATAAGTTACATACAGTATTTTTATTAATTTCCATTACTAAGGCGATTGCAGCTAATTGTATCTCGTCTAGTATGTGTTCATTGTTTATTTGTGTGCGTCCGTCATGTCTTGAGCAGTTTCACGGATCGATCGAGGCCTCTGGGATCCGAGACGGCGAGGGACGTGCAGTGGCGCCTGTAGATAGCGTAGTTAGTGAAGTTGAAGAGTCGGCAGTAGTTGTGAGCATGCCCCAGTGACGGGTATGTCATAGGTGGGATTACGTACAGGTTTTTAGTGTTACGGGTGGAGTACCTGAGCTTCTCTGTATCTCAATGAATCGTACCCTGGTATTAACAATGGGCCCATATGTTAAGTCACTATTCCTTACAATAAGCATTAATTATAAAGTCTCTCAGCAGAGTATAAGAATTTTGTGTTGTATCAGTGTAAATGGAGGCCGAGCGGCAGGGGGACGCCTGAGCGAGGCGGCTGTCAGTCACGACACGCCCCGCCCCGCCCCTCCGCGACGGCTCAGAGGCGCGTGCCGCCCACCTGCTGAGCGAGGCGGCGGCTCACCTGGCCGACAGCCTCCGGTCAGCTGAAGGCGGACACAACCCCGGGATCCCACCGGGACGGGCGACCGCGTTGGCGGCTGGCCGAGGAGACAGCGCGGGACCGCTCAGCGGTGACGCAGAAATGGGGACTCCACTAGAAATGGGGACTCCACTAGAAATGGGGACTCCACTAGAAATGGGGACTCCACTAGAAATGGGGACTCCACTAGAAATGGGGACTCCACTGCAGGAGAGGTGCCAGACGACGAGGGCGTACTCTAACAGCTCGGAGAGTCGGAGAGATCTCTTGAGGCGCACTTATGACGGACGCCGTTTACCGTTCCTGCACGAATTCGCATAAATCACAATAATAGGCCGGACTGCACGCCCAAAGCAGTTCTGTGCCGGGTATTGATGGACTGCAGTTTGTCGTGATTATGTTCTCTCCTACAGAGAGCAGTTCCGAGCAATTAACCACGTTGATCGATCTGCTAACCTGGTTTCATCCTCCATCAGATGAATCCACGAGTGTTGCAATCACTCTAAGAGTAGAATCCCGTATTGCAATTTTTCGGTCTAGATAAGACCAAGTGTTACTGTCTTAGGACGGCTCTGTCCCGATTCTTGCGGTCCTCAATACAATCAGAGCCCGTACGTGTGCTGGCCTCCGTACCGCACTGTACTGCACATCAACAATAGGCTGTCGTACCACCCGACGAGCTTCTTGTCGATGGACAGTGCCACTACAGAGAGTGGAGGATGACTGGAGCAACTTCCGGGTGCCGCGCCTGGTTCCCAGAAACATTACATTGCTGGCCCACACCACCAGTCGCACTCCTTCCAGCTGGCGCCGCTTTCTCCGCGCCAGGAACCACCATCCCGCTCCACAGACGAGTGTGGCAATATTCGTGTGTTGAGTGATTCGTTGTGTGACGTTAGCATGTGAAGGACGTTACGGTCAACTGTTTTTTTTTTCTTTCCTTGCTCAGACATCTGCGTGAACACAGTAACATTTGTGCTTTTAGTGAAAACATTGTTTTTTTTCGCCCCCCCCCCCCCCCAAACTTTACTTTGGACACTAGAGATTGGAAATTCAATGTCAAATACATGTATATTTTTTGCTTTATAGCTTTCAGTCTTATTTTTTTATATGTATATGTTCATGTTAAAGATATCCTCGTTCCCTATCATCATGTCAGTTTGGAACAATTTTTTTTGGTGATGCACACTATGTTACACGATCTTCGATCACACAGCTACACTTACGAAATTTCTGTCTTTTCATGTACACTATATCTCTCTATCTCACTTATGTTGATGCCTGTCAATTGTCACTATGTGTACAAAAATCAATAGTTACAAAATGTTATACACAATAATATGCTACTGTTACACGAGAGTATTTTTGTTTGTCTATGTGAGCGGAATATCTGTGGTTACAATTCTTTTTAATGGTGAATGGACCATCAGCCAATCAATCACTGTAAAATATTTATCATCCTTTCTGTTCAGGGAAACGGCGTGAGAGTGGTTAAACGTTTCAACAGTGAAGCATAGAGATATTGTTTAGCCCGCATCTCGTGGTCGTGCGGTAGCGTTCTCGCTTCCCCCGCCCGGCTTCCCGGTGGGGTCAGGGATTTTCTCTACCTCGTGATGGCTGGGTGTTGTGTGCTGTCCTTAGGTTAGTTAGGTTTAAGTAGTTCTAAGTTCTAGGGGACTTATGACCACAGCAGTTGAGTCCCATAGTGCTCAGAGCCATTTGAACCATTTTTGAGATATTGTTTGTCTTTTTGGCTTCATGCAGAAGTATGTGTGTGTTTGAGTTGGGCACCAGTAGCTAATTCTTAAATGTTACTTTAATGAGAAGCTTGCAGGTCCATTAGGTCAACATTTTACTGCAGCTTCGAACTTAGCCTTCTGGCATGTGTTCAACATTTGTATGACTGTGTATGTCCATGCATGACAGTGGGCTCCCTGAGGGTGAATCTGTGTTGCGTGTGACTTATTCGTCAATGTGAGTAAGATGTTGGCGAAGCCATAAGAAAAATTCCACCCTTCATTTTATCATCTTTTCCAATTTATCTGCCAGTTCGTTGTGACATTTTGGAAACTGGACCGATTCTTTCTGAGTGACTGACAGACTACATTTGTCAAGTGAGTCATCCACTACCAAAAATAATCTGAATTGACTGGAGGTGGTGGGGGGGGGGGGGATGAGAGGTTCTATGCCCTCATTTGCATGTCTCCTCTCATTTTAATCAATTTTATTAGTGTTCTATGTCATTGCACGGTAGTAACAGACCGAATAAGGTTATTGTAATGAGAGTATTTGTACTGAGTGCTCAAAAAAATACTTTTCACTTGATTCCTATACATGTTGGGTTACTTCCCTGGGTGGCTTGTGCGAGGCAACCATCGGAGGACGTGGCACATGGCATTTCCGGTTGGGGGCTGCACTTCCCTGAATCTGAGGGGTTCGTACAACAGGCTTAAGCCGCTGGTGGAACGACCTGCGAGGCGTCTGAGTGTCGCCGCAGTTTACGTGTTTACCATTCCGGCGCGTCCGGAACGGAGGTTGCTGCCACCGACTGACTGCATCCTCCTCTTGATTCTGACAGCACTTGTGTCCACAAGTCTGGGTGCGACTGTCTGGCGCCAGATGGCCCGTGGTCTAGGCAGGTTGTTTTCGTAGCCAGTCAAACTGCAAGTTCAGTGCCCTCAGCTGAACAGCAGAGGTATGACTGGTCAACTTAAACTGAGGCTAGTTGACGTCATAAAGCCCTGCTCGGAATTGCCGCGAATGATGTTCCGAGACAGTGTGGGGGAATTTTGGAAACAGTGGTTTCCGAGGAGAGTAGAGAGTTCAGCAATGCTGGCTTCGCTCTTGCTTAGAATTCTCAGACAGCTTTCGCTGCCAGTGGTTGACACAGAGTCGCTGCACGCCAGAAGTCGGCCCCTACATCACCAGGACGCTGCATACCGACGGCGTGCTGCAGATTTCAGTACCGGTACAGCATTGTGCGGCTCCAGCATTGTAGGTCCTTATCAACACTGAATCACTCAGCAGCAAGCATGCTCACATTGTTACAAGTCCACCTTGTTTGTTTCTCCATGTGATCCCAGTTGAGCTCTCACTGCTAATTGCGATACTGCTATATAGTCGGGAGATTAATATTTGATGCATTAGGACCTCCAGTCATTATCGTCAATCTATTGCATCACAGACAGGAGGAGCCCCTTGTTCTCGAGCCAACTCTTATTCTCATAATATTTCAGTGACCCTATTCTTTAACGAAGTGTCTGTGTCGATAATCATGTGAATTCATGATCTGATGTATAATAAATCTCTTTCTAATATTTAATCCGTATATCATGTCGTAGAGATACGCAGAATCCCATTTCCTGTTGTTTAATATGATAAAGTTGTCTTTTTTTCAGAGTAGATTACTATTCTTATTAAACTATTGTGAGTGTGCACTCCTTATTTAACTGACTAGCAGGGGCCACCATCATTTTCTTCCATTACCATTGTCCGCATAATTAATTAGCTGGTAGATAAGGAGGGGGTCGGGTGCATGTGTCGTTCTCATGCAAAATTCGTCATAATTAAAGAGATACAAACTCTTCTCCACCCCGGCACCTCGCAAGATTTCATTAATGACTTAGCTGTCACGACAACCCTATGATGGCAGACATCTGTAGCTAAATCTTTCTCTTTCGTGCTTGTTTATCGTTGTTCCCGAGACAATTGCAGCATTCATGCACATAATGCAAAAAGTAATTCGGTTCGCCGTTTACTAAGTACTCAGTTTATAAGGTTAGTCGCAACAGGAATGGCTCGGTCTGGAGGAATTGCTTCCTGGACAATTGCGTGATAGACATAAGACTGCTATATCGTGTGAGCATTTTGCTCAGTCTTTACGTAAGAAAAATACCAGAATAGTAACAGTACTGGTCAGCTTCGCCATGAATTACAGGCATAGTTAAGTGTAGTTCATAAGAAGTGGTCTGATTCAATTGTGTGTAAAATAAAATGTGTCAACGACGATATCATTAGTGAGTTTGTCTCTGTAGTGCGTAGCTTTAAATCTGGGTTTATGTAATAGCTGTTAACTCAGTCCCACTACGTAATTTATCGTTTAAATTTGTCATCGCATTAAACTACCAGAAACGTGCTGCTTGACTGCTAGATGCCGCGTTCTTTACTTCTTTCTGTTTTTATTCCTTTAATAGAATCACAATTTAACTGCCATCGTTCCGTGGCGCCAACACCAGTAATCGACCGCTGATGCAGCGACAGAGCTCTCTGGTCTGCAGGAGACGGAGAACAAACGGAAAGATAAACTCAGCTTCTACATTACTATGATCTGCATTTGCGATCAATGTCTGAGGTTGCTCATAATCAGTACAGTGTCACTATGAGACTCTGATGCTGCGTTCATGATTTTGAGGCTCGCGCGCTGGCTTTCCAGTGTCGTGGCGGAATATAGGCGGACGAATGGGCTGGGAGTCATTCAGTGAGCTGTGTGTAGCGTGCGTAAAGAGTGAATTATTTGAACAGGGCTGGTTGAGACAGGTTTGTTATCCAGCGCCGTTATACTGGGCGCGGAAAAAGTGCAGGGGGAAAGATAGCATGAGACATAGTATTTTGTGTATGGCCACTAAGGGTCGTAGCTGCGTGTTTTCTGGGCTACAGGAACGTAATTGAAATCTGACATACGAATGTCTTCACTCAAATGACTGGTAATTTACAGAAAATGTATACGTAAACACAATATTTGGACTAACCAATCGTCACAATGAGAAAAAGGTAAATTTAAATTATCACTTTCACCTGTATAGATTTAGCTGACGCACGCTAGACAGCATTGTTCCAGAAATGAAGAAATAACATGTCCATGATTCATTTTTCAATACGCCTTAAAAGGGCCAAAAGGAACGAAAAATAAGCCACCAGTTAATTAACAAAATTATGTGGAGCAAATGTTCCAACTGACCACGGTTCACGCTGGCATAGCGCCTTAAATACTCAACTGCGACCTCTACATTCCTTCATTTGATGCTTTGGCTTTTGGTCAAATTGTCGTTCCGCACTCTGTATATGCCAGACAATGCGTGACAGAATGTTGGTCAAATGCTCAGGAGTCAGGTACACCTAACCTTTGGTGGAAAGTGCTAACAAAGGCAAAATGACGATTGCGTTGGTAGCTATCAGTAACTTTAAAATTCAGCAGACAATAAGTATGATACGTTTGACAAAGGCGCTAAGAAAATAGATGTATAATACAAACAGTCCTCTAGTAAAGTAGTAAATGTGTAAACGTCGTGACATGAGTGTCAGTCACGCTGTTATGCGGCAACACATGAGACCCTACGGAATCGGTATTATTGATAGCAAAGACTGTGCACCGCTGGTCGATTGCCAAAGCATTGAAAACGAAACAAAACTTTTAACTGATTTGGTCACATCGATCCTATCACCATGCGTAATGACGGTATTTTTTAATATCGTCTGTGATTCAGTAGTGATGAACGAGAGACTGTTCAATACGGTGATATTAATTTCTTTTTGTATCTCTATATGTACCTAAAACATATGGGCAATGACCTAAGGTACCACGCAGACGTCGACGAGAATTCAATATTTGCTGCGATTTTCCACGTAGCCTATTTACTGAGCTGTCAAGGTGAACGGTACGACAGATACGACGTTTACACCGGACACAACATTCAGAAGGCGAAAATTTCGGAAACCGTTTTTCTCTACTTATGTTTACATATTAAACCTTGATAGGTTTTGCTAGTCCTTATTACGAGATTCATAATTTTTACGAGTATCGTCTCTGCAATGCAACTGTCCTTGGTACAGCGAACTTATCGGTGTTTTCCTAATATGGAGAGGAGACATTAACAATTATTGGTGGGTATGGATTTCTTACGTACGCCAGTGAAAATATAAGGAAGAGGGGAAGGAGGAGATTGCACGTAATGGCATGCTCAAAAGTACTATCCACGTCCGTTAAAGTGTTGGAAGGTGCTATACTGAGCGTCCAAAGTTAAGCTTACTGGTGCACGGTTGTGAATTAAGTGCAGATATAAGTTGCGCAGCAATTTGTTTTGCGGCTTTGTGGTATAGACTATTCAAACACGATGGAGAATGGACGGCATACTTGACAAGAGGTTACAAAAACGATAACTTTACGTGTTTCCACATTGTCAACAAGCCAAGTACGGGCCTGTTTTTACATACGACAGGAAAGTGCAGGAGACCACAGCACCATATCGGGAAAGAAGATGTCGCAGCGATGTAAACATGTCGTCCACACGGTTCAAGTGATCCTTTTGCTGAATCAGGAGACAGAGCGATTAATAATTATATACACTCCTGGAAGTGGAAAAAAGAACACATTGACACCGGTGTGTCAGACCCACCATACTTGCTCCGGACACTGCGAGAGGGCTGTACAAGCAATGATCACACGCACGGCACAGCGGACACACCAGGAACCGCGGTGTTGGCCGTCGAATGGCGCTAGCTGCGCAGCATTTGTGCACCGCCGCCGTCAGTGTCAGCCAGTTTGCCGTGGCATACAGAGCTCCATCGCAGTCTTTAACACTGGTAGCATGCCGCGACAGCATGGACGTGAACCGTATGTGGAGTTGACGGACTTTGAGCGAGGGCGCATAGTGGGCATGCGGGAGGCCGGGTGGACGTACCGCCGAATTGCTCAACACGTGGGGCGTGAGGTCTCCACAGTACATCTATGTTGTCGCCAGTGGTCGGCGGAAGGTGCACGTGCCCGTCGACCTGGGACCGGACCGCAGCGACGCACGGATGCACGCCAAGACCGTAGGATCCTACGCAGTGCCGTAGGGGACCGCACCGCCACTTCCCAGCAAATTAGGGACACTGTTGCTCCTGGGGTATCGGCGAGGACCATTCGCAACCGTCTCCATGAAGCTGGGCTACGGTCCCGCACACCGTTAGGCCGTCTTCCGCTCACGCCCCAACATCATGCAGCCCGCCTCCAGTGGTGTCGCGACAGGCGTGAATGGAGGGACGAATGGAGACGTGTCGTCTTCAGCGATGAGAGTCGCTTCTGCCTTGGTGCCAATGATGGTCGTATGCGTGTTTGGCGCCGTGCAGGTGAGCGCCACAATCAGGACTGCATACGACCGAGGCACACAGGGCCAACACCCGGCATCATGGTGTGAGGAGCGATCTCCTACACTGGCCGTACACCACTGGTGATCGTCGAGGGGACACTGAATAGTGCACGGTACATCCAAACCGTCATCGAACCCATCGTTCTACCATTCCTAGACCGGCAAGGGAACTTGCTGTTCCAACAGGACAATGCACGTCCGCATGTATCCCGTGCCACCCAACTTGCTCTAGAAGGTGTAAGTCAACTACCCTGGCCAGCAAGATCTCCGGATCTGTCCCCCATTGAGCATGTTTGGGACTGGATGAAGCGTCGTCTCACGCGGTCTGCACGTCCAGCACGAACGCTGGTCCAACTGAGGTGCCAGGTGGAAATGGCATGGCAAGCCGTTCCACAGGACTACATCCAGCATCTCTACGATCGTCTCCATGGGAGAATAGCAGCCTGCATTGCTGCGAAAGGTGGATATACGCTGTACTAGTGCCGACATTGTGCATGCTCTGTTGCCTTTGTCTATGTGCCTGTGGTTCTGTCAGTGTGAACATGTGATGTATCTGACCCCAGGAATGTGTCAATAAAGTTTCCCCTTCCTGGGACAATGAATTCACGGTGTTCTTATTTCAATTTCCAGGAGTGTAGTTGGTAGCTGTAGCCAGGAGAGCTAAAACCAGGCGGAAAGATGTCCGCCGTTTGCGTTTTCAAGGTGTATTAGGCGTAAACTAGACCAAAAATGGAAAAAAAATGCTTCCTCAGTAGGGTCACTCGATTACTGGGTTGGCGCGTTTGTCAGGGCAGGATCGCTCGTAATGAGTGAGTCGCGAGTGTCGATGTTATGACGTCACCATACTGTCAGCGATAGACGCCCTCCCGAGATCTGAATATATGTAACACCACTGAAGCGAAGGGAACAGTTGATTCTGGGAAGCCCGCCATATTTCTAACATTTTCCCTCGTTTGATACTTGCCTAATCTGAGCGTAATATTTCGCTAAGCGTTGTACGGAAAACTATTTGGAGCACTGTTAAAACGAAATATCGAGGAATAGACAGATTCCTTTCTATAAGGAAAGGGCTTTACTTTTTCTGTCATCATAGAGGCCGCACAGATCAGATTTCGCAAACATGATTTCAACCTGTACAGTGGCTGTTCTGCAGAGCAGTTCGTCGAATCATCTGCTTCCCGACTTTGGGGAACAGCGTCGCAGACGTCGACACCTTCTCTGGCAGCACGGCGATAGTGATGCGGAGACGAAAAAAAAGGCGATGGACATATCTGAATTAATCCTGAAGTGCTACTAAAGTTCATCTCGACAAGAGCACGGACCTGGCACAAGAATGCCGTCGCGAGAAACACCGTTCCCAGCTGTAACGGAATTTTCCGGCCTACAGGTGTTTTCACAGCAATTTATTGTAAACACCGGGCCATTTTAATTGTCCGTTTACGTGACCGTGACGAATTACAGCGCGGTGAAGTAGAAAGAACTGCAATTACGATGATAATCCCAAGGCTTTTCTTAGCAGTAATTTAATCGAAAGAACGCAACATTTCTTATCGTGTTTTCTGTGGATTAAGGGAGACAACGCTATGCCGTTTCAGTCTGTCCCCTAAGCAATGAAACTAAAAGACAGATTTGCCCCGAGTGGAGAAATCGCTTCATCGTATCGCTAGTACGGACGACCCCCAGATTCAGCCGTTGACAAGAGTCTGCTATCGACGCTTCCTCAGCTCCCAAATAGAGCAGTGCACCCTGCAAGAGGTGAGTAACGTACTCAGAAATGAATGACTTCGTTAAATATACTGATATCAGGTTTCTTTTTTTTCTGGTCTCTCTATAAACCTACGGCACAAGAGTAACATACTCTGTATGGCACGGTGGTGGTACGTGCAGGTACGGTGAAGTATAATCTGTCGAAACAAAGAGGTGCTATCAGTTTATTCTGACCAGAAGACATCGTAGCTTCATATACTACAAATATGTTACCGATTCTGAGTAAACTGAAAGCACCTAAATACTTCCTCCATAACCGTATCTGCACTGGCTCCAAAACTTTAATAGTAGCAGGAAATTTCAATATTTACGTCGAAGCATCGGTCTGGACGAATCAGAAGAGTCCTGTTGTCTGTGTCATGTACGAAGGCGGCCCGATTTTCAGCTGTTCTCCTCATCCCCCTCCACTAGCCACTGGCGGCCACTAATATTCATGCTCTTTCCGAGCGGCTAGCAGCGAGTTACAGCAGGGAGCGAGAATCTCGCTCCTACGTGCAGCACTGTTGCCGCACTTCGCCACAACCGAACTGTCCCTCCAACCATCAATTTTTTTCTTTCCTTTATTTTCTTGCAGCAGTACAGCTGTGAATGTGTATCTCGTAAATGTTTAAGAGCGATTAAAAAAAAAAAAGTCATATGACGGCAATAAACGTGAAGCGCATCACAAGCAGGCGAGGCGGATTATTTACATTTATAACTGTTTCAAACGTGAATTTAAAAGCGCGTCTGCTACGGTTGATATTTGAAAGCACAACAATGGCCACCAGAACCATGTGGAGTCGGCAAAGAACTGTTAAAGCGAATTGTAAAGGGAAGTGTCAAGACTGTCGGAACTGTAGAAACAGTTGCTTTCGTGTCGCTGGAAAGCATCGAAATCGCAAAGAACCTGTAACACAAATGGATAGTTTTAACAATGATGTTTTAAAGAGATCCATGTGAATGATGAATCCCTGACACAACAAAAACGTGTTACAATTACGCAGGGTTCAATGGTAAGCGCTTCGTCAAGGTAAAGAATTTTCAAAGACATTGGTTCCAGATACGTTAAGAAGAGAGTTTTTAGTTCAGACAAATGATATAGGTGTAGCACGAACTACATCCCATATGAAGATTCACGATACAAGAGAAGCAGGTAGGTCAACAGTGTATTATCTTCATGAAACATGGGTCAATTATAATGATTCCAAGAAGATATGCTGGAAAATTATTGATGGTACTGGCGGTTTCAAATTTCTCATAGGGATAGGTTTTCGGACAATTACTATGCAGGCTGACTCTTCTCGTTTTCTTTCTGAGAATAAACTTGTATTTACGTGCAAGTAAAACAGCAGTGATTACCATTCTGGCTGAACGCTGCCAGCCTCGTGATGTGATTCACAATTCTTGTCATAGCTCGCTTCGAAGTCGGTCATTGCCAAATATAGTTAAACTGTCATAGAAAAAACATCAAGTACAAACACCTGAAATGTGGATATTTTTCCACAGCTTAAAAATAAAAATAGTAAGCATCGTATAATCTAGACTCGTGTCGATCTTCTGCAGCTCGTTGATTTATACTGTACCAGTCACGTGACAGAACGTTGACACACGACTTCCTTGCACATGAATGCGGTCACACCATTTTGCGTTTACTCACGTGTCACTGTCATTGTAGCCACATGGAATTAGTTTGGGCGAAGGGTATCAAGACTATGTGGAAGAAAAAGAAACAAAACATTCAGGGGAACATACAGTGAATCGCTTGTACATGAGACAATAAGCAACGAGGCAACAGACAACATCCCACCTGTAGTGTGGGCATAGTCTGTGTGGCATGCTAGGAAGAAGAAATTGACAGGGAAACGATGATTGATATAAGACTTGAACCTATCATCATAAATTTAATACCAGATTGTTCAGAAACAGACTCAAACACAAGTGAAGATGGTATTTCAATGTAGACTTTGGAACAAAGTAATATTTCTTAGTTTTAAAGACTCATGGCTTAAAAATGTGTTTGTCAACAGTTGCATACATAATAATGAGAAATTCCTAGCCTTTCTGATTAGGACTTGTATCCTTTTAATTATGCAGACTACAAATGTATTGGCCAAGGAGAAGTTAAGCTTCTCCCACCGTATTGTAAACCTCTGTCATTTTCAAGGCACTTACTGGACAGGGCTCTAAAATGACAATAATGGTTACCTGTCGACATATCGGTAGTTTTCGGTGTTATCGGACAGATTCCCTGGAGTTATTCGCAGGTGGAGCTTAATTTTTTGCTTGTTCAATTGATTATCAATCCGGTCTCTCACTGTAACATCGAACGTGTTAGTTTACACTCACAATGCCCGTTAACAAAGAAAAATATGACAACTGACTGACCATTCTTACGGTAGTCTTTTACATTAGTCTTTTCTACCACTAATTCTTTTTTTACACGCAGTGATTACTCTCAACTACCGTCAAACACACACACACACACACACACACACACACACACACAGACACAGACACACCTTAGACACAGAGCAGAAGCAGTTGTCAAGCAGATATAATGATTTCGGTTTGTGCTCGAAGTTAATTTTGTAGTGTATTAAATTTCTACTTATAATGCAGTTCAAATCGCAATAAATGGTAGTTATTGCAAGCAGTTTCAATGTCGTTTTGAGAAAAATGGTACTTCACTTCTTCACAAAACTGTGTCAGCTGTTCTCGAATATTTACTATTTCCCTCGTAGATTTGAACCTATAATACGATGTACCATCGGCAAACGAGCCTGAATGTTGTCCCTAGCAGTGCAGTTCGGCCACGTGGACTTTGTTTGCCCGCTCTCTGCTGCTGGCACGTGCTCAGTTCTCACCCACGCCCCCTCCCCCCCCCCCCCTCTTCCTTTCCGCTCCGCGTCTGTATGAGGAAGCGCCGCCCTAGATGACGAGGGCTTTAGTGTGCGATATTCATGGAAATCTTCAGAGTACAACACACGCCTTGTTATGTAAAAGTCAGTGTATCAATGACAAATTAAAAATTCTAGTAGTACACCGTATTCAAGTACAGCAACTGTGTTTCCCGTAATTGGGTCACGGTTTTCAAAGGTTATGCACATGTACGATTCACGCCAATTTCTACTACAGTTTTCTAGTAAGGACTATTTAAACACGACGGAGAGTGCACAGCACATTTGATAGAAGCAGATATTAATGATAAATTTATTCCCTGTCGTCATCAAGGCATCTTTGATGCTGATGTGATACGTGGCCGGAGTGTGTAAGATGCCGCAGAACTACTTTGCAGAGAAGGATGCAACTACAACGTTGAGACTTTGGCAACAGAAGTTGCGCGTTTCGATTGTCGAGACAGAAATCAAACCGCTGGAAATTTGTGCGTTTGGCACTTGTAGCCCACACTGTTCCAAACGAGCTGTTAGTTATACGCCATTTATATGTTAAAACAGAATAGCACAAGTTACGCAGCAAACACTTTCCAAAATCCATGGGTTGGATGAAAGTAAGGATGTAGGCTACGTCGGTCGTCAGATCGAAAACTCTACGAATGGCGAAAATTTTTGACACGACAGAACGTTTCTCTCTAACCCACTATTATGAATTTACTCTTCAAGTAACGTCATCTCGATATTCTGTCGGCATCCGTACTGGATTAATCAGAAGCCATAGCGTTTCATTCCGTATAAAAACAGGAGACTACGGATGTTTCTTCTTAAAGCACAATGACACGCAGTCCTGAGGAGGGGGCCAGAAAAATATGTGCTTCCCGTGAAACTGACATTTAGTCTTCCGTGGAAGCGGCCAGCTAAATGAGCCACAGTCCAACAAGAACAGGAATTCTCAAATTACTGCAATTGTGTCGTTTGTGTAAATAAAGAATTGTCAGGACAGTGTTTGAAACGTTTGCTGTCGCTCTATCTGGTCAAACGTAACAAGGACAGTTGTCGCATTAACATTGCGATTGTTGGAGAAAGTAGGTTAATGGACGCACTACATGTGTGACACTAATACAACGAGATCAGTTTTGAAGTCAATAATTGATTCCAGTTGTAGATAATGTAACTGTCTAATCCATTTGGTTTCGAATGTCAACACGGCAAGGATAGATGCACCCGCCGTGTATATGTGTACCTCTGTGGTCGAACGCATGAAACTTGGTGTGAGTCCACAGTTTCACATGCGCCAACGAGCGGCCTATAACGCAATCAGGCGCCGTAAAATAAAGCTTTGGTGATCTTCGTTGTCTCGATCGGCGCCGCCCTGCGACACGACAAAATAACACCACTGAAACAAGCTTTTCACTGTTCATCGCCTTTTCAGAGAAATTAATTGTTGGCTCGAATGTGGCCTTCCTCCTCTCATGAGGAGTGTGTAAAGACCCTCGACGAATCGTTTTTTATCTGTTACCGTTTAACGAATGCAATTTGTACAAACAGAAGGTGAACAGCTGGATACATTGCCATGAACTAAAACAAGTTCTCACTCTACGTTTAGATTTCGCATCGATAAAAAACAGATGATGCTGTCAACTTCATTATTACTTGTTCACAAACAGTGGCTGATGACGTATCCGCTAATACTATGTACGTGATTAGGAATTCGCCTTGACTCTAGAGGTATTTTGCTAGGCAGTTTCACGTCTTCAAAACTATGGACTGTAAATACGTTCCACCCCTTACTGCTATTCCTATTCCTCACTCCGCATGTCATCCAGTTGAGTATAATAAACGTATCACATGTGTTAATTTGTTTGGATAAAAACGTTTAGACGGTATTTTTTGACGATTTCTACACGTTTTCCGGAAGATCTTCTCACCCAATCGCTTCCTTCTCGGGACTGTAGAATAACATCATCAGCTGCAGGCAGCTGAGACAGAAAGCCATCCATGAACGTGTCGAGTGCGAAATAGGAACTGTGCGGATGCGTTAAGATGGTGAAACTGGCCAGCGGCTGTCAGTGTGACTCATATGTGGGAGTGGACACGCGTCTCGCAACTGGAGGGATACGCGAGGTTGTGGTGTGGGTACATTTTAAAAACGTAGTCCCTGCGTCAAATATAGATTCACTCTTATTTCGATGATAAACTCATGCATGCAAATTTCTTTGTCGTTCTCGTTTACTTCATATAACAGCCACTACTCGCGGGAGAGTTACAAGTGGCAACAATCCGCGATGCTAACAGCAACAATCACTCGCTGAGGCAGTGAGAAAGAAAGTTCTGTCGGTTGCAGTAGACGAAAAATTAACGAGAAAATAAATTCGACTTATCTAATATTCCCCACTTCTGTTTCCGACAAAAATATTTACAGTACTGTTATCAACGCAAAACCGGAGAATACAGACATTTCTATATCATCATAATGCTTTACGTTTTCTGTTATCAGAGAGGCCACACAGATCAGATTTCGGAACAGTAATTTCAATCGAGACAGCGGCGTTTCTCCAGAACAGTTCGTCGAATCATTTACGTCCCTACGTGGGGAAACAGCGTCGCAGACATCGACATGTTCCCTGGCAGCACGACGACAGTGATACGGTCCCGAATAATAAAGGCGATGGACCTGTTTTAAATAATTTCTAACTGCTATTAAAGTTTTAACTCGGTAAGAACACGGACGGCGTCTGACGCAAGAATTCCGTCGCGAGCAACTCCGTTCCCAGCTGTAACGAAATTTTCTGCCCACAGCAGGTTTCGCGGGTTTATTATAAACGCCGTGTCGTTTTAATCGTCCGTTTATATGATACTGACGAACTACCGAGCGGCGAACTGGAAAGAATTACGGTGATGAGGTGAAGGCTTTTCTTAGTTGTAGTTCAATCGGGAGAGCGTAAAATTTCTTATCGCGTTTTCTGTGGGTTGAGGGCGACAACCCAATGATCTTTCAGTCTATTCCCGTAAGCGATGAAAGTAAAAAACAGAAAATTTATCCATAGTTGATCAACTCGCTTGATCGCCTAGTTAGTAAGGGCGACCTCATTTCATGGCGTCTCGGGTTTCGAACCGGAGTTTCAGCTGTGGGCAAAAGTTTGCTACCCTTACTAACTAGAGACGTATCCTTACTTCCCAAATAAAGCATTGCATACACAGAGAGCTGAATAACATACACAGAAATCAATGTAAGGAACTTATTTATAATGACTTCGTCTTTTTTTTTTTTTCTTTGTAGTCTCAGTATATACCTGCACCACAAGACTAACATAGCGTGTTTGACGTTGTAGTCCACGTGGAGGAATGATTAAGTATACTCTGTCGGAACAGAGAGCCTATAAGTTTCTTAAGAAGAGAAGACAACGTAGCATCATTTGTTAGCAATCTTGATTAGACGGAAAGGTGCTACATATTGGCTCCGGAACCGTATGCATATAAACTCCAAAACAGAAACTGCAATTTTTGATACTTACTTCGAAGCATCGGTCTGATCGAAACAGAACAAGTATGCGTCATTCACAGAAATGTTCTGAGCACCTGAGTCGCTTTCCTATGTAAACTCAGTATATTAAAGACAAGATTCTAATAGCACACACTAGTTTTACCTTAGCAATTGTGTTTGCCCTAGTTGGGACATGGTTTTCAGTGATTAGGTACATGAACGATGCGTGCCAGTTTGTAGTACAGTTTTCTATTATGGACTTTCCGGACACGTCGGAGAGCGGACACCATACTTGGTACGAACACCTAGTGATGATAAATTTCTTCTCTATTGCCATCAAGGCAACTTTCATACCGATTTGAAACGTGGCTGGAATGTGTAAGAAATCGCTGAGGAGGAAGCAAACTGCAACAAAACCCTTTGACAACAAAGGTTGTACGATTCGATTGTCGATGCAGAAAATAAAGTGATGGAAATTTGTGCATTTGGCACTTCTGATCACCGTTTTCATAACGATCGATTAGATGTACGCCATTTATATGTTTTGAGAGTATATTAAAACAGTAGCAACGCAAAAATTACAGGATTTAAGTGGTAAAACTTAATAGTAGGACAAATCTTTTGCAATACTAAGCGTATCATCGTGAGTAAGAAGACTGTAAGGCCAAGCTCTGTCGATGGTAGGGGCTGTACACGTGGCGCTGCAGAGTCGGCCGTAATAAACAGGACGAGTGTGTCCATGTTATGACGTCACGGCTGTGTATCATGGAACGTGGCCGGCCGCGATCAGTACAGAATATGTGTACATTGTCTAAAGTAGGTGTCTACATCTGCACATTATGCGTTTCCCGGGATGGATGGACGGCAGTGAATTATCGGCAGTGGTTGCAGACTGACACGTGGAAGAAAAGTCGTTATAGTTTGCTCAGTCACGGAGCAATGAGGAATGCTTGAACACCCTGTTTCAAAAGAAAGTTTTAGCCCAAATGACTGTACAAACCTGTTTAAAAATCCTTGAATGCGTTTAAGGTATGGATGCATGTTGGTCGTCAGATTTAAAAGAGATTCTTCACCGCTCGTCGTTTCGACTGTTCAAGCGTGTCACATATGTGGCCGTAACTTTTCCCTGGCTTCAGCCACAAGCACAAAACTTTTCCACTGCCATCTCGCCATCGACGCTAGAATGTGACATAATTTTCAACCTGATACGCCAAAGTCTTCCTCTGTTTTTAGTTTATTCGTACTTGAAAAGAAAGCTACGCTGCTAGAAATTCTTGCAAAAACTGGCAACAGCTGCTTGTTTTTCTTTGTGAGTTGTGTTTTATCGATACGTCCGCCATTGTTCAATGAGAAACACCGAACGACACAGCGTATGTTTGTATAGTCGTGGTGTACTTCAAGAAAGGGAACTCTTCTTTCATCGTTTTAGAGGAATCACATTTTCTGCTCCTCGTATTAAGGCACGAGAGTTAGTTTTACACACGGCAGCCAACAGACAGTGGGGCGCGCTAAAGCGAGCTCGCCGAAATCTGTGTTGCATCTGCCGCCTGCCTCTCACTGTTGTCAGTAACAGTCCGAAGACATCGCGTCGGTGGCATCTGCACGGCTCAGCCCTTCGGAGGTTCGAGTCCTCCCTAGGGCATGGGAGTGTGTGTTCTCCTTAGTGTAAGTTAGTTTAACTTGGATTAAGTAGTGTGCAATCCTAGGGACCGATGACGTCAGCAGTTTGTTACCATAGGGACCCAACACTACCACCTCGGTTGCATCTACTACAAATCGGCCCTACGACAGTGAATGGCTAATGCGTAACTACGAATACAATCTTGTTCACACCTCTCCTGGTCCCGTGACGAAAATACAGAGTCTTGGTTCCATTGTTGCGATCACCAGAAGTGTTTTTGGGAAATCGGTTTACGAAATCCGATTTTGGGAGTCAAATGTAGGAGGAGGGGGGGGGGGGGGTTGTTACCAGCTGCATAGCACGGAACGAGATGAACAGACTGTGTCGTAGGTGGACGCAGTCGGTCCGGCAGTGCCGACACGGACGTAGACGCCTCGCTCTCGCTGCTGCAACCGTTCCCTCGCATGCCGCGGGCCGAGCTAGCAACGCCGCCCCGTGACATCAGCGAGTTGTTTGGTCGGGGGGGAGGGGGGGGACGAATGGGGCAGCCGCGCGCCCCGGCTGTCTGTGCGGCCCAGTTGTGGTGGAGCGGTCAGGCGTGTGGCGGCGTGCGGCGCAGTCCCGCCTCTCGGCGAGAACACCAGAGACAGGTGAGGCGGGCAGCCGGCCTCCACTGGGGTACTTGGAAGCTGCGGCTGTCGTTCTGCTCGCTTTTGTGTGGCTTGTCGCGTAACTCACGGCGGAACTGCTCGTGTTTAATACATTCTCTTTAACAATTAGGATCGATACGAACATTAGGGACGGCGAATAGTGTGTTAAATTAGCGCGTCGAGTGTTTAATAATTTATTATTTATCGCCTTGTTACAGTCGTTTAATCGCTGATACCTTGAGCGAGAATAACGTGCAACGAACAGAAAATAGTGCCACATGCAGTCGGGCCGTGTTTCGATGTATCAGTGTCGATTCCTGCAGATTTCTCGTACCACAGTTGTTGAAAACGAAAACCACGCGTTCCTGGCTACGTCACTGCAACGAAATAACCAATGTTCGTAGAGGACGCAAGTATGCGAAAACCATCAAACAGTCAGCACTTCGGGCTGAGTGAGTTTCAGTGCGACACGGCGTCTGTTGACACTGATTCCAGCAGCCGTGGTTGTCTGCAATTCTGGACTGCCAGCCGAGAGTGACAGCAGGTTGCCTCTGTTGCGCCTTGCAGGGCTGACAGCAGTTTATTTCTCAATATTTCGCTTAATTTGGCCGAACTTGAACATCTAAAATGTTGTAAGGTACTCATTCAAAGGTATAACTTGCCGTTACGGCTTTCACACACTAAGAAAAGTATCACAGTTGTAAACTCAAGGCGTGTCGCGAGGTGACGTAACGCACGGCGCTGAAATACGCGAACGTTATTCACCCAGTTTTGAGCACTTGGCGACTTCGAACACACGTTAAGAATAATTTCAAAGCGTTCCTAAACTTTTCCTCGCTTACATGCTTAACGTCAGGTATTACAGACGTTAAACTCGTCTGCAAAGTAATCAGACGTCCGAAGTTGTTTAGTGCGTAGGCATTCCGAATCCTGTACTGCACTCGCGAATCAGAACTCGTGGCGTCATGCCGACATGTTTCTGGCGATGAAACGCAGCACTTGTGTTTATTTCAGTATTTTTACAGTTTTCTGGAATTTAGGTTGTGATCCACGAGCGATCTGTTGCTTTCCCCAACCTACGTTAGACCGAGGCGAAGATTTGGTTGCTTGTTGGCCAATTCTTGAAAATTTATCGTAATGTTTGCGTTTCATGAAATAAAACTTCCTTATTCTTTTTTATCGTTCTGTGACGTCACCTTTCGTTTGTGATTTGCTGATCAAAGAGAAGCGATCACACACCACAATTTTTTTGCTCTGTACAAGTCTGCAGCGCCGGCCGGAGTGGCCGAGCGGTTCTAGGTGCTACAGTCTGAAACCGCGCGACCGCTCTGGTCACAGGTTCGAATCCTGCCTCGGGCATGGATGTGTGTGATGTCCTTAGGTTAGTTAGGTTTAACTAGTTCTAAGTTCTAGGGGACTAATGACCTCAGCAGTTGAGTCCCATAGTGCTCAGAGCCATTTGAACCATTTTTGAACCCAACTCTGCAGTGCATTGTCTGGCTGTCACGTGTTATTATTTGCCTGATAAGAGACAAAGCAACGCATGAGAGGTCTTTGAGACGCGTCGTGTTCTCTGCGGCTTGTTGTGCAGAAAAGCTGTCGCAGTCGTGCTTGCGCATTAGTCGTAACTTACGTGACCAAAGAATGAATGATGGTGAATGACTGTCACTTTCCAACTTCTTTATCTGACGTTCAAATGACATAATTAAAGTGCAGTGTAAATTTTTATATGCGGCCTATAACGACGGCAGAATCTAGATTTAATTTGTGCCATTTCCAGTGCAATATTTGCGAGAATCGAGGTAGATTTGCTATTACTTTCCGTCAGAGCACTGAATCACGTCGGAATTACATTTGTGGCGGCATTTGCTAATTATATTTGACTGAAACCTATAGCAAATATTATTTCGTTTAGGCAATACTGCTACAGAAGCCTTACCCTTTACTGATGGTAAGTCACTGTTTGGGAATTATCGGTAGCCACTGACGTCAGATTTACCGACATTTTAGCATGATAAAATACTGAAAATCTTGAAGACTTCTGAAATGTCTTGTATCATTTAGACTACATATCGTCATAAAACGCAAATTTGAGTACCAAAGCTATGAAACTGCTAACTTTAACTTCGCAAACAGGTAGATCAGCACAGCGACTGTTCAGTTTGCTACCCGCATCCAATCGCAGCACAGGACGCGTGATGTCACATAAAAGTGACTGTCTTCACACGTGAGGGACGGGATGATTAAATAAAAGTTCCGCGAATTTTATGAATAATGCGTAACCCGAAATCTGAGCTCCAACTGGTTCTCACTTTCGTGACACTGAAGTGTGTGTGTGTGGTGGTTTCCGTTTTTATATTCGGCTATCACAAAATATGGAACGCAATTGAAGCACCGTATTGAAGACCCGTCCAAAACGTCTCGTGGGTAGCGAGATCAGTTGGCTGAATTGTCGGGAAATGTGACGTTGACGGATGAACAGTAGCCGCAGCCAAAACTGTTTCAGAAAGAGACCGCCATTTAATCGCGAAAGTGTGGAATTCGCTCTCTGAGGCACACATCGATTGCTCATAATAACGGAGTAAGGTCGCTGGTGACTTACGAATGTGTACAATGTTTCTGGGTGCTTTTAATTCTTCGTGTGTTCTGTCCACCAGCAGAATATTTGACAGTGTGGTGTCTCACACGATACTTGGGCTGGCAGTAACGGTGCTGTACCACTGGGTGCTCATAATCTGAAGTTGAGCCACTCACAGGGGTCCAGTGTGGACTGCAACTATTGTATGGCAGCGAAACTTGGTATACTAAAGCCCCCTTGCAGAACCGATTTACACTGGAAAGGAATTATTTTCGATTTTGGCCACCAAATGGCTATACTATCAACGGAAGAAAGACGTATAGAAATGTTTCCATATGTAATGGATTGGCAACGGAACGTGGGCAGGAAGGGTCAAACAAGTGAGAAAGGCAGAATGTAGATCTTGTCATTTCCCGCCAGCCGTACAATTTGTTCAGTATGAGGACCGAAGACTTCGATGAGACTTTGCACAACGACAGATTCGCACCTGGTAACTAAAATCAGAACTGATTTCCTCCGGCGCAAACTGGTTCCGCGTTAACGCCTTAGCATACCTGCCAAGTTTCGTTGCCATACGACAATTAAAGACCACAGTGAACCTCGGTGAGTGGCTGCATTTTACTGTACTTCCATGCCTCCGCTGAAGAAAAAAGCGATTTGCGAAAATTTCGCTGTCGCATTTGTGGCCAATTTGGTCATAAACCATTTAGTAGTTAGCCAGTTAAAAAAAGTTTGCAGTGGTCTGACTTCCGTCTTGTTTCACCTTTTTGAAGCATCAACACTCCTTCTGCAAATACCCGTCTTCCCAGTACAGGCGGCTGTCTACACTGGAGCGGGTCGCTGCTACCGATAGGGGGCGTCGACATTGCCCCGTGGCGTAATGATATGCTGCGTGACGTCATATATACCTACGTATACAACATAACGCAGTGATTTTTTTTTTATGTCTGAAATCTTATGGGACTTAACTGCTAAGGTCATCAGTCCCTAAGCTTACACACTACTTAACCTAAATTATCCTAAGGACAAACACGCACATCCATGCCCGAGGGAGGACTCGAACCTCCACCGGGATCAGCCGCACAGTCCATCACGCAGTGATGTTTACATAGCTGCTTTATTACGTATTTTTTTCTAATATAGGTTGTGGTGGAAAAGTGATGTGTTGCATAGCCCGCGGTCTAGGCTGGGTTGACAGGTTACAGTACGGTCGTCAGTTAGTGGAGCCAAAGAAATGGAGTGTTACAGTAACGATAATTATTGCTGTGTCAGATATTTTATGCACGTTAGATATCGATGAGTGTTTTACGTCCGTTTTGATGTCGTCATGGATCGAAACACAGTTGGAACGGCAGGTTCAGTATTTTTCAGCATTGGGCACAGTTCGTAGCTAGCGTAAACGTACGTTTTACACCTGTGTAAACTTGCGTGTGCACAAGACGGACGCAGACTCTGCACAAAGAGGCATCGGTGCAGCCAGCCTCGTACGCCTGTTGACACGTGGGCGCGGGCAGTCAACACGTCCCAGGCGAATACAGGTCGTGCTGTCCCGTCCACGGTTTTGTTTCGTTTGCTCCGTTTTGCTGCGTCGCACTATTAAGTTCTAGTCTTTCGTGCGCTTTCAAATTTTTGTTAACCCATTGTCCGAGTGGCCTAAAAAGGAACAAATGGATCTGAAGAATATTATCGTGCATACTTATGACGCGAGTTATCGGTATCAACTAGTGTGACTTCTGAATGATATAATGGATAATCGAGTTGAACTTTTTACTGCTAACGTTATCAGGAAACGTGCTTTCCAATGCAGTGGTAACGCGTATCAATTACTAATGGCCTTTTGAATAATATTCATGTTGATTTGAGACACACTATATAGTGCCTGCTATCTATCGCTGAATTCTCGAAAACAGCATGAGAAAGTAGGCTGTAGTAAAATTATAAAGATTGCAACTTAATTAGAGCAGTCAACCACGAATATGATATGCAAAGTTTATTTACACAAAACCATTGCCGGTTGCCGATTTTCAAAAAAAAGTTGTTAGGTGGCTTTCAAAAGCTGATCAGTACTTGCTTTAACCGCCATTTAAAAGAATATTCGTTTCTGTGCAAAATATCAAACCTTCACGATCGGTTTTTCTCTGGAGATGTGAAATTATCGACTAAATTTTCCCATGCAAATGACGTCGGAGCTTCGTGTTCGGACACTACATTACTAGATGGAACGCAACAGTGAAATCAGCTACAGAATCAGTATGCCTTAATTGAAAAATAAACAGGACGCAGGATCATTCGTGAGTGGTAACGAAAATGATTGTACGTTATCTGTACATGTCATCGATATAGTACAGGTCCATCTGTCCTTTAAAGAAAGTTAGAACAGTTACTGTGGCACTTCGTATCTTGTAATCGGTATTTCAGGTAAGGAAAGGAGCCACTCGATTCTATAAGTAAATTGTCAGCAAGACGTGAATTAAAAGTTAATGAATAGCGGCACTGATAGCTCACCATACCTGTTAGAAAACACTATCATACATAAATTTCTCAGCATTGTTTTGCAGGAAGGATAAAGTTTTTGGGGTATTAAGTTTTCATTCTTGAGGCTGCACAGAAAGAAGTTCTAGATTTAATTACGGAATTCAAACACACGCTACCTATTAACGATACCTGTGTCTTGGTCTATCAGTTCGTCAGTCAGGTGTGAAATTGCGTTGGGTTGCATGATCGTACTTAATGAATAGTGTACTGGAAAGGAGTAATAAAACTCGGGTACAAGTAGGCATATACTCACCATTTACGTACGTCATCGTTGACTGCTTACGGCAAGATGGCAGATGGTAATGTACGCAGTATAGGTAGTAGCATTGAAGTCACTACATAGTTTTGACAGTATGTGATTAGTTAGTACAGAAGTGCTAGTACATTTTGTGAATGAAATATTAGGCGCTGTGGTGATTAATTGGAGATGCACAGAAGTACTTTGATTCTTAACATTATCAGGAGAATCCTTGGAGGCAGGTTTTGTGTGCAAATATTATCTATATTATTAAAAGAATTTGTAAATACAACATTGTCAACCTTTCCGACTAATAATTAAGAGAACTTTTAGCGTCACACGAAAACAACAACGGGATCGAAATCATGAGTTGAGTCGCTCAGTGACCATACCGTCACAGCAACGCAAGACGACACAGGAGGCGAACTACAGGGCTACTAATGAATCATTCACTGGTTTCCAGAATTCTACATTTTCCGAAATATTTTTCGCCTCAGTGAGTTTAGACTGTGCCGACCACCTCATATTAACAAAGCAGCGCTTTGCGAAAATGGCGACAAAGCGAGAGAAGAGTTTTCGTGTGTTGTAATGTGCGGGATATTTGACCAAATGTTGCAGCTGCGGCCGTGAAGGAGGGTGAGCGAGATTTTTGTACAAAGAAGTCAACAGCAGCGACAAGCCGCGAACTCTGAATACCGCAGCAAGGTGTGTAGAAGACCGTGCGTCGGCTGTTACACTTCGAACCGTGCCGTCTGCAGCCCGGAAGGTTGCGGCCGGCGCCTTCAGATTCGCGCCACAACGGAGGGATCACTGGAGGGTGAACCTCCATGCTGAACCTCCATCCTGATCTTCAGCGACGCAGCAACCTAGAATTTATCTGAAAAACTTAATCTCCGCAATATGAGTGTGGGCTACTGAAAATCCTCATGAAATTGCGGCGCACGAACCAGATTCGCAGATGGTTGATGTTTTCTGTCCAGTGTCACAGACCAAGCTTGAATGGGCCGTTTTTATTCTGTGAAGGAACTACAACGATCCACAGTACGCCACACTCTCACATGGCGGAGACAAACATTTTCAGATAAATGCAAAGTTGCTTCGTTGCTAAGTATGAGCATGGGGACGAAATGTCCATCAACCGGTCCGTGCATTGTGGCGCAAATCTGAAGGCGCAGGCCGCAACCTTCTGCTTTTAATAGTTGTGAGAAATGCAGACGGCGCGGTTCGATGTGTGACCGCCGACGCACGGTGTTCCACACACTTTGCTCCGGTATCTTAGAGTTCGCGGCTTGCGCCTGCTGTTGACTTCTGTGGACCGCGTACAGAAATCTCGTTCACCCCCCTACACGGTTGCAGCTGCCACATTTGGTCAAATATCCCGCATATTACAACACGAGAAAAGTGTTATCTCGCTTTGTCGGCATTTTGGCAAGGCGCTGCATTGTTAATGTGAGGTGGTCAGCACAGTTTAAACTCGCTGAGTTTGCTGTTATATTCATACACCAATCATATTTGTACAAGCAATATTTCGGAAAATTTAGAATTCTGGAAACGAGTGAATGATTCATGGCAGCTCTGTATTTCGCCTTCTGTCTGTCATCTTCCTTTCTGTAACAGTATGGTCACCGAGCGACTCAACTCATGGTTTCGATCCGCTTGCTGGTTTTATGTAATGCCAAAAGTTAGTTCAATTTTTAGTCAGATCGGTTGACAATATTGTATTTACGAATTCTTTGAATAACGTAGGAATATTTTCACAGATAATCTGCCTCCAAGAACACCCCCGAAAATGTTTACAAACAAAATACTTTTGTGCTCTTACTATTAATGACTGCAGCGCCTAATATTTCTTTCACAGAACGTGCTGGCACTTTGCCCCTTCCTGACCACACAGCGCCGACACTGAAGGTACCGCCTCTGATGCCAGTACTTACACTGTGTACGTTACTGTCCGGAATCTTTCCGTAAGCAATGAACGATTACGTACGTAAATGGTGAGAATAGCCTACTTGTATCGGACCCACAATACCCCTTTCTGTTACACAACTTATGTACGTACAGTCATGCTCAAAAGTATCCGAACGAATCGAATTGCATTTTGCCTGAATCGCATGCAACCCGCATAACGCAGCTGTTTAGCAGGTCCTCTAATCGCCCCTCAGTACGGTCGTTTGACTGTTGAAAATGGTTCCAACAAGTCATCACTAGGAAACACTGCTCTGTATCGCAGTAACTCAAGATGTAAAGTAATACCACGACACTACAAATATCAGGCAACCCCTTATCACATATAAACTGTCCTTAACGCTTGTAAGCTCACATTTATTACAATAAATGACATACCTCAAATGTTACCACTCTCATTGTTACGTCGGATAGGTAATGCACGTAGTAAGTTCGTCATATTCATGATTTTATTCTTGAAAGTAACATACCGTACTTATTATTTAACGCAAAATGCCATTAAAAATTTAAGTTATTCACGAGCAGCTAGTTGAGAATTTTTATGGACTTTAAATGACACGACGAACCGTCTCGTTCTGCATATGGATTCAAACCCAGGTCATGTAGACTAAGCAAAGATTTCGTGACTGACGGAAACTAACAGTCATTCCTGACTAGGCATACAGAGAGTGATATACCTCGATTTTAGACAGTATCAGTTAGCAAATATCAACTATAAATTACATAATGTAAACATTTTTAATGGACGCGGATTCCTACCCAGCATCTATTGTCCTTGTTAACGAACTACGAGAGATGTTAAATATTGCTTCTTCACATGTAACTTATTTGAAATGCCGTGACGTGAAGCTTTGTGTTGGACTGGGGTTCGAACCCAGAACCTATTCTCCTCACACTGTCACCCGCCTACTCCTGTTCCGCTCGCGAATGTCGCGTGGTTGGGGCGATCGTCGGCAGGGCCTCTTATATTGGCTGCAATTCCTCATTTTTTCTCGTCGTGGCCATTTCGCTGCAAGCCTGAAAGCCTCGAGGAGACGCGTTGGCACGCCACTTTTTCAATTACATGCCACACGTCCTGTGGATACATTCAGTCGAGACCGTTCATAGCGACATCACTTTTAACGACTTATTGGCTATAACATCGAAATCTAATGGTTCTATCTAAACCTCACATCAATGCTGTATTTAGGCTATAACACAGGAATCTAACGGTCTCATCTAAACCCTATATGAACGCTGTATTTATAAAGTCCCTTAGGACGTCTCTTTTTGCGACTTACCGAATAAAACTACGTATTTTTGTTCCATTTTCGGACAAATGTATCGGCTGTAAGATCCAATGTTAGTTTTTTTTGTCGCTTATTTGGGGAGGTAACTCTTATTTTCAAACATTCGATTTCTGCAGATTGTTGGTTTCAAATCAGGCGTCACAACGAATACATCGTCAAATTCAAAGTGAGTACGTACATCTTAGATGCTAAAAGCAAACTAATGTAACAGAGTACGTTAAGTAGGGCAGTATATTGTAGTATGTGTTACTGTACAGCGTATAGTTCAGAATCGCTAACAAGAGATCCATTTTTTGCATTCACATGACAATTGTATCGTCAGTTACTTTCCTAACCATTTCAGGAGTGAAATTTTTTTAAATTGATTCAGATACTTCTTTCCCAGCTGTACTTCTTCGCTGAGGTTTATGGGCCAAGTTCGCAGAACCACTTTTACGTATTCTTGGAACTGCTTCTGGATACACTCTACCAGAACTTGTAGCATATTGGGAGTGTTGTCGTGTGCATTGTTTCTTCATTGCCCCCACCCCTCCCCGTATCTTCTTTATTTTTATTCTCTTCAATGTCTATACAATTCGACTCGAAATCCCTTAACTCTGATACTTGTTCGTCTATTAGATGTTAAGCGAAAATTTCCGCCTCGTTCAGGTCTCTATGACTCATTGTAGAAAATCTTCCTCAAAAGAAACACGTTTGCTCAACTGTGACAAACTGCTAATAATAATGGTTAGTCTATAAATCAACCATGAAAATGAAACTAAGCAACTAGACATTCAACAATGCGCCATCAAACTTGCATTCTGGGTTGCCAAAAGAAATTTAGACCGAATTAGAATTGCGGTCGCAGGTGGCGTCAACCCAGTGCAAAATATGCCCTTGGGCACAAAAGTTAAAGTTTTTTTTCGTTATTATTTCCCATTTTCAAAAGGGATGATGGCCGATCTGTTATGTTAAAATGTGTGGATAAAAGTCGTATTTCAAGATCGCTAAAGCTCCTCTACTGATTACTAGTTTCAGATCATTGACGAGACTTCTTCAGATATAAAATACAAAAAGGTAGCATAAAAGAGGGCAACTATAGCATAACACGTTTTATGTTTAAAATTCCTGCAACATTTTCAGTTTCGTGCAGGCCTATGAAATTCTTTTAAAAAATTGAACAATTTTTTTTTTACTTTATTCCGAATGGGTTGAATGTGCGGAAGCCCATTCTGAACAATGAAATTGAGTGTGTGCGCAAAGCAGGGGATGTGTTTCCAGGCTGTGAGTCTTATAGCTGCCACAATATTAGCAGCATTGTCGCTAACAACACACACGACTTTTTCTGGAATGCCCCATTCCCTTGTGACATGTCGCAGTTCTTCGGAGAGTTTTTCTGACGTGTGCCTTTCGTCGTATTTAAAGCACTCTAGGAGGGAAGATGCCAGCTCCAGGTCTTTAACGTAGAGTGCTGTCACCAACAAATAACTCTCATTTGTGGTTGAGGTCCACCCATCCATTGTCAGCACAACCGCTACCGCAGAATTTATTTTGACTCTTACAATTTCTTTCATCATGGCGTACTGTTGTTGTAGTAGTGTATTGGAAATGGTCTTCCGAGCTGGCATTCTGTAAGCTCCATTTAGTTTGCCTACAAAACTTTGGAAATGTTTGCTTTCCACTATGTTGAAGGGTAAATAATCCTTTACAACAATCTCCAGAAGTGTGAAATCTATCTCTTGATTTCTTTTGTTCGAAGGAGGTTTCGAAAAATACGTAGGTAATGTCCTGTGTTATTGATGCCTGCTGTCTGATTTTGAAGTGATACTGTTATTTTCTGGCACCGACTGCTGTTCGCTTCTGACAATTGCTGGTGTTGGTTCCGGATTGTCCGCGTTGTTTGTCCAAGAAATATCGGAAGATGCAGGAGCAGGGGGCGCTAAGCGCCTGACTGACAATGACACTGTCGGATGCAGCACTCGAACATGACGCGCTAGATTAAATGTATTTCCTCCTTTATATGAAACACACTTAGGACGACAGCTGCACTTTGATTTCCCATCACCTAAATCGGCGAAGAAACCCCAAATTCCACTGCTTTTACGCGATCGCGAGTTGCTGGCCATAGCATAAGAGAGTGTTGCGACAAGACGACGCCGCCACTCGGCTGATAACCCGAGGAGAGTTCGTCGAGTGACGCCTCGGTTTCCGGGCTCGCGCCCCTCCGCCAGGCCAACCAGACTCAACTGTCTCAGCAAGCTGGAGAGAGCCTTTAATCTCCCCTGCACAGCCGACACAGCTGTAAGACTAGGTGACAGTGGTAAATGGTAGAATGGCGATGTTGAACAGCTGAAAAAAATTTTTTTTGCCATAGTCTCTTTCATGGTTTCACACCACTCTTTCTCACTTCTCTTTCGCGCTGCATCTGTCATTTCCTCACTGACACAAAATTTCCGCTCTAGTTTCCTGTTGCACTTTCTCGCTCTTTGGCAGCTTGTGTCCTAACTCATTCGCAGGACTGCAGACTTTTACTTCTGATCATTCCAAGATGAGGTGCCACTCCCCCTTGCGCAGTTCTCATTTATGCCCTTATTTATCTAAGATTGCTGTAATTTTTCAGGGAATCCAGCGTAACTGGACTGTCTGTGCATATTTCTCGTGAGTCGTCCTGAACTTCTGTGCCTATATCTGGAACAAGCGGCATTTTCTAAAATATATTTTCCAGTTCCTAAAATTATTCTCTGTTCCATGGCTCGAAATGCCTCGATAATGCTCACGCGTAGCTCATACATGTGAACAATCACAGTTACTTTCATCATTTCCACCGGAGGATAGCGATGGATTTGCAGGTATGTGTGCAAACTGAGGAAGTAACTTAATGAACCATGATCGCTGCACCTCAGAACTCTGACGATGCTGAAATGACGGTCGGGTGGAGGATGATTAAACTTTGCTATCAGCACACAAATGACTGGCCTTTTACACTACTATAGACATATTCGTAAGGTACAAAGAACGAAATACAAAAGGACTGACACGTCAAAAAGAGTGAGAGATAAACTATTTAGTGCACGTTCCACAGTATCGAACGTGAAAAAGTGCTCATAGCTCATAAGGTATGCATTTTAGAATTTCGTTTACTGGACCGTTTCTCTCTGATCGCCCTTTATAGAAGTGTCCTTCTTATTCTACTGAACTGGATAATGCGCTATATTGCAGTATCAGTAGCTTCCGAGACATTTAAGCTTGCCTCTCCATTACTTAGTACTTACGTATACCACTTTTTTGCCTATTGTTTCTTCCTGACTAATGTTCCAAACTTCAGTCTACTCTTCACCACTATTAAATTGTGAGCTGAGTCTATAACTGCTCCTGGGTATGCCTTACAATCCAATACCTGATTTCGGAACCTCAGCCTGACTATAATGTAATATAACTGGAATCCTCCTGTATCTCACGGCCAGCATGTTCTCCAGACATAAGCCCTATCGAACATGGATGGGACAGATTGAATATGGCTGTTAATGTGTGACGTGACCCACCAACCACTCTGAGGGATCTACGCCGAATCGCTGTTGAGGAGTGGGACAATCTGGACCAACAGTGGATAAAATCAAATGGTTCTGAGCACTATGGGACTCAACTGCTGAGGTCATTACTCCCCTAGAACTTAGAACTAGTTAAACCTAACTAACCTAAGGACATCACAAACATCCATGCCCGAGGCAGGATTCGAACCTGCGACCGTAGCGGTCTTGCGGTTCCAGACTGCAGCGCCTTTAACCGCACGGAACAGTGGATAGTATGCCACGATGAAAACAGGCGTGCATCATTGCAAGAGTACGTGCTACTGCGTATTAGAGATACCGTTGTGCACAGCAATCTAGACCACCACCTCTGATGGTCTCGCTGTATGGTGGAACAATACGCAATGTGTGGTTTTCATGACGAATAAAAAGGGCGGAAATGATGTTTATCTTGATTCTATTCCAGTTTTCTGTACAGGTTCAGGATCTCTCGGAACCGATGTGATGTAATACAATTTGATGTGTGTATCTACAGGCAGATAGGATTTTCAAACCTTTTTAGCATCAAACGCTAAGCATTGTCCTAACAGAAATACCGTCTTTAGTTGCTCATATCTCTGTTTTAAGTATGTTGGTATTTGCAAGTAACTTGAACCCTTCTTAAGCTGTTTTAAATGTGTGTTTATATCGTCGAAATTTTTTGACACTGTACCATACTGACTCTATTCACTCAATGAGTGAATATATTTACTGTATGTATGATTGAGGGTTTGCAGAATAGTGTGACGTATTTTTCATATCTGTAAATATCTTGCATAATGTTTGTTTTGCACTGGTGCTCTTTCAATGAAAGACAAATACACGTTTTAAATAACTTTGTTTATTAACGTTTTTTACATGCACAAAATAAAAAAAAAACAATTGTTGACACATTTCTTAATATTCATTCTGTCTTATATCTCTGTATTATTCTTTAAATAACTGTTTTTTTATGCTATAAATTCTGCTTCCATTGTGTTCAATCCAACAGGAGCAACGTCGTATCTCCGTTCTCTGTCTGTAAACCAGGCTCTACAGTTTCAATATTTATATGGTTATAGTAGCAGCCCTTGGTGCTGCAAGCATACATATGTTTACACATTGTTCTAAATCATCTTGTATGCAACATTCACTTACATAACACACAACATCGTTTAGTAACGCTTTCACATATACTTGCCACCGTATTTGTCTGTTGCAATCCGTAGTACACTGCATAACCAATACAACTTCACGACACTTTTATACAGGTCGATGATGGTTGCCTTATTGCTACAGATGTTCATGTGAAGAGGAAGTTGAAAAGGATCGTAGTCTGTTGTCATCAACCTCTCAGTGTGCTTCATCGGCTAACAATGCTCGCCCCAACTCGTATCTGTAAATTGTGTTTTACATTACGACGGACATCTTCAGTTTCTACTATAACTTCACACTCACGATCTCATGGTAATCCTACATATACATGTTTTGAACCATAAGCTAACATGTATGTACTGGTAAATAGTAGGATTCTGAAATGAACTGATAATATCATAGAGCTGTATGGTTTATATACCTCTCTGCAGTATAGATGACCTCGAAATCCCAAGACTTAATGCAATAACATGCAAAAATTATATAGCACGACGACAGGGCAGTTAACACACTTTCTAAGCAGTGAAGACATAGTGAAAATGACACTGTGCCACGACTCTCGTCGGTAAGTACTATTTCAGTATCCACAGTCCAGTTCACTTCAGGATACAGAGACCAAGACCATGGGAGAAGAATAACTGATAAATCATTTGTAATTATTTGATGAAATTATGACATACACCTCAGGATCCAGAAGACAGCCCCTTGGGACATTACATATCCTGATGATTAAGCATGCACATAATCGAATCAGCACGTGTGAGGATAAAGAGATTCTGGAATTAGCATTAGATTTGATCATCATGTGACGTCACAGCAGCGGGCAGGACATGCAGCTGCCTCAAGTATGTTGCAACATGTGACCCTGTTTCTGTTGTGATAATACTGAGGCCATTGAAACTGGAATATTTAGAAAGCGACATTGAATTGTCTGTAAGTAGAACACTCACCCCATGCTTAAGATAAGCACATCAGCCTTCTCCACTGCTAATCCATTTCAAGATCCTCTACTGATGTCTGGGGAGATCGAATCCTGTCTGCATGAATGGGTCCTTGACTAGATGCTTGTTGACTATTGGTGACGGATTCCACTGAATTTTCCGTAAATGGTTGACAATCAAAGAGAACACAACGAGGTTTTCTGCTGTGCATGATGAGGGTTTCCTTGATTTCAAGTGTTGATGTTCTGCCTGTGGAGCATCTCGATGACTGGCCAGCTGAGGATTCTTCAGAATGTTCTTCCAGACCTTTAGGAGAGCTGGTTTCTTAGAGCTTGGGGTGGGATGATGCTGAGAACAGGAAGTCTTAGAGCGATTGTACTCAGAATACATCCCATAATACCTGATTCAGTTGGGCATCTATCTTCTTAGTATGAGCACTATTGATCCTGGTCGAACAGTAATCTTCAGCAACAGAGCAGCTATGATAGGGTTAGAGCTATGGATCTCAAAACACGAGCATTAGCTCCCCATAAGATACCACCGAATTTTTAAGACTGTTCTTTCTCGTTTTGAGTTCAGGTGCTACTTGTAAGTCAAGAGTTCTATCTAGCGCTGTTCCTATGTATTATGGTGTAATGCAGTACAACGAGACTTGGTCTCTGAACCTGTCTTCTGGTGTGCACTCTGACTGTCTTCTGCATAGATGTAATGTAGATACAATTATTTTCTGTGGATTTAGGTGGAGCCACTATTTCTTGATGTATACATCTAAGACTTCTGTATCAGTGGATAAAGAGGTTTCAGCATCATAAACGTTGAGGCTTTGGGCCACCAAGCAAATGTCGTCAGTATAAATCAATTTTTTTGAAGACTTTTGGTAAGCTGTGCATGTACAGACCAAAGTGGTAGTGGACTCAGAACAGACATTTGAAGTAAACTATCATTTGGTTTAATTACCCTGCATCTGTCATTGTGAGAATGGATATGAAATGATCTATTGTTTAGCATGTTGTTAAGTAAGTCCTTAAATTTACGACACAATCGTGAATTTCTAAAGAAGTGCTTCTCACCAAGCAGTGTCGAGAACAGCTGATAGGGCCAAAAAGGCAGCTACACTTACAAATTTCTGCTCATACTCATTTCCGATATAAGTAACTAGAGAGAGTGTCTCTTCCTAAAATTACTTTCGCTTCTTAAGCTGGGCTAGCGCCTTTATTCTTAACGAAAGAGTGTGTTTCGATTGTTACTATATGTTGAGAGTTGCACTCTGTAACTTCGTTGGTGTAACGAATAGTCAATGGAAAATGTGGTTCATTAGTCAGCATGGTATGTTTTCATTATTTCTATTTGCTTAATTCTTTAATATCTGAAAACAGTTTTCTATTCACATTCACCCGATAGGTACTTTCCAATTACTTACACAGTTCCAAGATATGCTATTAGATGATGGCCTTCAAGCCTACAGAATTCATAGCCACATTGCATTTACCATGATTGGCATATCATTACGCAATTCTACGTAACTTCCTTAAATTTGGTTAAATCTAAGGCAATTCCCTGTTTATTGTTTCTTTTACAAGCTAACAATAGTTGATTGGCAACCAAAACGTGTAATGAATGGTAAAGCAATGTGTTTTTGCGATCAAGAAAATTAAAAGGTTTCGTAATTAAGTTTTAATGTTTTAGAAATACATAAGATCACTTAATGCAGCTCCTGATAAGTCAGGTCTTAATAAAATGTGATTAATGTCAAGATCATTCGTCGACTACTTCAGACTGACTTTGTTAAAGAATGTCTGTTTCTGAGTTGCTGATCCAAATTACAGTCACTGTTGACAGGGGAGAGGTGAAAAAGAAAATATTTAAGTTTAGTACAAGCAGCAATGTGCCCTAGCAAACGTGTTACTCTTTGAACGGAAATGTGCTTAATGATGTGGTGACAGTGTTCATCTTTAATCTGAGGCTCTTCTTTGGTTTGGACGCAGCGTGTAATCCTGGTGGATTGGAGGACGATGTTACTCTTACAGCTGAGTCCTGGCATTCGCCTTATGAGTGGGTTAAAACCTTCCTTTAAAAAAGCATCACCTGCGATTGTTTGTCGATCGTTATGGCATTTTGTGTCCTGTTACATTGTACTAGTAGTCTTTAAGACTAATGCTTAGGAACTAATCTCTAGTATGATACGAAGGGATTTGTAACATAACCGTGTAAGTCAGAGGTAAGTGCCATGTTATATAGAAGAAACTGGAGTCATTCTGAATGGTGTAGTGGTCTATGTCTTTGTATAGTCAATAGCACAGCTACATCATATTTAGAATTTCTGCTGTCGTGACATCACATAGGTTTTGTTTTTTGCTAATGTAGTTATGTCAGATATATATCTTACTAAAGGTAATATTACAGATAGGGAAGTGGTCATGGATGTAAATGAGGTGGGAGATGTAACTGTGCGAGATCAAATTTGACAGTGTTCTGAAATATCTAAGTCGAAACGAGCCCCGGGAGTAAACAGTCTTCTGGCGGGATTACAGGCAGCCTCGGGAGAGCCGGCCACGGCGGTGCTCTCCCACCTGTTGTGCCAGGCGTATGAGACAGGCGAAGAATGTAATGTTATCAATTCCAAAGAAAGCAGTTGCTGGTAGGTGTGAAAATTACTCGTCGTTGTAAAATACTAACACAAATTCTTTACAGAAGAATGAAAAAACTGGTAGACGCCCACCTCAGGGAAGATAAGTTTGGATTCCTGAGAAACGTGGGAACATGCGAGGCGCAACCTGACCAAATGGAGGGGCGGTTGGTAGGACACGTTCTGAGACGTCGACAGGTAACCAATTTAGTTTTGAAATGAAGTGTGAGGGTAAAAATCGTAGAGGAAGACCAGGTGGTGAATACAGTAAAGAGATTGGGATGGATGTGGGCTGCAGTATGTACTTGGAGATGAAGAGGCCTGCAAGTTATACAGTAGAATGGAGAGCTATTTTTAAAACCAGTCTTCACACTGAGGGGCGAAGCAACATCTCTCTGTGTTATAACATCTCATTTTCCAGTTGGCGTATTTCTTCATTGTTTATAACTGACTGTCAGAGTACCTCTGAAGATGACGTGAGGAATACATATTTATTTAAAGTGGGGGTAGTTGAAGATCACAGGTTGGTGATGAAGAATAGATTTCGTGGATCCACTGCATTTTAATCTACTCGACTTGCTTAGCGATGATTCCTGCTTGTCTGTGAAGGGGCTGATCTGCTCGTTAATTATGCCGCATGTCGGGCCCTGACAACAGTGCGCAGTGTCATCTGTGTACAGGGCTCTTCTTTCCATCCTCGACCTTTAGCGATGTCAGCCGTGTTGTTGGTGTGTAGCAGTGGAGACGTGACTGTCCCACGTGGCGTCTCTGCGGCTGGCATAATACTTGTCCAATGGTGATCACCAAGCAGCGCTTGTACTTACCTGTTTCCAGCAACGTTTTTAGTAAGCTGCACACTTTGGGGTGGGAAGTTCAAAAGTAACGTTTCAAAGAGCAGCCCAGCATGCCACAACCAATGGAAGGCGCGTTCGCCGTCCACGAGAAAGCGTGCTGGCGTCGCGCCTGCCGTGTTGCGTTCAGCCTGCGTCGCTCTGCTGCTCAGTCCTGGGACCGGGTCACCTGTGCTGTGGTTGCCGCTGAACCCGGCTTGTTCTTGTGCCATTATGTTGCTCTATTCCTTGAATATTTTTAGTATGTCTCGAAAGCTTTCCCTGTCACTGAGAGCACGGTAACCTGTGATTTGTTGTTGTTTTTTGGCCTTTCGGGTTGGGAAATCATCTTGATTTTAGCTTGCTTCTATTTTAGAGAGACTATTTTCAGTTTAATGGCCGCGATGAAGAAACGTCTGATGTGTTTGAGGAAAGGTGTCTTGTGAAAGGAGTGATTTATTTTGTTATCTTCCAGTGCTTCCAGTCTCTGAGCTGCTTTCTTTCCATTTCATATTCGTCAATCTTATAAAGTAGTGGATGTTAAGCGGTTGCATTCGGATTTTCGAGTATCATTTCTTCGTCGGTTTTATCGAATTTTGGATACCGTGGATGACCGTGAATGTTTTTCTAGCACTTTGAGGAACTTTTTTGAGGTCGTCAGTAATGAATGACATTCTAATCTGCTATTAAGGATGGCTGTTCGCAAATGGTGTGCTATGACCTGTTGGAAATTTTTTCCAAAAACTACTGCTATTGTGGGACCTAATTCTTGTGATTACCTCGCACATCATTTGGTGGGTTTCTCTTATTACGTCATTGAAAACGATCAAGCCAAACGTAGGATATCCATTTGGTTAGTGCCGTATGGTCTACAGAATTTCCCTACTGTTTAATTTTGTTTCTTATGTACGTCAGGAGTCTTAAGGAGTGGTTTGAATAGTTGATTGGTTAGGTTTTGTGTTAAAACGTATCATTCGGATTTTTTCGACTATCCGATTTCGTGAGTTTATGATCGTTTTAAGTTTTTTCCTAGTTTTTGTGATTCACAGCATAATAAATGATAGGTATTCGTTAGCTATGCAGTCACCAAATTCAGTGTAGCTTCAGAATCTGGGTAGCTATGTTGTACGTAGTATATGTTCTAAGATAGAAGTGCCATAGTGACTGATAAAAGGCGGCGAGTCATTTCTGAGTCTTGCGTGATTCAAAATGGCTACAACAAGTTTAATATCTTTCTTGTTCAATTTTTTAGCAAATATCGCAGATCTAACACTGAGTCTCCTGTTCCTTTAGCTGGGCACAATGAGGGTATATAATTAACGAGATCAGTTGGCGGTTCCTCGGCAGGATACATCGTTGTGGTGTTTTATATGAAAGACTATGAAGCATCTATCTCAGCTTCTACTACGGTCTGGTTTGCGTGACAGATACAGTTCTCTAGATTGATTTCTCTACCTGCTCATGAGGTATGTGCTGCGACTGTAATACCAACTTCTTTTTCTCTTACTATGCCTTTAGGGAGTTTGTTTTTAGAGCAGAAACCCAGTGTGTTGACAATGCAGATAGTGGCAATATCTTTCTTAGGCTTGAATGTGAAGATTAATTCTTGTTTCCTGGTGTCTCAGGCTAGGTTGGGCATTGGCCTCCTTGTCTATCAATATGGCGATATAGACGTGAATCCGTGTTCGCCAAAGAACGTAGTAGGAGCTTTTTAGAAACTGCTGTTATTATTTCCCTTCTTTCAAATATCATGTTGGGAAGGGCTGTAGTGAAGACTCAGAGTATGTTTTCCGTTTGATTGTTTTCGTGTCATTCTTGGACGAAGACCGTGATAGTTTGATCAATGCGCTTAATGTTTTCAAGTTTTGTTTGCTGAGATAGGCTGTTTTGGTCTTTCTTTGCAACTCTCATCACTATTAACGTTATCAGTGTTGCAGCTCCTGCATTTTGGTGCTTCTTGTTTCGGGTATATTTTGCAATTAAAAATTCTATGTGCTCGACTCCGTTCTTCACATTTCCCTTTATATCGCAGCTTTTCGTGGCTTATTGGAAAGTGTTGCAATATGGACGTAGCTGTTATTGAGGAGGTAGTTTTTAAATAGTCCAACCTTGTGAGGTACACAGTGCAGTCTGATATGGTGAACAAGTAGCTTGTTAGTTGGTTCTTTGTAACTATAGATGACTGGAAGGAATAGCGGGGAATTTTGATTTAGTTTCCCGGTACCTTTAGGTCGCCTTCAGTTTTTTCGTTTATTGTATCACGGTCAAAATTTGTTATCACCAAGGCGAGCGTGAGTCTGTGTGGTTTCTCTTTTGCTTAGTGTTTGGCGTGTGATGTGATTCTGTTACTGTTGCTTCAGATCGGTAAGTAACTCAAACTGTTCTCTCGGGTTTCGATATCTGATGGGTGAGTTGTGATGTTGGCAAATTTTTTCGCATTTTTTTTGTGAACGACTTGGTGGCCCAGGCAACTGTTTTAGTACAGGTTACAACGATTTGGCGGTTTCTTTGCCACCTTCTTATAGTTTATTGTAGGGTTTGCTAAAGTGCCATGAGTTGTGTTAGATGTGCGTTAATTCCATCTGCACCCAACCAGTTGTAAACCTTGTTCTTCGTGAGATGTATTTGGATGAGTGTAAACTATTTGTAATTGGAGTACCGTGTTTGTGGCGGCTTTGCCTGTTTACTTCGGGTTTCTTGTCTGGGTTTTCGGAGTAGCGTTGCGTTTCTGAAGATCTGCTGGAGACAGAGTTCTCTACTTCAGTCTGGTGCGCTCTGATCTGTTGTTGCATATCGGAAACAGGACGATCCATAGTCCCCACGCCCTGCTTGAGAACGCCCGCAGTCAGCGTTGAGTTCTGTGCCTTTAGCCTCGGCAGATGCGAGTTGGTCGTCCCTGTCTCAAAAGTGTGGCGGTTGTGCAGACTGCCGATCCCAAGTCTGAATCGCTCTGACAATGCTGCGTTTGGCGACAGTGGCGCGAGTTACGCATGATGTACTTTGCAGAGGACGTCGCCTGAGTAACACCAAGGAATATAGAATAAAAAAGGTATGCCAGATTGGCTTAGTGCGCTCTCATTGGTCAGCGAATTGTTACGTCACCCGGCAGCCAGACGGCAGCAGTCTCCGTTTGTAGAATATGAGAGGTTGCAAAATAAATGTTTTCACGTCTCTTCTCTTCTCATATAATTTAAAGGTTCGCGCTCACAGGGTTGAACACACTTCATGTTAATATTATATACAAGGTTTCCGAAAGAAATGCATTAAATATTAGTAGCAATGATGATATATCGCCACGCAAAACTAGTGGACGATGTTCGCATCCGCATTCATGCTCGTCTTTTAGACATCTGACTACGGTAAATATTTTACAATTGGGTACTGCCCATTTCACCCATGTTTTTGTAAATAAAAAGATAGTAATCTTCGAACTTACCTTACAAAGCTGATGCAGAAGCTACGTCGAAGATGCTGAAGGCGACGCTGACCAGTGCCGATTTTTCCTTGCCGAATTCCGTTTCATTGCATCAGTTTTGGCTCTTTTGTTTAAATGTCTAATCCGTATAAAAGTTCTTGTTCTGACATATAACTGAACTATTTTGCTATTAAGTTCGGGAAATTTCGCACTTAAACATGATCTGCTAAGGTTGTCATCACTCTATTACAATGAGAAATATTTGATCCGTGAAAAGCAGCAAATATAATTTCTAACTCACGTATTTTAGCAAACCAGTCAGTAGAGGGAGAAATGAGGCCCCCTTTTGAAATAATAGTAATCCAGTCTTGCTTCAGACTTAATTCTGTATCAACAACACACTGCCCTGCTGTATTTCCCAAAGGACTGTCAACGTTTTGGGACTTGAATGCTATATATCCTGCTAGATATTTTAAAGCACGTCTTCACTGGTACACACTGAATCACTGTGCTCGAAATCTAAGAGCAAGTTTTCGTCATCTGTAGCGACGTCAAATGATTCAGCAGTTACTCTTATACATAATTCACTCGAGAAAAAAACGTGCAAAATCTTCCTCAGTTTCATCAGCTGGTTCGGATAGTTTTCAGAAGCAAAATTCTCATTTCTGTCCTCTGAAGTCGAAGCACCAGAAGACAAAGGTATTTTACTTGCACTTCCAGTCAGTATCAATAAACGAATTCTGTTTTTCACCTCGAAGGGAGTGGGATTGTTGTAGAAGACACCAAGGCCACGGATTCTGGAAAATAAATTTTCCAGACAATCTTGATTAAGTCTGGCTGTCAATATATAAATAGCTCCGGAATTTTTCATGTCATTGTAAAGTCCAAAAAGTGAATTTATTGATATAATGAATCCCTTCTGAAACGGGAGAAGACTGTTTCTTTTTCCTACTCGCATATTAGAATACATTTCAAGAAATCTTTTTAGAGAGATTTCCTGACTTCTGATATTAAACCCGTAACCACTTCTAAGGGGAGCTTTCTCATCTTGAGGGTATCTCGAATTCAGCACATCGAAAACATCGTTCACGAGCTCAATGAAGCTTCCTTCGTGATCTTTATGCAGAACATATCTCACCGCTTGGGCAGTGCGACGTGAAAATACCTGTGCAGCTCTTCGGACATTCTGCCGATCACGTCCACTAACGTTAAGATGAACCTCCAATATGTGGTGATTGATCGAAAGATCGCCTTTCTGATGTCGAAGAAGATCTTCTATAACCATTTTTGTAATCACAATACCATCAGGCAAAGTGATTCCGTCATCAAGAAAATGATTTCTTAATGACTTAAGCAAATGTGGAACATCAAAAATAACCCAGACTTTTCTGCTATGATCGACAGGGTTTGAAAAGAATGTCTTGGATGTAGACGCACCAAGTTGTTTCCACACATTCATACTTTTTTGGTCCCATGTCACACGTAACAGCTACGATACGGATTCCTGCTGTTTCAACTTCTTTTGTGACATTCTGCAACAAATCACTAGACATTGCAACATCAAAGTCATAATACACTGGCTGCTTCCATTTTGAAAACAAGCTGCGAACCATGACGACTTGGACATTGTTGTGTGGTCCGAGTACTACATCGTCGGATGAATCGTAAGTCACACGACCGTCAGTGCTCATGTCGTCAAAGCTTAGGACACCAATCGCCTCTAATGATGTGAACATTTCTGACCTACCTTTAATTAACTCCAAAACTGGTTTCAAAACACCTGGTTGGCACTTCAACTGTTTCGTCCATGTCTGGAGTGTTGACCTGCAGGGAAAAGGATAATTCTTCCTCCTCAGGTAGGCATATGCTTTAGGAGACAAAGCTCTCAATGTGAGAGCATTTGCAATGTCCTCTGAGCACCACTTTACTTGCTTCCTCTTCTTTAACAGACAACGAATTTGTCCTGGTGTGAAACACTGAGAAAGTGTACTTCTCACATCCGAGCATACACATTTGTGCTTCTTAGTGTGAGACACATCACGTTTTATAGATGTAGCTTGCTTTATAGCTTCCTTCATGGACTTAATTCTTTGTTCCAGTCGAACATTTTTAATCTTCAAACTAACCAATTCTTTCTTCAGTGCTTGAATTTCCTGGTCTTTTAGTGAAATTAGCGGATCAGTAAAAAGTCTGTGTTGCTGGATTTGTCCAGCTTACGTTTCTTGGGAGATAAAGATTTCAACGTTGAGAGAGCTCTTCTTTTGACTGTTCTAGTGTCACAGCGACGCTCTCTCTCTGTTAGAAAACTACCGGTAACATTCGCGGTGCTGGGACCTGGAACTTTGAATACATTTCCGTGCCAGTTTGGTATTTTTAGAGACGGAACAGCATTGTCCTGTAGCAGTTCCCGTGTAGGTAGACCTAACCATTCATTCTGCAAGTCTCGTTTGTAATCGCTTTCACAAAAATGTTCGGAACAAACTGTTGCATTATTAACATTAATTTTGTCCTCTCGTTTACAACGAGCAATCCACTTACGCTGTAGTTCAACATTTTTTTGGAAAACGATGATAAATTACGCCTTCAGTCTTGCGTCCACTATTGCTACATTCAGCAACTGCACAACACGACGTAATTGTAGGCATAATACCGAGAACGAAGCTACAGGACTCACGGAACAATTCCTTTCCAACTGAACATTCAGCAGGACAAGAATTACACACAAACTAACGTGTAACACGAACTCACATGCACGCTTTCGATAGAAACACTGAGAGACACCGTTGTAAACAAACTGCAGCAGCTGCCAGGTGACGTCACAGCTCGAGATTCATCATGGCTGATAAAGGAGTGGGAGGTCGCATTGGCACTCCCGTGAGTAACACGTGTGCTGTCGAACAACTACTTACATATAACAAGAGTTCAAGCAGTTTCGGCTGCGAGAATGCTTGTCTCCATATATATCAGAGGAAGCCCCTTAGTAGGTATGTCGGTTGCAGAAGTTAATGCTTGATACCCCACGAGTGAAAGGGTTGTAACAGGTGATTCCCTGACCACCGATATCTGCTCGCTGGTTCGCCTTTTTGAAGATCAGAACGTGACAGCAGCGGCTGTAAGCAGCAGCAGGGAGTGGCCAGTGGTGGGGCTTGCGGTCCTCTGCTGTTCCTGATTGGCTGAAAGGCCCACGTGTAGAAGGATTTCGTGGAGAGGCTCGGAGCTCGGGGAATCGAAAGCTGGCCGTCGGCGCCCGTGTGGCCGACGTGGCGGGTCGCGGGCGCTCTGGAGCGGAGTTCTGTGTCGCGACGCACAGTGTTCTCGAGTTTCCAAACGCGTTCTCGTTTGCGCGCATCCATCACCGCTTAAGAACTTTCCTGTCGTTATCTGCTAATGTTGCATGGTAATTAGTGTGGGCGTTTACGGCGAATTGTAGCTCAGGGAAAACTCGGTGATGTTAGCGAAGTGGTAGTGGTCCTCCGACTCAAATGACTGACTTGGCTGGGGTAATCGGATAGCGATAATCTCAGTTTGTTATCGAAATCTGGGAGTCATGTTTTTTGAGTGACCGTCTTCCTGTTGAGTTTGAACTGTGTATTTCGTACAGCCAGTCGAAAGTAATTTCCTCGACTTGGCTGTGAATGTTCCCAGTACTGCGGTCGGGACTTGGGATCCTGCCTGGGGGTAAGTAGGTAGCACGAGGGCGGTTAACTACTGGCTTTCGAGCGATGAGGTTCGATACTTTCCAGCGGGTTGAGGCTCGGCTGGCGACCACTGTGTCGGACTGACTTTACGCGTGTCCCGGTGGTGCAGGACGCTTGTCTGGGTGGGCCGCTAAGCACCCCCAGTGCGCCCGTGTCGGCTCTGGCCGCCACCACCTAAAGAGAAGGCCGCGGCGCGCTCTCGTGACGTCACGCAAAGCGGGCCAGGGTTGGCTTGGCGCTGCGCTGACAGAATCGAGGCGCACGGCCTGCAGATCTTCGTCACACGGGTTTACAGAATGTGTTGAGCTGCCGGCGCCCCCCTGCGGCCAGGCGGGCTGCACCCGGCACCTACCTCCCTCGTGGCGCTGCGGCCTCTGGTTCCACTGCGTCCAGACGGAAACCGCGGTTAACTCTGCGGGTGCCTGCTAAGTGCGCGATGATGGCTGTACTTTCACAATTCACGAAAATCACTCCACGTAGTACTATTTATCACAGGACTTTCAGTTGGGCTTGATACTAAATTCACACAGACACTCCTTTACTTTGCTCACTCAGGTTTTATTTGAACAAATGGGAGATCGTCTATTGATTACGAATCACAACAATTTCGGCGTACTGTGCGCTTCTAGTGAAGCTACTATGGCACATGTTTTCCAGGACTCACAGTACTGGCACAAGTTTATCCTTCCACAGTAGTGTTCCTGTAAATACGCCTTTAAGTAATGTTCTTCCTTGCCCAAGAGTGGCACATGGAACATTAACTTTTAACATCTGCCATAGTACCCTTACAGACCTCTAGCTTAACAAATCACCATCTTGTCTCACAAACCCAATAATGCTAATCTCATATAACTCTGCCATTCGACATTTTGCGTTCACTTCAAGCCACATTTCGCACAACAAGTCATGTGTTACTTTCTTACTATACCTGTTTGAGCCACTCTATGTAATCGAACCACTAATAAGGTCAACAAACCCATTTACACTTTCATGCACACACCACTTCAGTCATTCACCCCTCTCTTTTGATTTTATAAGTATCTGAATGTCTCTTGTCATGGTACTTGAATTACAAATCATGTAAAAGTACATCTTTCACACACACACATGGAAAATTTCTTTCTTTCAGACATAATATGATATATACTAATATCATACATTATACATTAATAAAATCGGCAAACTGCAAAGAGAGATCCTCGACGGAAAACGGAGAAAAAACGTCCTACGAATATGTGTCCAGAAATTCACCATCGCCACGGTAGACGACCCTGACGAACGGGAATTCCTCCGACAACGTGCTGCGTTTTCCTTGCATATAACACGCCGTGTGATTGACGCAGCCTATTGTATACACAAAGCATTTCCCAACAATTTTAGTAAGTAGTCTCAGTGCATTAGAATAGGTAGACAGAGGCTACCACTCACAAATAAGCACACAGTTATAAATGAAGGAGACGTTAGGAAAGAGAAGTACTGGCTGTACCATATCAGATTTAATGACATTTAATATTGTCATACCAGGTAGAGTCCATTTTATTGCTGGGTTTAATGCAGTGTAGTGTGGAGACTGTTATTTGCGAAAAATACTGAAGGAGGCTACAGCGAGGATTCTGAAAAGGGAGACTGTTCATTGTTTCTCCTGGCCAGATTCCTCTCGGCTGCCGAACACAGCTCTACACCTGCAGGGATGTCAGTTGGGTTCCACCAAAGAAGTATCCTGTTCTTGAGTATGGGGAGCGTCGTTCCATTGCAAACGAAACAGACGAAGAGCACTGGTCCTTGCACCATCGTAACTAGATGCATATAGTACACTAACTGCGCTATTCCCTGAGCCTGGTGGAACCCAATTCTAATAATAATTCCTGTTCCACTTAATATAATGGCCTTAACTGACATGAAAAGACATTCCTTCTTTGAGGCAAATTTCTTGTTATCAACAATTTCGAGTTGCCGCATGGAGCACCGATTACGTAGGTACATGTATCCAAGCAGTCCGAGACAAACCAAGTTGAATGCCACAGACAGTGAAATCCCTGCAAGGACTACTATGCGACTGTGGATCAGGTAATATTTACTCGTCTTTTCCAAAGCAACAGCTGCCACACATACTATACTCCACGGTATAAACACACACAGCACCTCACGACAGAATAACTGGCTTACTTCAGCAGGTAGTAGCTGGTTAGGAAGCCTGAGATGGCGAACACAAGAATACATCTGGTAGCAGAATGAGTTCAGCCAGATACAGCTGAGAAGTGTGAGGGCGCTATCTATCAGCACTGCTGTTGGTAAGTCAGGGACGCCTGCCATACGATACACGACCTCAGAACACAGGATCTGGACTATGCACGTGATCTGAAAGGACAAGAGTATCTTTCCAGGCAAGTTGCGTAACTGTGGAAGGTACATGTATACTCCGGCAGTCGAAAAACGGAAAATGATATTTATCAGTATAAATGAGATTTCTAAAGGCTTCAAGCTGTCTATTTTGAAGTCCTTGTATTTCAAGGTGGCGTTGTTTAAACTGTTTCTGTAGTTCAGTGTTTCTTTTGTTAGCTTCTGATACAGTACACTGCTACTACTATGGAATAATGGAAATGCGTAACTAGTGAACTTACAATTATAGGAAGTCCTAATGGAGGAAAACTCGCGACACTTTAGCAACAGAATAGCTCTGGAAACAGAGCAGATGGCGTCTGTAGCGTTTGACTGCAGACATGATTGATCGTCAGGACTATCGAAATAGCAGCGAGCATCGTGCACGGACTGTATCAAACCAAACGGGACGTCCTGACAAATGCCGTACGAGTTGACAGCCATCCAGGCCAGCAGACAGAGGTTGACGTTTATCCTCTGCGTGTAGGCCAGGTAGCTGGTGACGGGTATGTGGGGCCACCTCTGCACCACGTCGTCCCACAGCTGCTCGCGGCACCGCTCGCGCTGCTTCACGGCTTCCAGTGGCAGGTCTTCCAGCGGACACGTGGGGTGGTCCAGGGCGTTCACCAACAGCTGCACGCAGTCAGTGTCCACGGAGAGCGTATCGTGGCTTCTGTCCTCCAGCTGCCACTCCTCGTCTGCAAGAAAACGACAGCAAGTAGGTGGTGGCCGTACACTGCAGGCAGCTGAATCCAAAGTCTTCTCTGGATGACGAGCCTGGGCGTATGTAAGGCGGCATGTCAACACAAAGTAAGAGTATTAACAAAGACAGGTATCATTGTTAATATTCACGTCTATTTCATCAAGTCCAAGAAGTCCCTGCATCACTCTTGACATAGTAAAAATAAGGAAGTTAATAGGTTTTATTGATAGTCCTGCACTGAAGATGTTAAAAAAAACAATGTTATCAGAATTATATTTTTGTTTCAGCACTGCAGTCTTTGAGTTCCGAATCCATGGACCAACAGTTATCTTGTAAAGGAGAGATTAGTGGAGGATTCGTGGGTGCATGAACATCCGCAGATAGGAAAAACTATGTAAGGTATGATGAGACCATTTGCCTCAGTCCCCCTCGTAAAGTAGCCATGCCTGATTGAGATAAATGTCCTGTATTTTTAGGCTGTCTCAAAGACAGACCACATATTGGAAGCAATAAAAAGTGAGAGGAAACGTGTGTCACCCACTCTTAATCAGATGAGCAGTCTCCAATGAAAATCATTTGCAAGAGAGCAGATGGACTTCAAGCATCTTCTTCAACAATGCACGACCACACTGAAAAAATATGAATACGAAAGGATTTAGGCCCATGTTTGTTACTGAATTATCTGACAATGGTGTGGAGCAACGATTTGTAACCTACCGTACTTCGTTGTGGCGACTTGTGCCATGTCTCGCTCAAGAGTGTTGGTTACTTATAAATGTGCCATATACCACTGTTTGCTCAGGAAAAAATTGTTTTCTTGTCTAAGGAAAGTACCCATTATCAGCAAGAGTTGGAAAGGAACCTACCTCACATTATGTGGGTCATTGTGTGATCAGAATACCTGTTAGGACCACATTCTTTTGAAGCTTGCATGAATGGGAACTTCCATTTCTCTGTACAACAGAAGTTTTCAGTATCTCAGCTCCATGACAAGGCAATCACGGATCTTGTGTGGTTATAGAAGAAAAGAGCTTGAGTCTCGTTTTGTTGTTCAGATGTGTGGGTTTCTTAATGAACAACTTATTCTCGGATTGTATTTGGTTCTGCAGCATTTAAAGCCTCATTAAAATGGTTATCACGAAATCCCAACATTACCACCTCAACAACCTTTTGAAATCGTCATGACAAACTTTTGATCTTACCACGCAAATAACTGAATATGAAGAATAATAAAGCCGCATGTGGCTCAACGTTGAAAGATTAATGGAAAATTGACACAAGTGTTGAGGAAGTCTTTCTAAGCAGAATTACTAGAACCATCCGCAATAAAGCAAGGGGGACAGCGAGACACGTAGATATCTGAGGAAGCTGTGATCGTCCATACACTGATCCGTTGGATACGTATTTTTTTTATATCTAACTACGTCCGTATAGAATATACTCTTTTGACATAACTCCATAGGCGTGCTGTACAAAGAAATAGGATGCAGGCTGAATTCTCGTCTGTATGATATTTCACTTTCCTCCGTGAACTTAGTGACCCCATCACGCAGCGTAAAAAAAAGTGATGGAGCATATTTGTCACCAGTTTGTTTCGTTAGCACGAGATTGTCGAGAAAAAGCACAACAAAATACAGTAACTGACGATTTTGGAAGTAAAGTACCTTTACCACAATGAACGATTTACTGTTAATAGCCTGTCTGCATGAATTCAAAAACACGCAGAAAAATGTAATTACTTCGTCTCACTTGTACCTTGGGTAATGATAATGATGCAGCAATAAATGCAATTGGGACATATATGCCTCAGCTGCTGAGTGGATGAATGTGGGATTACAACTCCAGAGATTTGGGATTCAGGCATTGCTCCCGAGATTCCTTCTGTCACTTATCTCTTCTTTCACCTCTGACATTGATTTATGGAAATCGAAAATGTTGGAACTGTAGAATTGTTCGGAGACCCAATAATTAACTGTGTCCCACAATTATTAACTGGGTAAGTAAGTTCAGAAGTAGGAAGACGGCTTGTGACCACAACCTGCAGTAGGACAGTGGCTCGCGAAGCACTGTGGTGACCAAACCAGGCTTCAGCTTGATGACGGCTTTACCTACTGCATTCTGAGAAGTCCTGATGGTCGTTGTCCTCGAGCACTATTCCTGTTCAGAGTACAAATCAAAGGAGAATGATACTGATATGCTACACATCATCCAATGTATACAGGGTGAGTCATCTAACGTTACCGCTGGATATATTTCGTAAACCACATCAAATACTGACGAACCGATTCCACAGACCGAACGTGAGGAGAGGGGCTAGTGTAACTGTTTAACACAAACCATACAAAAATGCACGGAAGTATGTTTTTTTACACAAACATACGTTTTTTTAAATGGAGCCACGTTAGTTTTGTTAGCACATCTGAACATATAAACAAATACGTAATCAGTGCCGTTTGTTGCATTGTAAAATGTTAATTACATCCGGAGATATTGTAACCTAAAGTTGACGCTTGAAATCTCCGACGTTCAGTTGCGTCTTGTAACAAACACGGGCCACGGTCGGCGAGCAGCATCTGCAGGGACATGTTTACGATGACGACCGTGTTTACGGGTGTGGCTGTAGTGCACTGTTGTGGTTTGGTCTAGCTGTCGCAATGTCCGCATGTAGCGCTTGCTGCTATTGTTATTCTGCATTCGTCTCCGCACGCAGACCAACTGTAGTACACCGTGTTACCAGACGTCTGTGATAGTGTAGTGTTGTAGGAACTGTGACCATGGTGTATTCGAACTCTGAAAAGGCGGAGATGATACTCATCTATGGCGAGTGTCGACGAAATGCAGCTGAAGCTTGCAGGGTGTATGCAGAACGGTACCAGGACAAAGAGCATCCAACGTGCCGCACATTGCAAAACATCTACTGCCAACTGTATGCAACAGGTATGGTCGTAGCACGCAAACGGGTCCGTAACAGGCCCATCACAGGAGAAGCGGGTGCAGTCGGTGTGTTAGCTGCTGTTGCCATGAGTACACGGGACATTGCGAGAGCCGGTGGACTGAGTCAAAGTAGTGTCATGCGCATACTGCATCGTCACCGCTTTCACCCGTTTCATGTGTCGCTACATCAGCAATTACATGGTGATGACTGTAATCATCGAGTGCAATTCTGTTAATGGGCATTAACAGAGAATCCGTTGCAGTTCTACCTGTTTACCGATGAAGTGGGTTTCACAAACCACGGGGCAGTGAATCTGCGCAACATGCATTACTGGTCTGTGGGCAATCCTCGCTGGCTCAGACAGGTAGAGCGACAGCGACCGTGGACTGTAAATGTATGGTGCGGAATCATTGGCGACCACCTTATTGGTACTTACTTCATTGCAGGGGCCCAAACAGCTGCAACATACATCGCGTTTCTACAGAATGATCTGGCAACGTTGCTCGAAAATGTCCCACTGGAAACACGTCGACGTATGTGGTATCAGCATGATGGTGCACCTGCACATACCGCAATTAACACTAGGCAGACCCTTGACAGGATGTTCGACGGGCGTTTCATAGTACGTGGAGGACGCATAAATTGGCCAGCCCGTTCTCCTGATCTTACACCTCCGGACTTCTTTCTGTGGGGTACGTTAAAGGAGAATGTGTACCGTGATGTGCTTGCAACCCCAGAGGATATGAAACAACGTATTGTGGCAGCCTGCGGCGGCATTACACCAGATGTACTTCGGTGTGTACGACATTCATTACGCCAGAGATTGCAATTGTGTGCAGCAAATAGTGGCCACCACATTGAACATCTATTGGCCTGACATGTCGGGACGCACTCTATTCCACTCCGTAATTGAAAACGGAAACCACGTGTGTACGTGTACTTCACCCCTCATGGTAATGTACATATGCGTCAGTGAAAAAGACCAATAAAAAGGTGTTAGCATGTGGACGTATCTACATCTACATCTACATTGATACTCCGCAAGCCACCCAACGGTGTGTGGCGGAGGGCACTTTACGTGCCACTGTCATTACCTCCCTTTCCTGTTCCAGTCGCGTATGGTTCGCGGGAAGAACGACTGTCTGAAAGCCTCCGTGCGCGCTCTAATCTCTCTAATTTTACATTCGTGATCTCCTCGGGAGGTATAAGTAGGGGGAAGCAATATATTCGATACCTCATCCAGAAACGCACCCTCTCGAAACCTGGCGAGCAATCTACACCGCGATGCAGAGCGCCTCTCTTGCAGAGTCTGCCACTTGAGTTTATTAAACATCTCCGTAACGCTTTCACGGTTACCAAATAACCCTGTGACGAAACGCGCCGCTCTTCTTTGGATCTTCTCTATCTCCTCCGTCAGACCGATCTGGTACGGATCCCACACTGATGAGCAATACTCAAGTATAGGTCGAACGAGTGTTCTGTAAGCCACCTCCTTTGTTGATGGACTACATTTTCTAAGGACTCTCCCAATGAATCTCAACCTGGTACCCGCCTTACCAACAATTAATTTTATATGATCATTCCACTTCAAATCGTTCCGCACGCATACTCCCAGATATTTTACAGAAGTAACTGCTACCAGTGTTTGTTCCGCTATCATATAATCATACAATAAAGGATCCTTCTTTCTATGTATTCGCAATACATTACATTTGTCTATGTTAAGGGTCAGTTGCCACTCCCTGCACCAAGTGCCTATCCGCTGCAGACGTAATGTGCTGTTCCAGTCTCTTCTGTACCTAAGGTCCATCACCGTTCCCTTTGGATCCCTACGTAATTCGGTGCTCTCCGATACACACGATCGAACAGCGGAGGAGTGGTACTCAAGCGTCACCTTTAGGTTACAATATCTCCGGATGTAATTAACATTTTACAATGCAACAAACGGCACTGATTACGTAGTTGTTTATATGTACAGATGTGCTAACAAAACTAACGGGGTTCCATTTTTAAAAAAACGTAGGTTTGTGTTAAAAAACATACTTCCGTGCATTTTTTTATGGTTTGTATTAACCAATTACACTAGCCCCTCTCCTCCCGTTCGGTCTGTGGAATCGATTCGTCAGTATTTGATCTGGTTTACGAAATATATCCAGCGGTAATGTTAGGTGACTCACCCTGTATAGTTCATTGGCGTGTTGAGCGCAAATGTATACCCAGTAAGACGAATAAGTTCTGAAAGATTCTTATACAGCGGCACGTTCTGTGAAAGGCCGAATGCACGACTTTGTCGTAAACACTCCATTTTCTTTGTTATTCATTCCTCTCCCACCACATTATCGCGTGGTGCGCAAGCTTCGGACACTTTGCTGCTCTTCAGCCTATCGAAGTTAGGCCAGTATAGTTTTTATGGGAGAATGAATAAGATGATAGGTTTCAAAAAAATAAAAGACATAGCGTTTCTACATAAACACATGTACATCGAAGTTGATGATGGTGCTATGGTGAAGATAAGGCTCTTGCTTCTGGCAAGTCACTGGCAGTCAGTTCCCAATAACTACTACGAGGGTAATACAGTATGATGCAGGTGTCGGCCAGAAAGGGTGTATGTATTCAAGGTGTTGGAGTGGGCTGGGAAGTATGATTGACAAGTTGATGTGGGTAGAGGGAAGTGTGAGGGAGGGATGACAGTGGTCAGGAGGCTGGAAGCGGGATCATCTACATATTGAAGAGGCGTAGACGCTAGGATTATAGCTGGTTGGAGGAGTAAGTGTCTACATACTATTCTGGAACAGGAAGAACTAGCCAGCTGAAGTTCCGCTCGAATAGGATACAGAAGGGTGGCAAGTGGAGGGTGGATATGACATGTTGGTATAGGCGCACCAGAAGCCTAGGTATCCAGAGGATAGGCGAGAAAAAGTGCTTTTGTTCCCCAAGTTTATGGGACGTTTACAATTTGTGACAAAGTCTGATGAACTTCAGAAGAGAGGGCAATCTAATCAGCTGGTAGAGGTTGCGTCTGAGACTGCAGATATGATACAGAATGCAAGGTGTTCTAAGACTGTAAGGAATGGTAAATTTTTGAGAGTGCTGAGATCCAAGCTATATTGGCGAAAGTAACACTGGGGCCACTAAGGCTTTTGGAAAGACGAAGGAAGAAACAAGATCAGGGGTTAACGTCCTGTTGGTGAAACAGCTATTAGAGGATAACGGAGAATTGGGAAGAACGGGGAAGCAGGACAGCTGCGTCCATCCATAGGAACCGTCGTGTCATTCACCTTAAGCTGTGTAGGGACATCGCAGAGAAACTAAATATGGTCGAAAATCAAGTTTGAAGCCAACAGCTTATCACAGCATCGCCTCGTTTAGTGGGTTTTACCCAAGTACAGAGGATGGCTGAATGATGGAATCCCCACATTGTCGAGTTTTCTGTCTTTCCTGTTTGTTGTAAGCTGGGGATGCGTGATTATTCCAAGATATGAGAAAGTGAGAGTCCTCTGCCCATGTCAGCAGAGAGGAATGGAGCAGCAGGTCCACCGCCTTACTGCAAGCGCTTACCTTCCTCCACGTAATTGGGCACTGTCCTTGCATTATGAGAGAACTGTGACTCGGAGTTATCTGTTGAGTGTACATGACTGTAATGGATGTGTTAAGAGCTTAACATCCGCATCTGACACACATGTTGTTGTGTCATGCTTTTAATAAATTTACAAGTAGATAGATGAAACAGTCAATGATCAGAACGCCTTATTGTTTGGAAAGCAATACACTTATCTTTAGCTCCTCGTGGCTGTGGCTGTGTGAGCACGTGTGGTATTAATTGGGGTCCAAATACACAGGAGCTGCTGAAAACACTGAGCGGCATTACAGTGCAAGTCTGCACATGATGAGCACTGAACGTTTACTACAACTGTGCCAAATATGTGTCTGTTGTTGGCCCTCGACTCTCTGTACGTGCATGCTTGGCCTAGGCTTGACTGAGTGACGTTACGCCAACACTGCACTCTGAAGGCAGAAATTCGTCGCTTCTTTGCAGTCGTCATGGAACTGTTGATACCCTCGTAGACGGAACAGAAGTCAGGCTGGACTCTGGCAGAAGTCGTACCAGGCACTGGCAGAGTTGGAAATACTTGTCGTGTGTGGCGCCTCGAAGCTACAGGAGGAGTGGCTTACTACTTCTTTCTCATAGGCGGTGGCGATGCTGCTTAGGTGTACAGCATCTCTCCGGCGGTCGATTGTCGATTTGCTGCAGGCGAGTATCGTCGACACCACATGTGTCACCTTCAACAGTGTCACAGGCATCAGTGTATCATGATACATTGAGGAGAGGTAATGTAATGTAGAACACTGACACGAGGTCTGGTGATGAGAAACCTTATGCTTCAATTCCCCCTCCCATTACTGGGGAAATACCAGCAATGCAAATTTCTTCCATCACCTGGATTCGAACCAGCTTACCTTTGAAGAGAGTACCACCACACAGTCATGTTTATGTGTGCCATGGTGGAAGTTAGGGAGAGAGAAATGATTGGTGGTATTTATTGTAATAATTCCTTGGGTTTTTAACGTAAGTGATTTTGATGTAGCAGAGGCTACACCAAGAGGTGAAGTTATCGAGGCAGATGGAGATACGCTGTTGAGTAAGATTTACAGTAACAGAAGAAGCATGGTGTGCCAGACAAGGAGCTATACAGTAAACATAATTCATTGGGACACCTGGCACTTGCCAGTTTCCTCCCAGAGATCCGAATGTGCGACTATTGCGGAATATTTCGCCAATGGAGCAGTCATCATACCACTTTTCAATTATAGGCCAAATGTCCTGTGGACAGACACCAGTGGTTCCCATTACCTTCTGCATTCTCATGCCTTTGAGCACTGCTGACTCTTCAGGGTTTTAGGAGCAGGGGAAGAAAGTTCCTTGAAGCTCTATCCGCCCATCCATCATTACTGATGATTTTTATTCTAAATTTAAGCAGTAGCGAGGTTTGAGACTGGGTCCCATGACGTTTTGATTAGTATACAAAGACACTACCCTCAAATCATAAGTGAGCCGTGGGATATAAACTTGCATACAGTATGATATCACACAACTTGACTAGAGCTAGTAGGAAATAAGAGTTTTTTAAGGAGGTCGAAAGTAATGGAGTCATGAGCAGCCTCTCATAAGAATTTCCTGAAATTGTAAGACGTCGTGGTCTCCTTCATTGGTTACATATTCCGCCCTCACAATCATATTCTGCACATCAAGACGCTTCATTCGAGCCCAAACTCGATAAGATAAAGTCAGTGTTGTATGAATTCATGTAAACGATATGCAAATAACTAATAAATCGCAAGTGCGCACTGTGGTTGAAACACTCGAGGCTGGCGTACACACATACATTCCAGACTCGACGGTCACAGGAGCTTTTAGCTCGAGAGAGGCAACTGCACCCCAGGAGGCCGGTCCCAAGCTATCTACGACGGCCAGTGACCGCCTGTAGAGCAGACAGCGTTAGCCCGAGTGAAAGGAAGACCCCGTGTTCGGCTTAAAAGCAAATTCCGCTACATTGTGTGGGAGCGGTTAGCCTACGCATTCTTTACACATAGAACGCAGTTTCAGAGATTTTCACAGGAAGACAGCAAACGCCAAACACCGATACTACAGATTTCCGGATTGGTCACCTTAAACAAAATGTCATTCTCCCGTTTTAGAAGAGCAATGCTGATTGGCAGACGATATTTCTGACGCCTTGAGCTGAAGGAGTAATGGAAGAAATCGAAAGATATCCCCCTTCACGTCTGGCGTGCAGAGGGGCCGTTCCGTTGTCGCTCTTGGAGCGAGAACACGTAACGAGAGCGTGCGCGCTCGTACGTGTACTCAAAGAGCGAGGAACAAGTCTCTCCTCAGTACTTCACTGGGAGAGCACCTCTGTCGAGAGCCAATCGAAGTGCAACTGTATATTGAGTCCTTGCGATTAAGCGTTGTTCACTGTGTTGGCCACCACACTTATTGTGCGGTGTGAATGGACTGAGTAATAGTTAAACGCCTGCGAGCGAATTTTTGAGTGGCATCGTGGTGGACTGGTTATCTGACTGGTGTACCACGCCAATAGACTAGGGGCGAATAGGAGTCTTTGAATTCATCAAGGCGTAGGGAGAGTTTGATTGGCGAAGGTCAATCCAGATAGAACGAGAGTTATCTTATTTGTCGGCAGCGAGCGGCGCAGACAGCAGTCATCACAGCTACAGCTCTTGCGACCCCCACATTTCCTCCACAACAGTACCCTTCACTGCATATCACACGTGACAGCCTCGACTGTACCTAGCAACATTCTAACCGGTAATTATTCGAGTAGGTGCGGCTCTCAGCCATTCCGCCAAGTCAATAACAATCTTAAACTTTGTATAGAAATTTCATTACCGAATCCTATCCTTAAGAGGTAACTTCACATTCTGAAAAGAACCCGCAAATAACGTGTTCAATTCATGACTAAAAGTGCTATTGTGATTTCTCAGAATTTTTGCAAAATAAATAATAATTTTCGTTACTTTCATGTTTATCTTACACTAACTAGCACTACTCCAGTACCCAAGTATCCCACTAGTTACGTAAGACATTTTGTGAATTTTTGTGTCATTTCCTTACAGTGGACGACTCCAGAAGGTATTTATTGCTGAAAGTTTTTCAGGCATTTCTCTTTAGAACTTTAGGAGTGTCCATCTGACTTCTGTAGTAGTGTGGGGGTGGAAATTGCATCTTGCAGGGGCCGAAGGGTAAAGGGTACATCTCAGATTAATCTGTTGCGCAGAATGACAGAATAGCACCAACCCACACACTCACAAAATGTGTGACTTTATAGTCTTGTGTTGTAAGTGCTATATTTAATTCGTTTTGTGGCGTTATAGACAGGTATTTTAAACTGGGACCAAGAGATATGGTGGTCGTATTTGTGTGACATTGTACGTACCGAATTGTCGAGCAGTCATTAGATACAGTGAGTATATCTTTAACATATGAAGCACTGAGTCTGGCTTGTTGAGGTTGTTTGGTAACGTGTGGTTGTTATGGATGAGAGGAGAATGAATGCTTTTTCAAAAGATTGTTCAGTTAATGGAAAATGTGGCAGTGTTTTGTTCATGTGTACCACCAATCCCAGGGTTTCTTATCTGCAGAATGAGGTGCTGGTATCAAGATATCTCACAAGCACCCATTGGCAGTACCATCTGATTGTATGTTGTAGCAATTATCTGTGCCTTGTAGAGTGTATAGTGACTGGGACTGTGTTACGTGACTGTAACAATTTTCATTAAAGTATAGTTGTAGCACTGAGATAACATGTGAGTGATGAAGATCTCGTTGAAGCTGAGGGAACAGACATATGGATGGAATGCTATGCTGCTGCTTTGTCTTGATGTTTTATGTGGTGAAACAAGGTTATGTATAGGTTTTAAGCTGATGTTTTGTTGTGGCTGAAGATAAAGTTGGATTCCTTTTTGGAACAGGTGACTTGGATGTTAAAAGTGGAAGGTGACTGTGGCTGTTATCGTCATCTGTTGGACGATATGTGGACGTTGAAAGAGAGTGAATGTTGTGGGAAACAGTGGTCCTAAACTGGATGTCTTTCATGTTAGGGATGCGACACAAAAAACTGTTGAGATGATGACGGTGAGCTCGACTGACGGTGTAGAAAACTGTGGATCTGAACTCAATGTCTTTGATGGTGAGGATGGAATGCATGTAGTTGTTGGGATGCGGAATGTAAGTTTAGTGTCGTGAATAATGCGTTTACTTTATACTTATGAGATCATTCGAGTTAAGGCTGTGTAAATGATGCAGTTGTGCAAGGATTGTACATTTGGGCACAGTTAAAATGGATGGTTTTACGAACTTCCAGTATGATGCAGTAGTTTGGGTCAGCAACTCCTGGTAATCAGTGAACGAAAAAACGTTCCAAGTTTTTGTTCATTCGATGAGTTATCTGTATGCGCTGTAAATTTTCATTGCACGTTATTGACATCTTCGGAAATGCCATTTTCGACTATGTTATGGTGATTTGAAAATGGGTCTCGGTCCGAAACAAGTCATCGAACGAATAAAAAATAAAAATTTGCAACTAGGACGGGTTTTTCGTCCTACTGATGGGTGGTCTTGTTTGTAACCGGGATAGGTCAGGTGCTTCTGCGATACTGGGTCAGATAGTCGTCACACTGGAAGTATTTGTGAGATCTGTAGGCTTGGATTTGCGATTTAGGTGATTTTACACAATGGCAGCGACAACAGATCAGGGCTTAGTTCTTGATACGTTGGTCTGTTGCGGGCAAGCATCTAGTTCTGCTGGACAGTGATGCGTAAAACAGCCGACAGTAAAGCACCACGGTTTTAATAGTGACGAGGGCAACTCTTTCAGACAGGGGCGTTGTAGCAGCCTGCTGGATGTCGCAAGCCATCTCCAACATCACCACGTGCTCAGAAGAGATTCGCACCCGTTTCTTCTCCCCCCCCCCCCCCCCCCACTCCCTATCTCGACCGAACTGCCACAGTCTCTCTGAATTATCATGACAACTTTTCCCTGAAGATATCTTCAATGTCGGGTTTAAAGTTAGCTTCCAGACAAACGGCTAGTGATTCACAACTCTGTAAGCTCTTGTCGCTGCTCATTCTTTAATATCTGGTCGCTACTCGCGAGGAATAGAAACATCAACTTCACCTCACACGTTTGTTCTCGGTGTCCATTACAGTTTCAGTCATACTTATGGACTTGCTGCCGAGTGCAGCTGAGTCTAGAAACAGATGGGGTAAGAGTCTGCTTGTTTAGTAACTTGCTAACAATGCGTATTTCCGTTTATGTGCCACTATTATTCATGTGAGTGTCTGCCGTAAATTATCGGCTGCAGCCGAAATTTTGTAAAGACCGTTCTTCGCAGTATTACAGTCCCTGGTTCTAATATACGCATATTCTTATGATAACTTAATTCTTTATGTGTTGTAGCCCTTTTCGACCACCTTAGTTTCTTAATTAGTCGGTTTACTACCAATGAAAACCCTGCAAGTTCGATTGCCTGAAGCGGTCAAGAGTGACAACGGCAGGCATAAATAAATTTTCCGCTGAGGGAGCACAAGCTCAGTGTCCCCCCTTCCTCTCATTTAAATGGAGTTACCCTCTACCGAACAAGAAGCTATCAGACAGTTACAAAGAAAAGAACGATTACAGCTTGTTTCATGTCTGGTGCAACGATAGATAGATGACCGAGTAAGTGATAAAGCCCAGCAACGAGAGTAAAATAATAAATTTAAAGAATATAGTGATTCGAACAAATAGAGTTCTTTAGCAAACAGGTGCGATAGCTGAAAATACAGTGTTTCCTCAGTCCTACTACAGTTCATAGTAGTAACATTTCTAAGGATAATATTAACAGTGTATCTCATACAATTAACTGTTCTGTTACAAATCTAAATATTGTTCGTCAAAGAAAATTAGTAAATACGAACAGTATCGTGCTAGAATCACACATGAAAAATCTAGAACACTACACCAGTTACAGTATTGACAGAAAATTAGCTTGTCTGTAGCCGTTATGTTGCAGAGACCATTCGCCATTTTTAAAAAGCCTTAGACTAGGTCTGAAAAAAAAGTACATGTACGGAATTTTAGAGTGTTTATAGAAGATAAAGAGGAACACTTTTTTATATGAGGCACGTGTCGCATATATATGAAGGTCTTATCTGCACTGACGTTCAGAGACGGAGTTCAAAGTGCTTTGGGATGGGCACTGTTTTAGAGGTGTTGCGTGCCTCCTACGGGAGGGAGAGAGTTGTTCAGTGTACCAGACCCTGGCAGACACCCCAGGTGAGGTGGTAGCCTGTTAGGCTGAGGATGCAAACATTATTTGTGAGACACCCACTTGTTTCGAGTGTGTTACACAATCGTTAGCACCCAGCTGGCACTTGAGTAACGTCTCTAAAACATCACACCTGTGACATTTCTGTCACATAAAATTTGTTCTTTTTAATCTTCTCTAAACACTCCAAAATTTTGTGTACGTAGTCTTTTTTTAGTCCCTGCATAATGAAGAAGACAATAATACATCGAAATGAAGTAGTTAGGTTGTCATAGATCCAGACGGAGAGTTGCCGAGGAATCTAAAAACTGACTTTGGAAAGAGCACCAGAGATCATGCGTGGCGTGCAAAATCACGCAAGATCTAAAACTACATGTTCAGAAGGATATTTGAATCTCAGTTGTCAGCGCATAACCGTGAAGTGGCCGGGTCCCAGTATTAAACTTACCTACAATCTTGAAGTCATCTTCGTAGAATGAATAGATGTAGTCAGCTGCATTGTACCAGGAGACACGATGGAAGGCGTACAGTTCGTCAGCGAGGCTGAACATTTGCGACGCCTCTGGCTGCCGCTCCTTGCACAGCGCACTGAAGTCGTCGTCAGAGGAGAGGCTCCACGGCTGATAGCGCAGCAGGCGTTCACTCAACAGCGGCCGCCTGTAGCACACAAGGTGCCAGGTTAAAAGTCGAAAACCTAGCATGTATAGTTTATGCAAGAACGTACAAGTATTCAGAACGGATTTCCACTCAGCAGTGGATTAGAAACTTCCTGGCAGATCAGTACTGTGTTCGAGACTGGGACACAAACCTGGAACTTTTTCATTCTTTAAAGGATGCATAGAAACACAGCAAACAATCGCAAACCCATTGGTCTTTTTAGCATTTTAGCGCATCGAGATTTCAACTTTAGATTTCAGAATACTTGAGTGCTATACCGATTGTAATTATTTCTTGCAGATCATCCACTCCGTTCTGTGCTGCTATATCGTTTTAACTTGTTTCAGGCACACCAAACAGCAGAACTGCAGCGCTTCCCGCAGAATACCTCTTTCCTTTAAAGAAGAATTTCGTATGCATTGCAGGAGAGTGAACATGTGATATTTATGTTAAGGATATGAATGGCTTGTTCAAATTTGTTATAGATGATTTTAGACGCTGACATGTACACACGTCTGTTATGAGCTGAAGCAAAATATTCCACATTACCACTTGAAAATGGCTCAAAAGGTCGAAACTGCAATAGTAAAACAAATAATTTTTAAATTCAATGGCGAATATGACGTCCTTATAGAAATAGACGTCGAGCTGGGCTGGCAGAAACCGAGAGCCGCCGTCACAGCCTTACTTCCGCCAGTACCTCAGCCGCTGCCTTCCAGCCGTCACAGAAGCTCCCCTTCACGGCTGGCGGGACCAGCGCTCCCGGAAGGATGGGCACTGCAGTGACCAGAGGCCTCGGGAGTTGCTTCCTGGGCGAATCCTCACTCTGCAGTGGAGAGTGCAGTCACTTGAAACGTCGGGGATCCGACACACGGCTCTGACCTGCCAGGGAGTTTCCTATCTGCTTTAGGTGATGTGACATCTGCGATAATTTTCCGTAAAGACTGTATGACACAGGAAGATGAGTTCAGTGGACAAACGTGAGTGTACCGTCAAGCAGGTGCACTTATTCAGTCCCTTTCAGCTAATCCAACGGCTAAGGACAGCGCGATACGATGACTTAAGCTACTTCAAATCCGTCTTTGCAAATACCAAACATCTGTTTTTATTTCGCAATACGTGTTTTGCTTTACTCATTATACCCCTATCAGCTTTGGCATTTTTATAATGTTTCCGCTTACGCCCGGCAGTGCGCATGCCAGGATCTCACACTTGTATACTTGACGTGCAGAAGTACATGTCTGCCGACGTAAAACTTGACAAAATGACGCTTCACTATTGCATAAAAATGTTTGTTTACTTGGCTCTGAAGCATTCGCTCGGTCTCGTTTCGTGAGTGGTTGGTGCGGGTCTCTCGTCTGGCAGTGGAAATTATCATACAGAAATTGTTGGCCTAAGGTCAGTGTTCCGTACATAGATTCGATGCATCTGTGTCAGGTACATGTTATGATGAGAATGGAGCCCTCAGAATCGGGTATGAGACAATTTTTTCCTGATTAATCTACGACTGCATTCCCTATAGCCCATCAACGATGGAAAGTCTCCATACTGCCAGATACAATGCAGAACAATCAGTACTCCCTCTACTCCTTGTAGTATGGTTCTTGGTTATCAGTGTTATTTGACAACGACGTTGTCAATTAAAGCATGAAGCTGCATCATAATGAGTTCCGTGTGATGTCTGGGTCCCCAGTTTGACCGGAGAGCTGTCCCTCCCATAAGACAAGTGGTGCCATGGTGCTAAGGCTCGCAAATCATTTCCACGCCACGTACAGCAGCACGCTGTTCTGCTTGGAGCTACAGTACCACACCTACTCCACTGACAAGCTGGGACTCAGAACCCGTGCCGTGATGAAAATCATCATTTCTACGCCCCAGATGGAGGATGTATGTGCACACTGACTATGATCTGAATAAACATTATACGGAGATTTGGTTGAGGAAGAATTTCGGGAAAGGGCTGTTTTTCACGTAATAGAGCCGTTCATTCCATAAGGCAACGAAAGAACGGATTTAAATGCAGCAAGGAAGTGAACAAACAATATCCACTGAAACAAGCTCTAAAGAAAATCTCGAAACTTGTGGACAGTTGCGAATGTACTATACAGCTATAATGATACAAAACTGACTGCTATATTCAGTTTAGGAGCAAGTGCGTTGCAACACAAAGTGGCAAATCAACAGAGGACGCAATAAATACTCGCCACATGGAGGTGGAGTGTCGACAAGCGGGGCAGACCGCTGCCACGGGAGGCAATCGTCGACAATTTGCGTGCAGAGGCAGGGTCAGTGTCATATAGGCGGCTTTGGCCTGTAGTGCTGGAGCCATTGCTGAAGGTATCATGCGAGTCCAGTAATGAAGTGGATTGGCGGAATTTAGAAATGACCGATTGTAAATGGCGATACGTGAACTCCAGAAGAGACACGAAATGGCGCGCTGCCTGGACTAGGAGGGCGGTACCTAAGCTGCACCACTGCCGCTGTGGCCCCTCATGCGTCTTTGGTTCTCGCCTTTGTACTGACATCCAACAGAAGGTAAACACGCTGGGTCGTATGAATAAACAAGACGACGTTCTCTGGAGAAGATTCTCCGAGCAAAAGAACATTCTCTGGGAAAGCTCTTACGAGCAAAACATTCGAAGCCATAATCTGTGACGAGAGTCTTCCTTTTTCTCACTACCTCTGTTCCCTGCTGAGTTCTCGGTGTGTGTGGTCTGCCGTGTCCGGCACAGAAAGCACGCGCAGTGTCACGTGTCATTCAGCTCGCTCAAACGGGCGACAAGTCTGGAACCGGCATCAGTGTGTTCAGGCAGAGTTGCACTGCGTTTCATTTTGTTTATTTTATGTGCGGCAACAAATTATTAAGACAATTACGTACAGTTTACGAAAATGTATTTACTTGCGATGTTACCGAATTTACAACATGCGGAAAACTTTTCAGTTATAGAAGTCAGGCGAACATCATGCGAACGAAATCTTAAGATTACATGACTTTTTATCTACTTCAAGCCGGAACTCTGTCAGAGCTCTCTAACACGAGATAATTTTGGTTAAATACGGCCCACAACTGTCTGCTCGCGTGGCAAGCACGTAAGCGCCACACCATGCGTTCGATATGAGTAACAGGTCGCTAGGTTTGCAATAAACCAGTTATTAATTTTTCTGGTAACCCTACTTATTTCTAACATCACACTATATAAGACTTATGCTGTGAGAAGACATGATGGTGAACGTCTGGAAAAGTCAGCGACACGGTTGTTTGGTGTAGGCCTACAGCTAAATGTTCTCGTACGTCAGTCTGAAAACTTGGGTCTACTAAATAGCAATAAAAATGTTTCAGTTTTCACTTCTTTTGAGAGGTAGTCCGCAGATTATGTTCTTATTGTCAAAGCGATATAAACTTCTACAGCTCCTCAATTCAGCACTTCGTTGGGATATATATTTCTTTTTTTGCCTCCCAAGCAATATGAATTCTGCCATCATTGCCAAAATGTAGCTAAAACTTAACAGAACTTACTCAGCCCGAAGAATGCTACAGATCTCGCTTCAATATTTTCCGGTTGTGAGAAGCTCCTCTAGTTTTGTTCACACGAAATCGGAGAACGTTCTTTGTTTTGAGCAACATCCCTCACCCTTTTACTCGCGATGAGCGCATTCTCGGCTGCAGTATATTCTCTCACTCGCTTTACTCATGTTAACCTCAAAATGTCCTCCCAAAATTTCCAGTACGACGTATATCCTCCGTTTTACTGACACGCCCCACTATACTTCGCCAGCACCTCAGTTCTCACATGGACTCTGCCAGTGGTTCTTCGCCGATCATCTCCCACCCTTCGCCGTCGTCTTCACTGCTTCACCACTCACAGAGAGCCGTAGTCTGGCAGCTCCTTCGCCACTGCCTCCGTCAAATGCTCCACCACCGTCGCCGCCACCTGCGCCACCGTCGACTCCCTCTCCAGCAGCGTCGCTGCCTCTGTCGCCAACACCGTCGCCAGCCCCCATCCGCGGCCCGCCCCATCGCCCCCAACACTGCCGGTGCAGGAAGTTCCAACCACATCCACCACCACTGTAGCTTCGTCACCGCCGTCATAAACTCCTGTCAATGTCCTTATCTGCACACAACTGGGGCCACCTATTACACTACAAGCCCCATGCATGCAGTCATAAGACCAAACAAATGAAATAGAATAAAACATCACGATTCCAAATGAAACCAAGCCAAAAGTGATTTCACTAAATTTACGAACATGAAACCAATAATTCCTCTCAACTATCGTCCTTTGTATCTACATCTACATACATAATCCGCAAGCTACCGTCCGGTGCGTGGCGGAGGGTACCCTGTTCCACAACTAGTCGTTTCCTTTCCTGCTCCGCTCGCTGACAGAGCGAGGGACAGACGCCTGTCTATATGCCTCCTTAGGAGCCGTAATTCCTCGTATCTTGTCTTCGTGGTCGCTACCAGAAATGTATGCTCGCGTCATTAGGATCGTTCTGCAGCCAGCTTCAAGTGCCGATTCTCTTAACTTTCTCAGTTGTTTTCTTCGAAATGAGTGTCTTCTTCCCTCCAACAATTCCCTGCTGAGCTCCTGAAACATATACGTAACACTTGCATGCTGATCGAAACTCCGGTAAGAAATCTACCTGCTCCGTCTGAATTGTTTCGATGCCTTCTTTCAATCCGACCTGGTGCAGATCCCAAACACTCGAGCAATGCTGAACAAGAAGTCGCTCTGGCGTCCTATACGGGGTCTCCCTTACACACGAACCACACTTTCACAAAACTCTCCGAATACACCGAAGCCGACCGTTGGCCTTCCCTACCAGAATCCTCACATGTTTATTCCATTTCATCTCGCTTCGCAACATTACGCCCAGATATTTAAACGAAGTGACTGTGGTAAGCAGGACACTTGGAATGCCGTATGCGGATATTACGGGTTCGTTTTTGCTACTCATCCGCTTTCTTCTACATCACACCAACTAGAAATTTTGTCGACGTCATCTAGTGTCAACCTGCAGTCACTCAACTTATTCCATATGCTCGTTCTTCCGTTAGCACCCCGCAATGGGACACCGTGTCAAATGCTTTCGAGAAATCTAGAAATATGGAATCTGCCTGTTGCCCTTCATCCATAGCTCTCAGTGCATCATGCGAGAAAAGGAAAAGGTGAGATTCACAGAAGCGATGCTTACCAAAACCGTGTTGATTTGTGCACATAAGCTCCTTAGTCTGAAGAAAGTTGATAATGTTCGAACTGAGAATACGTTCAAGGATTCTGCAGGAAACAGGTGTTAGGGATATTGGTCAGCAATTTTGTGGGTCCGTTCTTTTACCTTTCGTATACACTAGAGTCACTTGCACTTTTTTCCATTCGCTTGGTTCTTAGCGCTGATCGCAAGATTCGCGGTAAATGCAAGCTAAGTAAGGGGCCAATGCCGTACACTACTCTTTATAAAACCAAACTGGCATTCCACCTAGGCATTGCCACTTATTTATTTTCAGCTGTTTCAGCTGTTTCTCTACGCCAGCGATACTCATTACTATGATTTCCACACGGGACTCTGTGCGATGGTCAAACGACGGCACGTTTGTACCATTCTCCTGCGTGAGCGATTTCTTAAACGAGGAATTTTTAACTTCGGCCTTCCTTTTGGAATATTCTAGCGCCAAAGCAGACTGGTCAACGTGTGACTGAATAGAAGCGTTGGATCCGCTTAACGATTTTGCAGAGGAGCAAAACTTTTTCCGGTTCTCCGGTGGTAGCTGTTGTATGCTTCGCGCACAGATCTTTTCACAGACGCACGAATCTCTACAAATATTGCTGTCCTCATTTGCGCGTTCTCTTTTGAACCGAGAATGTAACAGCCTTTCGTTCCTCAGCATTTTCCGAATTTCGTTATTAAAGCACGATGAGTCTTTTCCGCCCTTGATCCACTGAGTAGGCGCATACTTTTCCGGATCACGATTTACAATCTCTTTAAACTTTAGCCATAATACCTCTATGGCCATAATTCAGGAATTAAATGATTGTATTTTATTGTCTAAGTGAGACGCTGACAACTGCATATCTAGCCGGCCGAAGTGGCCGTGCGGTTAAAGGCGCGGCAGTCTGGAACCGCAAGACCGCTACGGTCGCAGGTTCGAATCCTGCCTCGGGCATGGATGTTTGTGATGTCCTTAGGTTAGTTAGGTTTAACTAGTTCTAAGTTCTAGGGGACTAATGACATCAGCAGTTGAGTCCCATAGTGCTCAGAGCCATTTGAACCATTTTTGAACTGCATATCAACTCTCCTAGCGTTCTCGACTGATTTACTGACTTTCGTAACCATAGTCGCTATGATAACATCATGATCACTAATCCCCATCTCTATGCTGACGCCATCGATAAGGTCCTGCCTGTTTGTGCTGGCTGACGAACTAGCTGCTCAACACAGTTTTCGGAAAATGTGCTCAAAAGTCCTTCACAAGACTGTCTGTCTGCACGACCTGCAGTGAATCCATAGACGTCCCAGTCTATACTCGGTAGGTTAAGGTCACCGCCAGCTAGTGTCGCGTGATCTGGATATTTATGCAATGCTGACTATTTACCTTCTTTGAATGGCTCCACATCTGTCCCAGCGGAGTCGGGTGGGTGGTAAAAACATCCAACAACTGATATGGTTTCACCTAGTCCTGTTATGTGCGACCACGTAACTTCACTACTGCACTCAAATTCAACGTCAGTAAAGAGAATATTTTTTGTCAACTGCAATGAACACTTCCCCTCCTACGGCGTCGAATATGTCTTTCCGATAAACATTCCAAGACTCGCTAAATATCTCAGAGTTTTTCACTTTGGGTCTTAACCAGCTCTCAATTCAAGAATAATTTGAGGCTGAGAACGTTCATGGAGGAGAGTAAATTTGGGAACTATGTTACAAATACTTCGACAGTTGACTGATAAAAGTTTCAGAGTCGAACTCACTTTACTCTGAAAGCTATCTGATTTCCCTAAATGTGTACCAACTGGCGAGTGTTCATGAGAGTACCTCAAACTACTGGCTAGCCTGAAACCCCCCATGTACTCTCCACAAGTACTCTGCTATCCGATTAGCGGCTTCGTTTGTGTACTGCACACCTGTCTTGAAATCTACCCATCTCCGATTTTCAGTTCACCTTCCCAATCACTGTTACCTTCATTCCCACTGCCTGACACAATATCGATAGTTTTATCCCGCCACACTATCTGCCTGTGTCCGTGCACAGTGAACCGGTAACCTACTCACAGTTCTGATGACAGATGTGGAGTAGCAAACCAAAAAACCCCACACGATAAACATTGTGGAGTAACAATACCGTTCCTCAAAAACAGCTCCAGTTGGCTGCAAATCATGTTCAATCATCCTGCATAATACTTTATCCTGAGTGTGTATTTTACCACCCTGGCCGTGATCTGTGCTACTGCCAGTCATCATCCTATAGCACATAATTTCGTTACACTGACCACTGCCTGTCCACAGCTGTTTACCCACATCAATTCTCATGATGAACTTAACTGTGGATGTCGGTTGATCACCTTTGTTTCAAAAGACCTAGTCCGTTTCCCAGACACACTCATCCCAAAGTAGCTCCCCTACCGACCTCTTCAGATATAACTGCAGAACTCTTTCATCCTATTGATAGTAATCACGACTGAGTCTAATTGTCCATCCTAATCTATGTTCTCCACCTCCATAGCTATCCCACAATAAGCCACCTGAAAGAATCCAAGAACACCGCCACAAGACCTGGGGTGCCTGCTGGGAGCTTGCCCATTCCCACACAGGAAGCCACCTGGTCACCCTCCACAGTGCCAACGTATCTCCTACACTACTCCATTCCACGGCCCTGTATGTCAACCACTCGAGAGACTATTCCGCTTTCCTCCCGCTCACAACCTCCACTATTTACGCTCTATGCTACGGACTGATTTAAACACACCAATCACAGGACAAAATATAAGAATGACGGCTATCCGCTTCCTGCCCTCATCGCTGCTTAGATTTTTCCTCCATCTATTGAGATGAACATGACAAGTGGCCTCTTTTCCTCACCGACTGGATGCCAGTATCTGGACTAGAGTCGCAACTACACGGTATTACCGTAATTACTCCCGAAGTGTTTTTGTTTTTTTTGTCCCGAATAAGACGAGGATACGCTCACTTTTCGTGCCAGGTTCCACATCATTGTTTCCACAAATTATGAAAAATTCGGAAGTATCTGTAACCATCAGTAATTTCTCTAGTAAATGCAGTAACATCGTTTATTGTGTCAGTTTTCTCCGCTGGCCTGTTACGTAATACGTGGCACATTTTAAGACACAATACGAATCAAAAAATCGAAGGTCAAACACAGTCAAAATCCTTTGTAAATCACGAGTTTCTTTAACCATGTCCTTCACTACTGTCTATTAGTGCTAGTTCTTTGATCCATTTTGAATTAAATGATCCCTGTGTTTTCTATAACTTTAATGAATACTTCCATGGATAAAAGTGAGATAAACTCTAATAAACCATAGTGAGTACGACAGACATTTGAGTGTACACTGGTTTACACCTGATTATCAAGTTCCCTGGCCCGTCCTTGTCTTCTTCCATCTCGTAGTGCTCCACCTGTTTGCTGGCTAATTGCATGTCATGTACCCATCCGGTTAATTTCGTGCGCAGCATGTCTTTCACACGTTCCATGTCCTTAATCCAACCGTGGAGTTGCTGATCACTTGCGTGGTTACCCTGAGACACACAGAAAATAGTTCAAATTACTATCATAACATCCACAAGCAGCAGCCTGTCTTAGTATACAGTTACATGTAGCACTATTACATGACACTGAAATTACTGCCAGCGCATGAGTGCAGTACATTCAGTTTTGTACATGCATAAAAACATTAATGCACAGCAGATGCCCGGTGGTTTTTTTAAAAATAAATACATTTCTCAAACTGTGACATCAGATAAGAGAGGTGCAGATATTTGTTGGTAGTTGACATTACAGACGCCTGAATGTATGAATGTATACTCCCGTGACGATGTATCCAACTGAAATGTTCTGCAGCTGCCAGCAGCGTCGGGTTCCTACGTGTAAAGCCACATGGCCTGGCTGGAACTCTGACGAGATTCTATTCAAACTTTTGAACGATTTTCGAAAACAGAATGGCCAGACTGTTGACAAATACGTCAAAATCCTACTCGTTACCAACGCTCTGAGAAACCTGAACACATGTTATGACCTTCTACAAACGCAACGATAGACATCAGCCGCTCCATATCTGAAACATTATCTGAGGTAGTTGTGCACACGGGAAATGTCAGTTTGACTAAAAATTTTGTAGCGTTTGTCTGTTGCCTGGCTGATCGCTTTTGCAGAAAATTTGCGTTTGTTGCTCGTCATCTAACACGATGTCGTCTGCATCTCAACACGTCTCGACTATTGCAGATTTGAAGGAATGTATTGACTGTCCGAGTGTTAAGATCATTTTTTCTGGACCATTTTCGGGTACGAAGTTCACATTTGTGTCACATATTAAGGTCTATGCTACTTTGGCGTTGTAAAAATCGTAAGCTTCTAAGTCAATGCAATAAAGATATGGCCATTTAAATGATATATTTTGATACTCGAAACATCACTCACAAAAATCTATAAGGCGCTCCCTGTTGATTTAGAATCATGACATTTTGGAAGAAGCCAGATTTCACAGTGCAAATAAAGGAAAAAATCTTAAAACCCATAATTGGTAACTATATAACTCTAGAAAATACTTTTCGTATTATTTTTTATCAGTCTGTCGATTTGTCTGTCCATCTGTTGTGAATCTTTTTCTCTGGATCAGTTCTGGGTATCATGTTCAAATTATGTCACATACAAAGGTATACGTAAAAATTGTAAGCTTATAACTGACTCCAGTCAATAGATATGGATGTTTATGTCTCGTGTTTTATAATCGAAAATTCACTCATGGAAACCTATAGGGTGCCCTCCATTGACTTGGAATCATGAGATTTGGCAACAACTAAGTTTTCCAGTACAAGTAAAGCAAAAAATCTGAAACTTGTTAATTTTTCATGATATCACATAAAAATGTCGTTCTCGATTTGGACTTACATTGTATTCGTAACCTGTTGAAAGTATAACATACGAACATTACTGCATCCAAACATAAAATGTATGTTGTATTCATGATGTAGTACGTAAACGGAAATGTGTTATTAAATCTTCTCTCCCTACATACATAAACTAAAGTCCTCTGCTTGCTTGTTCTTGTTTGTTTTGGCTGGTCTGAGGAAATAACGTAGAACTTCTGAATCGATCTTGGTATTCCTGGGACCAGTATCTTGCCAGTAAATCTACAAAGTGTCGATAACAGGCAAAAATTATTGGGAATCTCGATTCCGAGGATGGGGAGTTTGTACAGAACCCTTAGTGCGTGAGTCCCTCTCGCACTTTCCCATTCTGTTTTCCTTTTTTCTATCTACCCTAGCATCACCCAGTATGTTGTTCTGGAAGGTGAGTGCTCACCACAGACATGGGTGCCGTCAGGAGTGTCTGAGGGAAGTGGGACAGAACTGCTCTTGTTCTCTGTACGTGGAGTCCCCAATCCTTTTGGGTCACACTGAAACAGGTGACAGTGGTTCCACAATAGATTATATTGAGATAGGGAACCAATACTCGAAAGTGCATATTTGCTGTGTTAAGGACATGCACAGCATACACCACCCAACAACAATGTAGCTCACAGCAATTCTTCAAAGCAACGACTGTCAGTCTGAATGAATGCGTGTATTGCAATGATGCCTGCAGTTCTTCACACTCTGGCAAAGATCTCGGGTGTCCGTTGTGCACTCGAACAGTAGCAGCTGATAAACAGTGTACACACCTGACCACCAAACGGACATACTGTGCACAGTTGGTCTCACAGCACTCAAGCATCGCAACGGCGCATTAACCTGTGACGCAAGCACACCACTGACCCTGCTGTCAGCTGTCCATTGCATCAGATAGCTTGTGTCGTGTTCATGGTGAGGTGTGTTGGTGTATACAGTGCACAATGAGTAATCAAAGATGAAATGTGCAAGCACTGGGACAAACGGATTTTGAGCCCTATGTCTGCCCGTGGCAATCCAGTATCGTTCACAGCGCTGTACTGTCCAACTTCATACAGTTTGTATTGTTTGTGGATGAGGCCTCATTCATCCGTGATGTTGTTTTCAAAAGCCAAACAGGCAGATCTAGAATGAGGACAACACCCACGCCACCCATATGGGAGGCCAACAGCAAAGATTCTCAGTCAAGGTATTTTAGGGCATTATCCAAGATCATTCCACTTTGATGTTAGTGTCTGCAAGCACCAAGCACCTGAAGAATACTCACACTCATTGTAGGACTGGAAAGGGGGGGTCCTCTCTGATGGCCATTGCGATCGCTGGATCTTACGACCCTTGACTGCACTCTCTGAGGTTATGCCAAGATGTAGGTGTACGAAACACCTGTAGATACAGCTGAACACCTGCTGGCCAGGGTCCAAGCTGCCCGCCTCCTGGTACAACATTGTTGCTCACGGGCGAGGCCTCCACGACGAGTGCGGCCGCTTCATGTTTAAAGATGATTAAAGGTGTAGCTGTTGTCACACGCATCGACTCAGTCTGTGTTTCGACAAGTCTCTACACAGTTGTCACTTCTGCCCAGCTGCTCAGAACAATAAAGTGTGACATGTCTTGGAAGACAGTAGCGTGATTGACTCGATTCCACTATCACAGTAGCCGCCACGATACAGGAATGACCTGTGAGGATATGCTGACATCACTCCGAAACTGTGATCACAGAGAGAGCGTCATGCAGTCAAAGGTCGTGAGATGGTGGTATGAATGTGGGAAATTTTCAAGAACACTGCCATCCTGAATTTGGAATCATTCAACTGTATGTCAGTCAGACACCTTAGGCAAGTGTACGGTGGTGGAGAGAAAAACGGATTTACTTGTGTTGCAGATATGTGCAAATATTATTTTCTTAATAAAATTTTTGTACTTATTTAGCTACTCCGAGATCATTTTTTACAGTTCTTTTGTCAGCTATGTTTATTTACCAGGTCACATCTACACTCTTTTTGGAGAACTGTCGAGATGATTTCCCAAGTTTCTGCAATGTGTCACACGAAACGTAACCGATCAGCAGCTACTTGTAGCCAGCATATTCCATTTCGTGCGTTTCTGTCACAGCACAATCCCACTCGTTTAATATGTGGAAGTTCTTCTTCTTACGAGAAATAAACCCGTTTGTGCTGCCTTGCGTCCACGCTTGGTAAGTAATGAGAGTAGTAGCAAGTTGAGAGAGGCATGTTCAAATGTGTACCAACACGCTGGGCACTGTCGCAATGCGCTATGTGTAAGTAATGTTAGTGGGGAGAGAAGAAGCGTGATGGACTGCGACTTGAATTGCTGATCAGCGCACGCTGCGTGGCTGAAGGGTTTTGTAAACAGCCCTGCGGAGGGCGACCCGAGTCTTTTTCTCCCTCTCCGACTGCCAGCCAGCCCCGATATCGGATTCAAGCGCTCGTGCGATATCCGTGACGACCATGGTGACTGCAGTCATGGCCACGCACGTTGGATAACAATGATGACGCCGCACTGTTGTCACTGTTTACCGACGACGGTGTGATGTCATTCATCATGGTCGCCTTGGCTGAGGATGAAAGCAAGTATACGTATTTTCTATACTGTTTTTGTTTATACACTACTGGCCATTAAAATTGCTACACCACGAAGATGACGTGCTACAGATGCGAAATTTAACCGACAGGAAGAAGATGCTGTGATATGCAAATGATTAGCTTTTCAGAGCATTCACACAATGTTGGCGCCGGTGGCGACACCTACAACGTGCTGACATGAGGAAAGTTTACAACCGATTTCTAATGCACAAAGAGCAGTTGACCGGCATTGCCTGGTGAAACGTTGTTATGATGCCTCGTGTAAGGAGGAGAAATGCGTACCATCACGTCTCCGACTTTGATAAAGGTCAGATTGTAGCCTATCGCGATTGCGGTTTATCGTATCGCGACATTGCTGCTCGCTTTGGTCGAGATCCAATGACTGTTAGCAGACTAGAAACGGTGGGTTCAGGAAGGTACTATGGAACGCCGTGCTGGATCCCAACGGCCTAATATGACTAGCAGTCGAGATGACAGGCATCTTATCCGCATGGCTGTAATGGATCGTGCAGCCATGTCCAGATGGAGACGTTTGCAAGACAACAATCATCTGTACGAACAGTTCGACGCTTGCAGCAGCATGGACTATCAGCTTGGAGACTGTGGCTGCGGTTACCCTTGACGCTGCATCACAGACAGGAGCGCCTGCTATGCTGTAGTCAACGACGAACCTGGGTGCACGAATGGCAAAACGTCATTTTTTCGGATGAATCCAGGTTCTGTTTACGGCATCATGATGGTCGCATCCATGTTTGGCGACGTCGCGGTGAACGCACATTGGAAGCGCGTATTCGTCATCGCCATACTGGCGTATCACCCGGCGTGATGGTATGGGGTGCCATTGGTTACACGTCTCGATCACCTCTTGTTCGCAATGACGGCACATTGAATAGTGGACGTTACATTCAGATGTCTTACGACCCGTGGCTCTACCTTCATTCGATCCCTGCGAAATCCTACATTTCAGCAGGACAATTCCTGACCGCATGTTGCAGGTCCTGTACGGGCCTTTCTGGATACAGAAAATGTTCGACTGCTGCCCTGGCCAGCACATTCTCCAGATCTCTCACCAATTGAAAACGTCTGGTCAATGGTGGCCAAGCAACCGTCTCGTCACAATACGCCAGTCACTACTCTTGATGAACTGTGGTATCGTGTTGAGGCTGCATGGGCAGCTGTACCTGTACACGCCATCAAAGCTCTGTTTGACTCAATGCCCAGAACGTATGAAGGCCGTTATTACGGCCAGAGGTGGTTGTTCTGGGTACTGATTTCTCAGGATCTACGCACCGAAATTCCATGAAAATGTAATCACTGTCAGTTCTAGAATAATATATTTGTCCAATGAATACCCGTTTATCATCTGCATTTCTTCTTGGTGTAGCAATTTTAATGGCTAGTAGTGTAAGTGATTCTTATGGGTTCTACTTCTTCCTTTCCAGGTGTGAGCAGGCGTTACTCGCTGTGTGATCTGAGCCCAGCAGCTGATAATGATGATGACGATGATGATGATCTCTGGGGAACGACTTAGATTGTTCAGAGGCAGATATCGCTTGTTCTACAGTATTAAATTTTTTGTTTGTTATTTTTGAGATGCTCTAGTTTGTAGATGTTCTCAATGCGAATATCGGTGTTTTGACACGACCACCAGCTACTAGTTCTTTTGCACCTATGTTTTCGTATGGGTTTGTCCATATTCTTTCAGACACATTCCCCTACTGACGTCATACACCTCCTCTAGTACCCATGCTGGATATGCCCTTAATGACAAACATGCCCACTGATGATGAGTTGCCGGAAGTGTATTCCAGTAATGAACATAACAACAATTTCACTTGTAAGTACTCAGAATTTATTATTATTATTATACGAATACGGATTTTTATTTCTCCTTCCTTAGATACTTATCAACTGCGTCTCTTTCTCCTTCTTGTGTGCAGAGTTATTAGGATTTCGACGTGTCGTTGAGGGGAAGAGCATTGACCAAGTTAGGGGGAGAGCTGTCGTGACGTCATGGGGTGAGTCGATACCAGAGTGGTCATACTGAGTCACTTTTCTGAGGTGCAGGAAAGGGGGTCGTGTAAGACACTCAGCTGTATACCCTGCCTTGATTTATGTTCATAAGATTTTGATCAACTTATTGTGGGGTCCAGTTGCATCTCTCTTCAAAAGTATATACTGCTAACAAAAAGCATGCCCTAATGCCCAGAATCATGACGAGAGGAATTTAAATTGATTTCCATGGTTCCTTCTCGCTAGCGATAGAAATTACCCTAAAAATACAGGGCATACAGATACACAACAAACACCAGATATCCACTGACGATCTAATTTCTCGTATATGGCCGGATGTTGGAAAGCCATAAGGAGAAGACGAACATTAACACACTGTGTGGCCCATCGACAAAGAAGTCAAGCGTAAATTAGGTGGTCCCCTCTTCTTGTCCATATTAGCTGAGAAACATCCAAAAAGTGTAGGCCTGCTGCTAATCTCTGAAGGCGATAAGCAACACAACGTTTGGATCAAATGCATGTCCCACCTACGTTCCTCTGAAATGAAAACAAAAAAGGTGCAAGACATTTTTGCTGTGGATGTCTCGTATACCAAGAGCATGTATCTTGAAAGACCTAATTGACTGCTAGAGCCAGGAAACAATATGTGTGGAAATGCTTATCAAGGATAAACGGTTCTAGAAGTTTAAGAATGCCTCTCACCAACACTTCTGTCCCTTCGTCGTTTACGTCGATTTAGAGCGCCTCCTAGCTCCTGTGGTACAGTGTGAACGTGGTGCCTCTGCCTCCCATATCACTGTCACAAAATGATGCATACGATATGTGGCTACCCATCAAGTTCTGTGCACTAAAATTAAAATCTTATGTCAAGGGAATAGTGCGAGATGGCTGCTCACTGAGCTTGAAAGTCTTGTCCGGGATGTTTATAACATTTATAGTGAAAACGTCCTCATGACCAACGTGAAGGAGAATGATGCACTGTGCAAGCAGGCAGCTGATCGTTATATCTGGGGACTGTGACTGGACAGAGGTGAGGAAGCTCCCTGTAGAGACTGTTGCCACGTAACGGGGAAGTCCCAGAGTGCAGCTGACAACCCATGTAACTTTAAGTACTAACTGCCACAGCACACAGCCATCTTTTCCACAATTTAAGTGAGGATGATGCCCACTTTATAGTTCAGCACTTTGACGAGTCTGGGTAGTAGGATGATAAGATCAGTGTCATTGCTGACACCGTTGACAGATACATGCCGCTTCACAGAGGATCACACCACTTCCTGGATTCACAACGCTTCATGCTCACGTCTCTTTAGAAATTTGCTGAACCAACGCGTCCTGAAGATATTCTTAGCAAAGGGAGCCACTTATCTCGATGATGTAGAGTTTCAAGAGTTTCAACTTGTGACGGAGAAGGGGTCTTTCCATAGGAATATCTGGATTCTCTAGTAAACTAAGAGGCATTTCCATAATGAATGGAAAGAACAGGCACTTGGTGAATGAACAGCAGGACTTCGGCATCTCTGATTTATCACAACATGTAAAATGGTGAACACGAATGTACATCTGACCGACAACATCGAGAAGTTCTGTAGCATACGGCTGAGATTTCGTGGGGTGCCATGTTAAGAAAGACACAAGCCGGCAGCGAATTCTTGACCAACGTTGACATGCTTGTCTTCCTGGAACATGCGATTCACGAGTTACTTTGCCAACGTGTGCGCAGGTATGCCAAGGCAAATAACCTGCAAATAATCGAGGGGGAGTACACGTTGTCTGACGATTTCAGTATCATCCTTTACCTGGATGTAAACTGTCTCTACAGGCAAACCATGCAACAACGTCTACCATTTGGAGGGTTCTGATGGATGTCCAAAGGGGAAATCACCATACTGAGGAAAGAGATCAAATATGTGGCTGCTGATGCTGTTGAGGGATATGTCCTAGAAGTAGAGCTGGACTATCCCACAAGTCTGCATGACAAACATGGTGATTTGCACAGCCTGAAAGACTTTCACGTTCAGGGACTTCAACAGGTGCCTCCTCTAGGGCATTGGCGCTGCACCACAAATGCTTATCAGGAGACCTTTCGACCGAGGTTATATACTGAGGTATATACTGCAATTCCAGCTGGAAGCAGGGGTGTCCTACCACGATCACAAGTGGTTCACTGGGGGGCATAGGTGTGGAAATCTGCTGCACTCAGACTATTTACTGATGCCTCTGGGTGGGTTTATTTGTTAGTAAAAAGGTAAAAGAGTGTTCCACTTGACTGGGTGTGTGTGGAATAGTTTGATGAACTGTTTGTCACAGTTCTGACTGCATGTTTGAGATTATGAATGTTTCATTGCACACTGCGTGCGTCCACGTGTGTGTGTGTGTGTGTGTGTGTGAGAGAGAGAGAGAGAGAGAGAGAGAGAGAGAGAGAGAGAGACAGAGTATATATTTCGTGTGGAACATGTACAATATGCATCCGTGTAAAGAAAGTATTTTATATGTTTATGGTTCGTGTGTGTGTGTGTGTGTGTGTGTGTATGTGTGTGTGTGTGTGTGTGTGTATTGTTTTTGAGCTGCCATTGCTTTTGCTGTTCTAAGTATGTACACACTGAAAACTTCTCTCTCTCTCTCTGAGTTACTAATAAGTGTTTAATAGACGTTGGAAATGAAAAAATTACCTTATTCACAAAAGAATGTGTATATTGTAATGAATCAAATACGAAATAACAAAACTGTTACGTATATAACAAATACGAGAAAAAATGGAAATTAAAAAGCTTTCAGTTGTTTTCACAATACAGTTGTTCTTCTTTTTCATATTTTTTGAATGAAATACCTCCTTTATCAGTTTTATATTGATGGCAGGAGCCAGAGAAAAAAGAAATCCTTTTCGAATACAATATTTTTTAAATTTACATACATACATACATGGCCGACCGGTTCTAGACGGGATCGCGATTTATCGCCTCCAAGTCGTATTTGCGTAAGTGGAGCTTTGCGGATGTGCGCCAGGAATACTGCACGCGTTTACGTGTGTGTGTGTGTGTGTGTGTGTGTGTGTGTGTGTGGGACGTGCATCACGTCCTCGCTGTGACAGCGTGCGGTTAGCGGTCAGCGTGCAGCCAACATCCCGTTTGTGGTCTGAGCCGCTTCGCGCTTCCGCCAGCCCGGCTGTGGGCGTCACAACAATACAGGGCGAGGTGGGCCAGCGAGCGACACGGGCCGAGTCCACACAGTAGGGGGCCCGGCGTACGGCCCGACCCAAAAGCACTGTAGTGGTGACACGTGGCTGCAGTCGACTCTTACCGATACGTCGATAAGCAGCATAGAAAACGAAAAATAAAATTCAGAATTTCCCTCGTTGTCCAGGAGCAGTGAATTGGAAGGTGGTGCACACTTTTGAATCGGCACCTTCCAATACGTTGAATCCGTCGTCCTTGCCATGGCGCCACTGCGCTTTCTGCCATCTAGACCTAATCTATGCCGGCCGGTGTGGCCGAGCGGTTCTAAACGCTTCAGCCTGGAACCGCGCGACTGCTACGGTCGCAGGTTCGAATCCTGCCTCTGACATGGATGTGTGTGATGTCCTTACGTCAGTTAGGTTTAAGTAGTTCTAAGTTCTAGGGGACTGATGACCTGATAAGTCCCATAGTGCTCAGAGACATTTGAACTATTCTGACCATACATACATACATATTTGTACACAGTATTATGTGAGAGCCCAGTTACCAGGGGCACAGGGTCAAAATCGTCAGCTGCGTCGTTACCTGGGCCACAGCACGCTTTGCCGTACTACTCTGCAGGGCTGCAGTGAAGAACCATGAGAGGAATTATCTCGAATACGAATACCTCGAGACTGCTGCAGCTGTCTGAAGACTCAAGTTTCATTCAGAGAGCAAAGTGTGTCTTTAAATCGAAACTATCTGTACAACATTGGTTTCACGGAATAACTTTTAGCAATTACACTTTTCCTAAGCAGGTGCAGTGTATGATCAACGAAGCGTAGCTGCACCGCAAATGTAATAAAGAAGTCGTCCTTTAAACATTCTCGCAAGCTGTGAGGTACTAACTCTACAAAATATTGGATGCGTATCAGGTAAATTGCCTTTGCTGCAGTGAAATGCTTGGGTGATGGTAACGAAAACAAGATGCAATGATAGGACATAATACGATGTCAGCAGAAACCATTCTTAAATACGGAACCCGCTACTGTCAATCGTTGAAATTACCATCCAGCAAACATCCGTAATATTTATAGGAAAAACATTTAATCTACCCAGAACCTTTTCAGTTCACTAAAACAGGTATCGCGTAATTCTCTTCTCAAAGGATCCAAAATGAGGCTCACACGATACTTTAGGGACTGGCACGTTGCTACATACGCCACAAAAAGTTACACAAAGACACAGATCATACTGCGTCTTTTTGCTTTCCATGTATACTACTGTCAGAATCCAAATAGTCATAATGCACAGTGGCCATTCTATGTGTTAAGGTTGGGTTGTTTGGGGAAGGAGACCAGACAGCGAGGTCATCGGTCTCATCGGATTAGGAAAGGATGGGGAAGGAAGTCGGCCGTGCCCTAAATCAGAATGGCCGGACACGGGATTGAACCGTCGTCCTCCTGAATGCGAGTCCAGTGTATGTGTTAAGAGCACATAGCTTTTACTCTCGGTAGTGGGAAAATCACTGGTGGTGGTGTTCATAAATCATAGACAGAGAATTCAGACTCGATAATGGTTCGAGTTAGGCCACGAGACACGTGCAGAAATGCTAACGACTGAGATGAATGCTCTCAGAAAGCAGCATCCGGTTTCCCGTTAGTCTGGCACAGATTTTCATTGGCCTTGACGCTTGTGACTGTAGTAGCACAGTGCCTTTAACAAAGCCACTCTCAGACGCAACACGCTCCAACTGGTGGACCTCAACTGCAGGTTTTCGTTATTGACGCGCGTCCTCTGTGGCTGCGGCGGCTGGGGCATTGCCGTGTCACACGGACAGTGCTGGCTGGCAGTGGTGAGCACAGGGGGCCGCCAATGGCGTCGCGCCACAAGTGTCAGCTGCGCTATCGTCTTGTCATGGAGTCGTGGGAAATGGTCACGTGAATGTTAAGGTGGGAAGAGTTTGAGCAGTTGTCTCGAAATGTATGAATTATGTGGTACGTATACAGGTTAATAAGGAGATTTGAAGTTGACGAACCTCCATGTTGAGAGAAGTAAGTTTATAGGCCTTCAATATGGAGTAGAGATTCTTAGGAAGAGAAGATGCTGATGGAGACTTGAATTGCCACACGGAGACTCTAGACCACTCCCCACTGAATATGAAGCTAACATCCTTCACCTTGTAAAGCAGCATGCAAAGTTATCTGAATCTGTTAAAGAAGTAGCTAGCAAATACGAGAAAAGAAAGATACAGACGATTTTCTTCGATCTCTAACCATTCCGAACTTAGCCTCCCTGTATCATAGCCCCAAAAGGCTCACAGAAGTAGAGGTTGGTTCAGAATTCTTCCAGATGGTTAGTATTAGAACTGGAGAGCCAAAGATAGCTACAGGATGAAAAAGGTATACTGGGAAACACTCCCCAAGAACTGACCAGGTGGTGTGTGTCATTTTCTCACACCCTGTACGTATAATACAGTTTATAAGAGGAGGAAAAAACTCCACTTACCATTCGTTCGAATGCGAGGGGAACCAACAGCTGCGAGGCGTGCGTGGCACCGAGTGAGAGCAGCTGCGCCAAGTCCCGCCAGTAGCTGGAGAGTCGCTCCCGGAAAACAGCCGCCTGGACCTGCAGTCCTGCACAAGACGGGAGACGACGGACTGGTGAACAAGCCAGTGGATCAGACTTCTGTAGGAAGCACAGCTTTCACTTTCTGCCCCCACAAAGCGTATGCAGGTAGCATTTACCTTTTGAAACTAGATCAATATACAATGTCAGTAATCGTATGAGTTATAGCACGGACACCTTGACCGGACGTTACAAAGCTCATATTCCAGCGACAAATTTAAAGAGCACATCAAGCAAAGAGAGAGTACCATCACCTAACGTAGATCCAGTAATAAAAATTAACCTAAGGGTAGAAGTATCAAAATACCTGAAGAAGTGGAAATATACAACTATTTCAAAAATCACCCACACGGGTTGCCCAACAATAAGACAGATTTAAGAAATAAGAGATCTTGAGATAAATTCCAGTGAGTTTTACGTGCTAATAATAGAAAGTAACATAAATGAGAATGCATAGTTTGGCTATTTGACTTTGACTTACTGACAAGCATAGGACGTAACGATTTGCACAGAATCGTGTCTATGCTGGTTTTATAATATGAGTAGTCTTTACTATGTTTCCCGTGAGTTGTATGATATGTATGGAAATGAGGAAGAATTATGTCCACTCATAAACGTTTTTATATTTAGGATGTATTTATTTTAACATAAGTAATATATTTTAGTAATTCAGTAAAAAATTGAATAAGGTGTTTTGCAAGTGTAGCTGAAAAAGCCATTCACGGCCTAAACTTTCTAAGGAGCATGGAAATGTATGACTACATTTGTACTGCTACAGTACCTTACATATTAACAGTACATTTTACAATTACATGATGATACACATAATGTTCTGTAATATGTGACATGTATCCCATCACATGTTTTTATCTCTTTTTTTGTACTCCTTTTTCTTTTTATTTGTCCACCGGATCAATTCGTGTACGAATGTTGTTGTGAATGCGATTTATACCTTTGTGATGTTACTGTGGTACAAAGAATACACATGTAAAATTATATATATATATATATATATATATATATATATATATATATATGATTATTACTGCCATATTTTTATGAGCAGCCAAGCTACTGTAAGCCTTTGACGATGGATACCATATGTACTATTACGCACTATCACAATAAAGAAATGTCTTATGTTTTTTCTTTACGCGAAATGCTTGTATCGTAAACAGAATGCCAAATTTTGTTAACAAATGTAAACACGATATTAAGATACTCTGGTATAAAACCTTTATTGTGGGATGTACAATCACTGCTAAGGGCAAAGAAGAAACGACTTGTGAATATGTTCCCCACCAACCGCCTCAGTTGTCATATGAACAACATGAACAGTGGTTAGAGGGGATTCATGTTAGTGATGTTAACATCAGTAACAATAAATTTACCTGATGCCATTGCTATGATCCTTACGCTCATGTAAAGTTGATGTACTCTCGGAGTTAGGAGACTCAACATACAGAGACAACAGTGAGATATACACACGTCAGAAGATTTGTAAATTTTGACACCTCCAGTGGCCCGATGCAAGAGATGTGCTGTTTTTAGCATTTTTTGTAATATAACTGCTTTATGTATGGGAGGATAGTGGCGTTCTATACATGCCATCTGCACTTCCCTCTCCGGTTATTGCTGTATACCCGTATAAAGGGCATAGGATCGAAAATGTAGTCGTGAAAACATATAATGTTATAGTTAATGGCAGACACAACGTCTTTAAGAAAAATACTGCACTATTTTTATGCCTGTGCCAGATTTTTGGCATTTCGTTCTTATGCGAGCCTATTTTCAGTACAAAAAAGACATTGCTACAGATGGAGAATGATGTGTGGACACGATGTTTGTTCTGTTCCTAATGCTATTGGAATTACTCAGCGCAAATCGCAAAAGAGAAAGTCCAAAGAACGTGCATCTTAATAACGAATCATCGGCATGAGGGACTTGAGAGCATCGTACCGACACATTACACTGGCATCTGGCTGTAGGGAAACGACTGCAGAATGTATAGCCACGGGTTGGGGTGGAGACAACACAGTGCTGAGAAGTTCACCAGCCATCACAGACAGACCGGTGTAACCCGGGTTGAGATCTGTGGCTACCACTGACACCACACCACAAGCAGCATAGTGTAGGGCGTTCTGTGGTGTTCAGCGGCGGGAGTCGCTTTTGCCTGTGGCGGTCAGGTCGACGCTGCTCTGTCCTCAGGTGGCCTCGTGAGACGTCACGGGAAGCAGCGGTCGTCGAGATGCCTACCTCTCCAGCCCACAGAAACAAACAGGGGTCAGGAAGACTCGCGATCATATGATGTGGAAGGCATATGGAAGAGTTCTTAGGAATTTCGAAAATTTGGAAGCCAAATTATTATTCAAACTGGTTCTCCAGATAAACAATCAGTATCTCTCGAAAATATCATTCACATAGTTCTGTATGTTCAAGGACAGACAAGTGCGAGGACATCCGCACAATTACCTAAAGCGCTCTCACACTCAAGTTGCTGACAAGAATATGTGTATAAGAGGAAAAAGTAGATTGAGGAAGTGCTAGATGACGATCAATTTCGTTTTAGGAAAGATAAAGGCATCAGCGAAGGACTTCTCAGTTGGCGATTGATGATTAAAGCGAGACTTAAGGAAAATCTAGGCATGTCCGTAGGATTTGTAGTTAGATAAAAATCGTACGATAATTTAAAATGTTGCAGGATTTCCGAAACTCTAAGGAAAATGGGTGTAACCTCTAGGGAAAGAAGGGTTACGTGCAATTTGTACATCAAACAAGAGGATAAAGTAGGAAGACCAATAACAAACAGACTAGGTTAAGAAAGGTAAAAGACATACATCTAATCGCCCCTACGATTCAATCTGTACATCGAAGAAGCAATGACGGAATTAAAAATGGGGTTCAGAAATGAAATTAAAATTCATGTTGAAAGGTTATCAGTGACAGGAATAGCTGAGGTCATTGCTGTTCTCAATGGAAGTCAGAGGTAACAGTAGGAGATGTTGAGTAGAATGAACAATCTAATGGGTAGACTCTATGAATTAAGACTAAACCAAACAAAGATTAAATTAATGATGTCTAGCAGAAATCAGATCAGTGTTCAACTTGTAGAATTGTAGACGAGGATCAAGACGAACTGAAAGAATTCTGCTACCTTGAGGACATAGTAGCCGGTTCAAGTGGCCGTGCGGTTCTAGGCGGTGCAGTCTGGAACCGCGAGACAGCTACGGTCGCAGGTTCGAATCCTGCCTCGGGCATGGATGTGTGTGATGTCCTTAGGTTAGTTAGGTTTAACTAGTTCTAAGTTCTAGGGGACTAATGACCTCAGAAGTTGAGTCCCATAGTGCTCAGAGCCATTTTAACCGAGGACAAACTAACTCATAATGGAAAAATGAAAGAGAACATGAAGAGTAGAGAAGAACATTCAAAGAGGATGTTCACGGCCAAACGAAGTCAACTAACATCAACTGTCAGTTTTGTAACAACGAAATCAAAGAATCATTGATAAAATTATTTAATAGGATAGATAAAAGAATCGACTCACGAAGCAGCGGCAGAACACACATAGAAACTGTTGTGATTGGCAAGCTTTCGGAACCAGTGGCTCTTTCTGCAGGTAAAAGGGTTGAAACGGAAGGAAGAAGGGTTAAGGAAAAGGACTGGACAGGTCTAGGAAAAGGGGGAAAAAGGGTAGATTTTCGGAAAGTCACCCAGAACCGCGGGTCAGAGGAGACTTACCGTACAAGATGAGAAGGAATGTTGGGGACCGCATCCAGGGAGCTTAAAGGTGGAAGATAGGTTAATATACAAGACAGAGGTTACTGCTAAAACATTGATCTCGAGTTAACAAGAGTGTGTCCTCCTATAATAGCCCTGTAACTGGCAAAACATATTCTATCAAAGGGAGAGCCAGCTGCGAAAAGATACAAGTCATATTCCAGCTACTGCGTAAACACTGTTTAGCCTTCTACATAGGCATGACTACCATCACATTATCAATTAGGATGAATGGGCATAGGCTGAGGGTATATACTGGTAACTCACAATATCCTGTTGCAGAGCACGGTCTACGACGTGACATTCGTGACACCAGCGCCTGTTTCACCACCTGGATTCCTCCCCCAGGCACCAGTATCTCAGGACTCCGTAGGTGAAAACTAACTCTACAACGTGTCCTTGGTTCTCGCCACCCAGCTTTTTATCACTGTAACTACTCTTTGCTTCACTCCGTTTCAGTTTGCTGCATCTTTCATTGTCATTCCCATCTATTTTTCACCGCCCCATCCCACCTCTGTTATGTACAATGTGCTTACCTTCTCACTCTTAATAACTTGTGATCAGTGATTTAGCAGTAATCTCTGTCGTGCATATCACCTTGTCTTAAGCTCTTAGGTTTTCAAATCGCGTCCGATGCAGTCCTCAACAATTAGTCTTCCCTCCTCATCTCGTACAGTAAGTTTCCCCTGACCCACAGTTCTGGGCGACTTTCCCAAAATCTACGCCATAAGTTTTGAGCACAGTATTCTGTGAAAGTGAAACATGGACAGTGGGAAAACCGGGACGGAAGAGAATCGAAGCGTTTGAGATGTGGTGCTAGAGAAGAATTTCGAAAATTAGATGGACTGATAAAAGAAAA